>NC_092042.1:18257937-18857937 GCF_003086295.3 Arachis hypogaea
ATGAGATATTTTATTAAGCACTAAATATTTCAGGGCCAAATGCCATGTTGAGTGGATAGAAAGTAGATAAAGAAATATTTTACTAAGCACCAATAATATTTCAGAGCCAAATGCCTGTTGAGTGGAAAGAAAGTAGATAAAGAATGCATGAATTTCGTGTGTAAAAGGCAAAAGCTGTATCAACAGAGACTAGTTTATATTGATAGGATGAAATTAATACACACATACAGGAAATAAATACATATGAAAACATATTTTCTTATTTCATTCCCACATTGGCAATCAAGACTTACAAAGGAGATATTTCACAACCAACTTCCTAATGAATGTTCATTTCAGCATAGCTTATCCTTCAGTCTCAACTACTTTTCACTTTTTTTCCCCTCCAAGAGGCAGGCATTCAACATAAATGTTCATATTAGCAACAGTAATTTGCAAATGCCCTTTTTTGTTTTTTCTTATAAAAAATTGACGCAAAAATACAAAACAAGGAAATCAAATCTTTAGTATTTTGGTCATTCCAAATCAATTCATTTACTATTAATTAAATGTAATTATAATAAAAGAAGTACTAAAATAGGATTGATATGGTCTGCTAGTGACAACATTGCTCAAAAATCTGTTTCCTTATTGGACCAGGCACCAAAACCAGTATGCGCTTTGAGAATTTCTTATGAGAAGAATTAGCGTGAACAGGGAATTCACCTAGAGAGTGATCAGGAGTCCAGGACTATCCTTATCAAAATAATAATTTTTCTTCTCACTAGACTCCAAATAGAGAAAATCATGAAAAGGACATGTAAAATTATTGAACAAGGTACAAAACTAAAGGAAGGGATTTGCTACTAAAATATTAGCATACAAAGTATCCAGGCAAAATTTTATGGTTCATGCCTTGTTCACTTTTATTACTCCTCAACACCATTTCCTAAGTGCAGATCGAAATAGAAAATAAGCTCTATATTTCAGAATGCATATGTTTAGTGGTTATTTCCAGATTCAATTGGATGAATGTAATTAATGGACAACAAAGAAAAGGTAAAGGGGATATCCTAGAAAGCGGCCACTCTGATATGATACTAGGGAGTTTTTATTTTTTTTTATTTTTATCTTAAAGTGAGTTCTTATACTCAACAGTAACAACAACAAAGCCTTAGGGGTCAGCTGAGTTCTTATACTCAATGGCGGAAAATCAGAGACATCTAAACCAATGAAAGCAAAGCATTTTTGTTGAGTTTTCCTTTTCAAGATTCAACGAAAATTGTTACTCGCAGAAGTCAGAATGCCTAGTTGTATGCCCTTAGAACAAATGACAAACCAACCATTCAACATGAGGATGGATGATAGTGATAGAACTAGTATTGCTATTCAAGGATAGGTAAAGAAAGCATACCTTAACAGATACAATACCATTAGAGTATCCTCGTCCAGTTTTTTCTTCAATGACGTTCAGATCCCCAATCAAACCACAACGGGTTCTATATCGGTAGAACCAAACAAGCCTAGAAACCAGAAGTTGTTGGTTTTAGGCAGGGCTAGGTGAGAACATTTTCTTCTTCTCTCTCTAAAAGGATCAGGCATCAGTATAATGATTCTCCATAGGCATATAAATTCACATCAATAGGTCGAGCAAATGGAAGGCGAACAAAGCTCCAATTTGTTCAACCACTATTTAACTACGATAAACACTGCCAATTATGTGGCAAGACTTGAAATATGCCAACAGAGGAGTAACGTTCAAAACTGCAAGTATCTTCTGAGTTCATTAACTTATGCTGAATACTATAGGAAAATACTAAAAAATAACTACTCAATGTATTTACTTCAATATTCTCTAGCCAAGAAAAGGCTGAAGTGCTTAACCGCCGCAGCTGTTGTTGCATTCTAAAATCAAGAGGCACTATACTCAAAAGTTTACAACTGCAATGTTAGAAACCCCAAAAAATGAATGCACATCTGCATTGCTTATTTGCTTTTACATTTTACCACTAATAGAAGAAAAATTAAAACAGCATGCTAGAAAACCATATTAGAAAATCCATCACATGCCAAAACCGATAAAGATACTTACTCTTTAGCAGCAAAAATCAAAGGTATCATAAGAAGACAACAAAACTGCAATTATAAATTAGTCATCAAAGAATATTCAGCTATCAAAGAATTCCCTGTCATGCTATTCTGACGAGCACCTTATTCTTTTTGCCAGCAGATAAAAGGAGAACTTTCCCATCCACTATATCTGCTTCCTGATCCTCTTATTTTCACTATCCACTCTGTTATTGTTCAAGTAAAGACCCCCTTGCTTCAACAAACGGCGCGCGGCAGATTTGCTCTCAAACAAACTAGAAGAGACCGAAAGATCTACCAATGACAAGTTCAAAACACTGTCATAAGCCAAAGAACAAGATGGTACACCCTCAGCTATTCCCTCGATAGTTTTCCAGTCCAACTTTGTCTCAGATCCCGGCCGCAATGCTTCTGTAGCCTTAAGTGCCTCAGTCAAACCCTCCTCTCCGTGAACAAACCTTGTAACTTCCTCAGCAAGTCTGCGCTGAGTAGTATTAGGCACATAACCCGGTTTCTTCATCTCCCCTTCCAATGCGGCTATCTCCTCAATATCCAAAAACGTGAGAATCTTCAAAAACCTAATAACATCTGCATCTGGAACCGTGAAAAAATACTGATACAATTTGTAAGGTGACAACATCGCAGGTGAAAGCCAAATGGCGCCATCCTCCGATTTTCCAAACTTAGTACCATCACTCTTCAACAAAAGAGGGAATGTAAGTCCGTAAGCGCCCTCGACCTGCAAGATCTTTCGAATCAACTCAGTCCCGGCAGTTATATTCCCCCACTGATCACTCCCCCCAAATCTGAACATTCACACCCTCATGCTGAAACAAGTACAAGAAATCATATCCCTGCAACAACTGGTAGGTGAGTTCAGTATAACTCATTCCTTGTTCAGATTCCAATCTCTTCCTAACACTCTCCTTAGCTATCACAGACCCAACCCTGGCATACTTACCAACATTCTTCAAAAATTCTAACAAACTAAACTCTTTCCACCAGTCATAATCATTCAAGATCACAACATTAAAACCTTCCAAGTTCGAATTCAGAGAGCGACCTAGAATTTGTTTGATAGTTTGGGATATACCTACCGTGTTCCTCTCGAGTGTGGCAACGTCGAGCTCCGGCCGCTCCAGTGGCGCCGCCGATGAGGGCAACGGGTTGGTGGCTGCAGCGGCGGAACCAGGAGAGGACGATGATGCCGAGGTGGAGGCTCTCTGCAGTGGGGTTGAAGCCGCAGTAGACCTTCAAAGGCGGGGAATTAGCGGCGCTCAGGGCGAAGCAGAGTTTGAGGTTGGTGTTGGAGAGTGTATTTGGTTCTGGTGAAATGGAGAGTGAGGGAAGGGTAATTTGAAAGGGAAAAGGGAGAGTTTGGTGGTTGAGTGAGATAAGAAGAGGATGGTTCTTGTTGAAGCAGAGATGTAAGCCATTGCTGCTGCTCTCTGCCTTTCCTTGCTTCCTCTATCTCTATCTTCCTTCCATTTCGGATGTTTTTCTAAATAACATTAATGGGATAATTCACATAATTGTGCTTTCCACCTCTAAATTGTATATTATATGTAAATGAATCCCTTGTACCACCACTAAAAGAAAACACCAAACCCAAACCAACCCCAACCCCAAAAAAAAAAAGATAAAACTAATACAACCGGAATATCACCTTCTTTGCCATTTACCAAGTCTATTTTCTTCACTCATCTCGTTATCTGTGATGAAATATTAGAAATAGGATGTACCATTTTTTTTCCTTTCGTGAAAGATCGTTCCACTAGTAAATGGATAGAGACCAAATGAATGTTGACTCTAAATTATTATATGTATGATTAACGGGAGGCCCAAATAATTGTTCTGCCTCTGCTGCTTTATGGTTTGTAGTCCAATTGAAATTTGAAAAGACACCAACAGCTCAAGGTACACGGTGTTTCTGTGTCTCTATTTATTTTTTGCTTTTAAGAATCATGTCTTCCAATCTGATCTGATTGTTTCCAGTTAAGTAGTGCAATGCACCTAAATAAATCATAGTCTAATCATTATTACTTTTTCTGTAATTAATCTGAGTTAATCCCTTTGATCAGCTAATAAATCATAGTCTAATCATTCTTACTTTTTCTTACTTTTTCATTATATATATATACAAGTTTAATCACCCGTGCCATGCACGTGATAAGATTGAAATTATAATTTTAAGTTATGTTAAATTTCATTTTAATTATAATAATTTAATTAATAAAAAATAACTTGTATGCGTTGTTTTTCTTTTCTTAATATAGTATTAATTATATTAACTATAAAATAGTTATTTAATTTACTTTTTTCAATAAATCAGGCATATATACTCAATATGACCATAAATAATCTAGTAATACTTAAATCTACCAACAAAGTTTTATATGTTGGTATACTGTGAAGTAAGAAAATATCAAAATCAGCTCAAAATGAAGAACTAATGTAGAAAGTTTTGTAATAAACAATAAATAATTTAAATCTACTGAATAACAATTCAATGCTATCCTTTGATACCTGCAAAATATATACATGAAACAACACTGTATCAATGTTTGTATATAAAATTATATGATTAACGTAATTATAAAATTGTTAAGAGAATAAAATTATACGAATTTTTATAATAATTTTAATATTCTCAAACTATTAATGTACAATAAGAATTCACTATTAGTTCCTAGAATTTCTAAATTTTTTTAAGTGATAGTTATAAATTTTAATAAATAAATAGATTTAGTAAGACATTTTGTTATTACCTTTTTATTATAGGTTCTCAAAAATTTCTCTATATACCACATTTATCGTGCAGTAATTTCCAAGTGTATTAACCATGGCATGTACGTGATAATATTAAAATTATAATTTTAAATTATTTTGTTAAGATTAATTTAAATTATAATAATTTAATTAATAAAAATATAACATGTTATGTATTATTTGTTTTTTCTTAAGCTAGTGTTAAATATATTAACTCTAAATAGTTATTAATTGGTTTTAGTAATATACTTTCTTCAATAAATCAAACATATATACTTAATATGACCATAAATAACTTAATAATATTTAGACCCACCAACAAATTTTTATATGTTATTTTACTGTCAAATAAGAATATATCAAAATTAGCTTAAAATAAATAATAAATTATTAGAGATTTCTAATGCACAAAATTCTCTAATAAACAATGAATAATTTAAATCTATTAAAAAACAACTCAACACTTTTCTTTGATGCCTGCAAAACATATACCTAAAATAATATTATATCAATGTTAATATACAGTTTTACAATCATCGACCGTATTTACTATACATGACTCCTTCTTAAAAGTTATTCTATACACGTGTGCAGTCGGAAGATAAATTACTGGACTTTATTTTATTTTTCTAAATTATTATAATTATGCATTATTCGTTAAATGCTAATTGTAATATTATAATATAATTATAATAAAGATATTTTTCTAAAATAAATTTAGAAGAGAGAATAGTACTTTCATTTTGGAAGGAAAATGAATTCATGAGGAATTGACACCTCACTTTTATTAGTTGATAATATATTAAATATTGATAATTATAATAAAAATATTTCTCTAAATTAGTATAATCATGCATTATTCGTTAAATGTTAATTGTAATATAATTATAATAAATATATTTTTTAAAATAAATTTAGAAAAGAAAATAGTGATTTCATTTTAGAGAAAAAATGAATTCATGAGGAATTAACACCTCACTTTTATTAGTTGGAGAAAAAACCTAGTTTTAGTATATTTTGTCATTATTATACATTTTTCTCTAATCATATATCCACTGTTTTCTTTTTTTTTTTGTTTCAGCATTTTGAACCTGAGTTTAACTTCTCGTAGTTCTCACTTCTCAGTCATTCTATTAGATGTAGTTGATAACTATTGAAATTTTTTATTAATATAGGAGAAAAATATATTATTATATGATAGAATTAATATGAGTATATTTTATTATTAAATAAACAAAGTTAATATAAAATAAAATTGTACATAAAAAAATAAAGAAAATAAAATTAAAATAGAAAAAGTGATAAAAAGATTATTTTTATAATTTTGTTTTGTCATTTTTATGTATAGAAAATTAGAAAATAGTAAATTTTTAACTAAATTAATTTATATTTGTTGTATTCAATTTAAATAAGTAATAAATTATCTTATTTTAATTTATTTCTTAAATTTATATATCATAAAAATTAAATCAAATAATTAATATACATAATTTTAAATTATGTGATACTTAAATATCTATTCAAATCAATTAGTTGATATAATTAATTCATCATAATGAATTGACTTTAATGAGTTAAACAAAATAATACAGCTACGTTGATTCTATCATTAGAGGTAAAAATTCGATTTTTATATGATAGGATAGATAATATAATAGACGGCGAGAAAAAGAAAGATAAACATTTTAGATCCTAAGTTGTTTCATTTGAATGATGCAATGTGGGTATCACATTATTTTACTTATTCTACCATATGGACCCTTTTGTAACTTTATTTCAGTATCAATAGAATTTCACTACCTTTGAGTACTAAATTAAAATTCAAAATGAAACTAAAAAAATAAAGAGTATAAAATTATTGATTGAAAAACACTCTAAATAATAAAAAGCCAAATTAACTTTAATATTAAATTCATTAACACGATTTTAATTTTATATAATAGTTAGAAAATATATTAGTAAAAGCAATGGAAGAATAGCTTTAATTAGTATTTGATAAAATCTTCATTTAGAATAATTAAAAAATATAAAATTATGATATTATTAAAAATAATATATTTTTATGTTAAAAAAATTATATTTAAATAAAATATTTATAAAATATAAAATTTAGAGTAACATAGCTTTATAAACATTAATCATTAATCAATTATGAACTAACATAAAATTATAATATAATTTATTTATGAAAAAATAATTAATAATTAATATTAATAAATATAAAAATCATCCAAACACTTTAATTAAAAGTATGAATGGTTAATTATTATTCATTATTAATAATATTTTGTTTATAAAAAAACTGAAAATATAATTATTCAGATTTAGATTTTAGAAAAATAAACGTATAAGTAACAAATGCTCTATTTTATCATGTATATTATAAATTAATGAATTAAACTAACTGATATAATGAATTATAATTAATTAATTGGTATAAATTATAATAAATTATATGATATTTAAAAAGAAAATAAAATGAATAAAAGAATAAAAAAATAGAAAAATAGAAGATTACAATAAAATAAATTGAATGTAAGTTTTTTTTTCTTTTTACAAATTTTATATCACATCTGCTTCAATAATAATAAATAAAAATACATCAACTTAATATCTAAGAAAAAGGATGAGATAAAATCATAACACAATTCTAAAATAAAAGGTTAAATTAAACCATAATATCATTACACAACACAAATTAAAAGTAATTTCACACTACAATATATCACACAAATAGATAAATAACTTAAGCTTAATTATGAATTTTTTATTTATTTATGCAAACATGATAACACTATGGTCTATAAATGCTTAATGGATAACATATCATATATTGCTCTAAATGATGAGCACGGGAGTTGAAGAGTGTGTGCCGATTTGTGTTCATGATAGTTGCCTTCTTGTGATGGCGCCTCATAGGAAGAAAAAGAATTGTTGTAAAAGCTACCCAATGAAAGAGTAATTAGAATGATATTTTCTTCTAACATATATGGTCTTTTATAGTGGTAAAATAAAAATGGAATGAATAAAATTTTGTATTTTTATATTAGAAATAGAATTTGATATTTATTCTAATAAAATTAAATAATTAATTAGTTATATTTAAATAAATAAAATAAATTAAATAAAAATATTTTTAAGAATTAATCAAATCAATTAGTCAATACAAATAATTAGTATAATTAATTTATTTGATTTATTGAATTTAAAAAATAAATTAAAAAATAATTGATTGAATTAATTAGTTGATATAATTAATTTATTATAATTGATTGAATTTAATGAATTAAAAAAATAAATAGAAAAACATAGGAGACAGTGATTTTTTTAACTAAATTAATATGTATTTATTGTATTTAATCAGTATAAGTAACAAATCATCTATGTTATTATATATCTTATTTAATCTTGCATGACACGGATAATTATAAGTTATATTTTGATTTCTAATTATTTACGTACATAAATGATTAAAATATATAACATAAATATCGTAATTATTATAATTCTATGATATAATTATAATTAACATATTTTATCATAATTAAATATTAATTTGATATAATTATAATGAAAATACTTTTCTAAAATAATAAATCTACTATTATTCATCCACTAATTATTTGACAATAAACTTTAATATGATTTTTTACATCTCCGCTATGGGAAATAACTACTTAGATATACCAAATAATATATAACATATTACTATCTGTATAAGTTAAGGCACAAACACAGGATTTAATTAAGGTGATTGAAACTTTCACCAAATAGAATATGACCTCAATCGAATAAAAAAGGTACTCGATTTTACATTAATTAGTTAGTCGAAGAAATAACATACTCATTCATTATTCATGTTTCATTATATTTTTTTAAATAATATATAAAAAATATATATCTTGTGTATAAAAATGTGACTATTAGTAATTTTATTAATAAACCTTTTTTTAAACTACTACTAATTTCAATTTTAATAGAAAATCTGAGGAAATAATTTCGCTTGCCATAAATAATATACTAAAACTGTTAGTATATTATCTTCTATATGGTTAATTGAATTTATCAATAATTTTCCCGTGTAAATCGTTATTACCCAGTTTTTAATAACTGCTTAATATACAAAATTTGAAATTAGAAATTGTTATTACTAATTCAATTAACTGGTTAATTGAGTAATAATTGTCAAATTATTAAGGTGCAAAATCATTAATTTACTCAATAGATTTTCATATATTATTTATATTTCAAATAATAATTTAAAATTATATTATTTACCCAGTTAATAATACTATTATTAATAATTATTTTTTGCATTAATTTTTAAATCAATTATTAAATAATTATTTTGTTAAGATAATTGTTTATAAATTATTTCAAATTATATTTTGTTAAGATATAATTATTTAAATTATTACTCATAGTACGGGTATAATTTCATTTTATACCAATTAATCAATTATAATTATATGACACGGGTGTAATTTTAATTTTATCCACCGATTATTGGCAAATAAATTTTATTCCAATTATAAATAAAATCTGTTTTTATTAGTAAATAAATTGTCTTTAGGTCAACGATTTAATATATGTGTAGGTTCATTTTTTGTCAAATATAATGAAAATACAAATAAAGAAATAAAGGATAAAAACAAACTTAATAATATCTGACACTACTTTATTTTATTAAATTATTTAAAAATAGCAAATCCACAAAAAATAATTGTAATATATAAATTGAGGCAATAATTTAAAATTCTATAATTATAATTTAATCAAATACTAATAGTAAAACCAAATTACCTAAACAATATTGAACCTATTCTAGTCGTTAGTTACATATAGTATAGAATCATTATTGTAACGACAACCAACTGAAATAACATCGTAAGTTTCAATATTTAGAATTTGTGCAAAATTAGACCATCCTCTTGTTAGATAAGCTTCATCATCCGCTATCCATGCAATGCGGCAAGATATAGAATTGTCACACCGAGAAACCAAACTAACTCTTATTCCCCTCAATGGCATTGCATGCATGCAAAAGAAAGCTGGTAATTTCTGAAAAAAATCAAAATATGTTAAAAAATTATTCTAATAATGAACAACTTAAACTAATAAAATTTAAATATATTACCAATCGTTGAAATTGCATATCTGAATTTGTCACGAATTTAGTAAAACTGAACTGAAACTGAGGGAATTCAATTTCATTATGTGCTCCACTTCGAAGATTTTCGGGCAGACGTAAAAAGCATGGAGGGGATGGAACTTGAACTTGCCCTATAAAGTTCCGTGGATGCAATTCCTCAATAAAAAATCGAGCTCCTCCTAAGAAATCTAACTTTAACCTCATTCCATTGGGTTGGTCATAATAGGTGAGTAGATCCAACCATCCTTCGCTAAAGTAGAGACTATTGCATCTTCTTTGAATGCTTACATCCATGTAGTTGGAGCCCGAATCAGTGAAGACAACTCGATGAGGTATTTCATGAATGTGATGCATTGTAAATGATTGTGGTAAAAGACAATCGAATTGGAACATTAGACGATAAGAATAACTTAGAGTAACAACAAATAAAAAATTATCAAAAGAATAATATAATAGAATGAGTATATGAAAAATATTATAAAAAATTATAAATTGTACCTTAAAAGATCAACTTCAATAAAAAATGAAGAATACATTCTTATTCTATGAAGTAGTAAAAAAAATACTAAATATAAAATTATGAATTGACTCTCAAATTTAGATTCATGTACCACAGGAAAACACTATATATAGACTTTAGTAAAATAAAAATAAATATGTAAATTACCTAATATTAAGGTAATTTTTTAATAATGCATTAAATTTTGATTTGATACGGTTATAATGAAGATATGTTTCTAAATTAGTATAATTATATATTATTTATTAAATATTAATTACAATATAATTATATTAAAGATATTTTTTATAAAATAATTTAGAAAAAATATTTGATATACGTGAATCGGGTAACAAAGATTTTTTATTATTATTATGACTATTATTGATATTATTATTATCATTAAAATTATTAAAAGTATTTTGAATTGATAATTGATAAGTAGTTTAATAGTGCATTAAATATTGATTTGATATAATTATAATGAAGATATGTTGCTAAATCAGTATAATTATATATTATTCATTTAGTATTAATTATAATATAATTACAATAAAATAATTTAGAATAGAAAAAAAATTTGTTCATTTTGGAGGGAAAACAGAGGCATGAGAGATCGACACGTCATCTTTAGTAGTTGGAGGAAAACTCAGTTTTAGTATATTAAGTAGATTATTTGGTCCTTAAAACTTTAGATATGACATAGGTGTCAATTTGTTGATTGGTTCCGTAAAATTGATAATAAATTAATGAAAAAAAATTAGTGCCAAGGATCATAATTCATAAAAGACTCTAATTCACAAATCAGTGCAACATCCTTAATTCAGCATTTAAAAGAGAAAGAAATTAAAAAATAAATAACTTTTCATAAAAGAAGATATTTAAATTCATTAAATAATATTATTTAAATTAAAAAGTTGACTAAAAATTAAAAATTTAAAAGACAAGTAGCATTTCTCTTAATAAAAAATTAGTTATATTAAAATTATTAAAAAGAATTATATAGATATTATATTAAAAAATTAATAAATAAGATTTAAAATGATAAAATTATCATATTATTCTTTTTTTTGTCTTTTTTTTATCTTTTTTTGTATATTTTTTGTTTTTGTTTGTTTCATTTTCTTGTGTACAAATGCTTTTGTCACTATTGGATAGAGGTGAGCACAGGTCGGTTTGGTTCGGATTTAAGGTGAAATTATAACCAAATCGATCAAAATATAATTGATTCGGTTTGGTTCGGATTTGCATTTTTGTGTATGTATCCGAACTAAACCAAACCGATTAAGAACGGATTGGTTCGGTTCGGATAATTGGGTATCCAATGACTTTGAAATTCATAAAAAAATCAAATTTTTATCTTAAAAATTCAACAAGTACAATAAACATGTAACATTAATATAAATAATCTAAACATGTTAAATACCAAATACATTAAAAAATAAACTCATTAAAATCCAAACATATTAATAGTGAATAATTTCACTAAAAGCCACTAAAAAGTCATATATATATATTCTTTTATTTAATTAATATATGATCAGGTTCACGGGTTGGTTCGGATTCCACACCCCAGAACTGATACCCAAACCAATCACTAACAAAGATCACTAGTTTGGTTCGGGTTGGACCCGATTACCCGTCGGTTCTAGAACCAATTTAATTGGTTTGGTTCGGGTTCAAACAGGTAATTAGGTACTCGCTACCCATGCTCACCCTTACTATTGGAGCTCTTCCAATGAATTCCTCTCTGTCTCTAAATTCTTCATAAATCTACTTTTTTTAGGTGCACCATGCAAAATTTGCTAAAATTACTAACTTTTTTTTATGTTATAGAATTTGATGGATTATGTGTTTTATCATTTGTTTGAATTGAGTGAAGATACTTCAGTTTACTTATTTGTCTATGATGAACAGAAAGAAGTATCACCAAAAATCTATATATGTTCTATATTAATTTATCTTGTTATCGTAAAAAATAAATAATTTGTTTCGTTGAGTATATTATCCGTTTGCTTTGGTTACAAATTGAAACTGGTACTTGACTCAAAACCAAAACAGAATTTAGCTAGTGTTCCAAAAGATCCCTTATATCATGTGTTATGTTAGAAGAATTTAAAATTTTCAATCTCATATTCTGTATTTTACTTTTCTTTGTATCGATTATCTCTTACCCAAATTGAAAAACAATATCTTACTCATGAAGTTTGTATAATTTTGTACTTTGTTTAATATGTATAGTGGATTGTAACTTTATGTTGAGTTTGAAGAAGCAAAATATTTTAAGATGATGACTAACCTGTATTGGAATAAAAGTCAAACTGTATGTGTGATTTGTTTTTATTAGTGTGCAGAAAATAATTTAATCACACTAGACCCAAGAAGTATGAACACAAGTCCAAGAGAGGTTCAACTTAAATAAAGTATTCATACCATTACTCTTGATCCAAAGATTGAATGGCTGAACTATAAGAAAGAAGGAAAGGAAACAAATTGGCCCAAGATCAAACCTAAGCCCAAAATTAGTGGTCCATATCCAAATCCAATCTTTCAACTTAGTTTCTAACTAAGTGATTTAGTTTTCATTTCATTTAAACCACACCACACTACCGAACCAAACTCTCTCTTCTCTCTCTTCTCTTTTCTTTCACATCACCCACGTGAACTCTCTGAAGTAAAACAAAGAAAAAGGAAGCTCTGAGTTAGGACAAAATTGAATAACAAAAAACAAGTTTCCAAATTCAAGCAAAGAAAAGGAAGTCAAAGAGGCTAGAGAAAAAATGCAAAATTAAATCAGAAGGACAAATCACAAAAAGAAGTTTTCACATTTGTGTTTCGTTGAAGGTTGCTGAAGAAATCCTCTACATTGCAAGCACCGATCTGAAAAAATGAAGAAAGTAAAGATCATGGAGCTCTGTTGTGAATCAACGTTCAAGCATCTGACTTGAAGAGAAAGCAAGAATGAAGGGTTCAGATTCAACAAATAAGATGAAAAAGGTTGAAAGAGAAGATAGAAGGTATGGTTGCAAGTATGGTTAAGTCACTACTTATACCCTATCTCTTCTTTGTCACGCTGCTGCTGCTTCTGATTTTGGGATAAGAAGTCAAATAAGTACTGAAGCAAGTTTCAAGTCTAGGAAGCTTCATTCCTCTATTAAAGGGATAAACGGCCAAGGATTGGAGCAAGGAGTGAGAGCACAATATTTGGATTTCATAGCTTACTAAGCTAGTCATTCTTCTCCTTAATGGTTCTCATTGAATATCTTGTTTTCTCAGTCTAGTCTTTCTTTATTATCAATAAAAAAGGTAATACTGTGAGGATTGTTGAAAAAGCTATTGAGTGAAAAAAGGCAAGAGAGTTAGACTTGGAGAAAAGCCTATGTTTACTTTAGAAATTCTTTGGAAGTTTTTTTGTTTTGTTGTCATGATCTTGAGGAGATTTCCTTACAAGTTGGGTTAGCATTTTGCTGTTGAAAGCTAGGGTAAGTTCTTAGTCAAGTCTGGTTTGGATTAGAAACTGGATTTGTCCCAGATAGGATTAGTTAGAATCCTAGGGAGAATTGGTGAATGTAATCTTGTTGAAAGATAGTAAAATTCCATCATTGTTGTGATGGAGACTGGATGTAGGATGTATTATACTGAGTAGTCGAACCAGGATATATGGCCGTGTTCTTCTTCTTCTCTTTTCTGTTTCTGGTTTTGAACTTTAGGAGACAAAATAAAATTATCTTCTGATTCTACTACTAGCTATACTTCACTGTGATACAACTTGCTCATAACACTGTTTTGGCTCCTACCGTGTCAAGAGACAAAAACAAAAGGTCTCCTGTTTCTTACTCAAAATATCTTAACAGAATCCTGGTTCGAAAATAAAAATCAAAAGAGGCCAAAATTCGACCCTTCCTTCTCTTAGCCACTGATATCTATCAATTGGTATTAGAGACTGGTCTCAAAGAGATCAAGCTTCATAGCTTGGAGAAAAGATCTGGATGGCAAGCAACATGGGATCTAACTCAATGGCATATACACTGACTGAAGTATAATCAAACAACTGACCTCAATTCTTCAACGGAAAAAACTACAACTATTAGAAAGAAAGAATGAAGATCTTTGTTCAATCGGTGGATTACAACCTCTGGAAGATAATCATGAATGGTCTTTAAATTCCTACCAAAACTGGCTCTGATGGTGTTGTTACTCCCAAAGCCGAAGCATAGTGGAATGAAGATGACAAGAACAAGGTGGAACTCAATGCCAAGACAGTCAACATACTAAATTGTGCAATCAGCTTCGAGGAATACCAAAAAGTTTCAAGATGCAAAACAGTAAAAAAATCTAGGATAAACTCCAAGTTACACATGAAGACACCACACAAGTAAAAGAAATAAGGATTGATTTGCTGAGCAAAGAATATAAGATATTTTCTATGAAGAAAGGAGAATTGATTGATGATATGTTTGAGAGGTTCTCTATCATCATTAATTGCTTGGATGCTATGTGAATTATTCATTCCAAACAAGTGCTGGTGAGGAAAATCTTGAGAAGCTTAACTAAAGAGTGAAAAACTAAGACTACTGTCATCTTTGAAGGTAGTAACCTGAATCAAATGACCTATGATGAGTTGAGAGGAAAGTTACTAGCATATAAAATCACTCACATAAAAAATGATACAAAAAAAGGAGTGATTCTTAAATCTTGTATTGAATCATTGGATGATGAATCTAGTGACTGTTATCAGATGACAAGATTGTGTTTTTTGCTAGAAAAATTAGAAAGATGATGAGACTAAAAGGAAGAAGCAAAGGAGGCAGTTCAAAGGATCCAAAGAAGGACATCAGCAAAGTCATTTACCACAACTGCAAAGAAGCTGGACATTACAAATATGACTGCCCCAAACTGAAGAGAGAAGACAAGTTTCAAAAGGACAAGAAGAAGGGACTTATGACTTGGAAAGATCTGAAGAATGACAGTGAAAAGAATGAAGAGTCTGACAACAATTCTCAAGCATGCTTAATAGCCAACCACAGTCACCAAAATGAGGTAATCTTTCTTGAACCCTCTAATGAAGAACTTCATCTTATGATTGATGACCTCATTGAGAACATTAGAATTTTTTTTGAATCAATATCATGAACTTGAATCTAAAAATGACATCTTAAAGGCTGAAAATGCTTACCTTAGAGAAAAATTAAAAGAAGCCGAAAGAAGCTGAAAATTCTATTGATCTTGTTGAGGAAAACAAACGGCTTAGATCTGAAATTCAAAGTCTTGATGGAAATCATTTTGTTGTTACCTATTTAAATTGCATTGAAGAAAATGAAAGATTACAAAATGTGATTAAGGGATTAAGTCAAGACATAGCTAAATTTGTCCAAAGTTCTGAAAATTTGAACAAATTATTAGCTAGTCAAAGACCTTTATTTGTGAAGACTGGGTTGGGATATCAAAAAAAATATGAATTTATTTTTGAAAAATCATGCTTTGAAGATGAAGCCTCAACATCCAAAAACTTAGGCTTTTAAAATTCTAATCACATTGAAAAATCAGCAAGAAAAAACTTTTGTCAAAAATGCAATTGGATTGGTCATTTACCTATTCAATGTATTATTTTTGAAAGAAAAATTGGTGAAAAAGTTTACAAAGTGATTGGCAAGTACAATGCACTTGGACAACCAAAAAGGTTTAACATTAAAGGATCTAAAATGATTTGGATACCTAAGATCACTTAAAGTATTGTGCAATTTTGCCTAGTATCCAAGAAGAAGAATGACATGTGGTACTTGGATAATGGATGCTCTAAGCACATGACTGAAAAGTTCACATTCTTTATCAAGCTTAACAAATACGATGGAGATTTTGTGACTTTCAGTGACAATAGAAAAGAAAAGATTGTGGCCATAGGTAAGGTTGGTAAGATCGAGTTTCTCCACTTTCATTAAAGATATATTCTTAGTTGAGGGTTTGAAACACAACCTTCTAAACATTAGCCAATTGTGTGATTTAGGATATTTGGTTATTTTCAAAAAGTTAGAATGTTTGGTTGTTTGTGAAAATTCTAGTGGAACTCTAAACTTTGATTGGTGCAAATATTTTATTAATAATGTTATATTTAATTTTCTTTTCAAATTATACATATTTGTATACATTGTCAAGATATGCCAATGCCATACCATTTGTAGTGAACTCTGAAGCTTTTCAGGTAGTTAAGCCTGAGTAAGGTGATGCCAGGCCAAAAAGAATGATATTGAACATAAAAAATCTGAACTAAGTCTTGCTCAACTTCAGCATCAACTTCATCCAAATGAACTTGGTGTACTAACATCATCTACTTGTACGTATAGAAGCATAAAGAATAGTAGTATAGAAATATTAGAGTCGTTTAACTTTAGCTAATGCACAATTATTTATTATATCTTTGATTTATAATAAAATTATATCAATTAAAAATTTTATAGAAGGTGTTTTTTTTTTAAGATTCTTGTTTTGTTTTAATAATTTTAGTTTTGAATTATACAATTTTAATTCAAAATTAAAAAGATATTGAACAAGCGTATATGATAAACCAATAATTGTTATTACACACAAGGGTCAAGAGAAGCAATTTTTTGCAGAAGATAAACAAATAAAAAAGAACACAAATAAAAAAATTTACTAATGGTGAATTAGAGATTAGAAAATTCACTAACAACAAATTATTATGATAGATGAAGGTGTGTAAATAAAAATTTAAATATAATAGAAAATCAAAGAAACTATGTTTATAAAAAAAAATAAATAAATTATTTAAAAATATATTTGTCTTTTTAAAACAAAAATGGTCTCTCTCTAAATATTATAAAAATTAATCTTTTCTAATAATTTTTGTATTAATAATTAAATTTTTAATGGTCTTTTATAATATTTTTTTCTAAATTAATTTAGTCCGTTAAAATTTACACACTATTTCTGACATTATTTTCGTATTGATACCATAAATTTAGTGCTTATATACATACAGTTTAATAACCAATAAAGAGGAGAAAGATAAGTCCTATATACACGAGTTAGGGTTTAAGATTTTGATAGGAAATAGTGGTATACTTTTACACCTCAATAACCGTTACTAAAAACAAGAATGATCAATGATATATGTTGGCTTCCTGATGTGGGCAATCACGACCAAAAAAATTCAGGCTGTGTTTGTTTGTTATATATGTCAATTAAGGTATAAATGTAGGACCTCGAAGTTTTAGTGTTTTACAAATTAAATTATGAATTAATTAAAATTATTGATATTTATTTATGATTTATATTTTTAAACAATTATCTTATAAAGAGATAATTAAAGTTAAGTTACGAGATTTTGAGTTTTAAATTAATTATCACTCATATAATTTTTATAATAATCAGGTATTTTTTATTTATAATTTAAAATTTTAATAATTAAAAAATAATGAAAATTTTATATATTTCAATTTGAATATATTGATTTTGAACTTTATTTTATAAATAAAAAAAATTAATTTGATTATCTCTAATTTTTGAATTAGAATATTTATTCAAAAATAATTTGTAAGATGATGATTAAATAATATTTTTATAGATAATTATTGTTGGGTTAAATCTGATTTTCAATTACTACTGTATACCCTAATTTTATTAAAAAATACCTACCCTACCATTACTCTCTTTACCCACAACAAACCCTAAAACTCTAACACATACTCACACTTCACTCACTCTAGCTAAACTCTAGCAGCCACCCCCCAACAACGGAAAGGGAAAATAAAAAAGAAAGGAAAAGAGAGAAGAGGGAGAATGAAGAGAGAAGAAGTGATGGAGGAGAGGAAAAGGACGGCGTCGGTGGGGATGGGTGTCGCCGTCACCGTCAACGTCAAACCCGAGGAGGAAGAGAGAGAGAAAGTGCGATGTTTAGAGAGAGTGATAAAGTCCGAGTTTTAAGGGAGGTGTTGCTGAAATTTTTATAAGTTTGGACTAAATTGAATCATAAGGTAAATGAGATTGGTTGTCGTCCCCCTAAAGTTTAGAGACTTTGCCGTGGAGTTTAATTAATAAATCCTAATTTAAAGTAATTAAGTGATTGATTTAAGAATAAATGATTATGTTGTTTCAATTAGGACTGTAATTGGCAAACAAGATGATTCTTGAGTCTTTGGAAAGAGATTTAAACTTGAAATGGTTTTGAAGTTTGTTCAAAGATTTTGGTTAAAGTGAAAATGAGTTTTATAGAAGAGAAATGATTTTAAGCGAAGTTGCTTTAGAGGTTCCTGAAAATATTACAAAAAGTAATAATGGTTTTAAAGGAAAATAATTTGAAAAAAAGTGTTAAATGGTGTGATGTAAGGAAAGTGGGGGGTTTTTGTAAAGGATGAAATGAGTATTTAACTTGTTTTCATAAGAATGATTTGGAAAAGGGTCTATTTTGAATGTGCTAAGATTTTGGGTGAAAAGTACTTTCTGACTAAATTTGATGGGCCATAACTTGGTCTTCGGACCTCAAAAATTTGTAAAACTTCTTTTTAAATAAAACTAGGGTTTAACTAGTTTATGTCGTTCGAAGGATGGACGGAAAATGATTTTATAGCAAAAGTTATGAAGGTTTGGAAACTAGGTTTTAAAACTGAAACTTTGGAATTTTGCAGCACACTAGAATTTTTGTTGGTGTGCATACGTGCGGAGGCGTGCATGCGCACTATACAAGGGCATTGATGAATCCTGTGCATACGCAGGAGTGGTGCGTACGCATGCCAAGAAAAAAGTTGCAAGCTGTGCATATGCATACGGTGGTGCATACGCACCCGACGGGAATTGGCTTTGATCTGTGCGTGCGCACATGCCCTGTTTTCTTGGAAAAGAACTTTATTTTTTACTGTTTAGCCTTCTCGACAAGTTTGTAATCCACTGTAAACTCCATATGATATTTGATAACTGATTTTTATGCTCTGAAGTGAGTGTGAGTAAATCCAATGGATTGAGTTTCTAACTGGTATGTAATCCCGACTGTGAATTTTAGATTCAATGAGAAATGAAAGTGATTCTTGGCATGATGTGAACTAAATATATATTGTTATTGAAAGTAAATGGGCCAAGTATGACTTTGAATCGTGATAAATATGAGTATAAAGACTTATGGTTTCAATTATGATTATGAATTGAGTTATGATTTTGACCATGATTGATTGTGAATATTACTGAGATGTGATGACTAAGCAAAGACGGTGGTGAATCCTACTTGCGTACTGATTTGAGATTTGTTTTCGGTAAAGACGGTGGTTAATCCCGCATACTCGTGATTTACTGAGATTGGCAAAGACGATGGCAAATTCTGCTTGCGTACTGATTTGAGATTTGTTCCCGGTAAGGACTGTGGTTGATTCGACTTACTCATGGTTTACTATTATTGGCAAGGATGGTGGTTAATCCCGCTTGCGTGTTTCGGCAAGGACGATGGTGAATCCCGCTTGTTTGTGGAACTTTTGGGTAAGAACGGTGGTTAACCCTGCTTACTCGTGTCAGGTTCTGACAAGATAACCGACACGTGAGCTCATGGCCAATAGGACTAACATGCATCATATGTAGCTATGTGACATTGTTTGGGTGTGCATATTGTATTTGGTTTGCTTATGTGAATATTTTTGTTTAACTGCTAATTGCCATACTTACTGTAATTGCTCTTGATTGTGTTTGAACTTCATTACTTGTAATTGTGACTGGTTGGTTCGGATTATGGTTGTTTGAGTGTTGATTGATTATGCTTGGCCGAAGGATGTGATTGATTATGTGATGGGCGAAAGCCGTGATTGATTTATGTTTGAGGTTTAGAAAAGTATGAAAAATCAAACTGATTCAGTATAGACTTAATAAACCTATACTTAGAATATGTTGGTTATTCATACAATTTAAATAACTTTTAAGAATTTTATAATTAAAATGTAAATCTGGATCTTGGATAATTAATTGTTGATTTTTGAAAAGGTTCATAAGATGAGTAATGATCAATGCGATTGAAAACAACTTTCTTTTATATATATATTCTTATGACAATTCTAAAACTTCTCTGATGAGACCGCGTGGTTAGGTTCTCACTCCCTATAGCCGTATCTTTTTCCCTCGCCATTATTATTATATTTTTACAAAAAGGGATAGGAGTTGTGATTGTAATATAGGTTACTGATATAAAGAATCTTATTATTATTATTATTATTATTATATATATATATATATATATATATATATATATATATATATATATATATATATATATATGAAGTGTTGTGATTGGTTTGTATGTATACGTGTTTGTAAAAAGAAAGAAAAAGTACTTTCAGTTTTTCAAAGAAAAGTCAATACAGTTTCGAGTTTAAAGCTTCTATTTTATTATTAAATATATAGATGTTGTTGTAATGTCCCCGCTATCAGGGTGGCGTAACTGAAAGCATGACGTTCTGGTAGTAAAGGTGTTACAATAAATATGGTGGTATATGTCTATCGTTTAGTTGTTGAGATACTAAATTTTAATAGACACAGGAGTCCAAAAAGACACATAAAATGTCTTCAGTGTATTTTTTTTAAGGTTGCGACACGAAGACATAAATGATGAGACACGAATTTTTTCACTTTTATCCCTTATTATTTTTTAAAATTCTAGCTTTACCCTTAACCTAAACCCCTTACCCCTTTCTCCTCCTTTTCTCTGCCCACTCCCTTTTCACCCTCATATCTGTCGCTGCTTTCTCCCTCCGCAATTGTTTCTCCCCTTCGCCTTTGCCTTCTCTCACTGTCATCGTCATTGCTGCGGGTGACTCCCTTTTTGTCCACCTTGCCATCATCTCTTTCACCTCTCTTTCACTTTTCGTCTTCGTTGGAAACACCTCTCTCTCACCATCGCCGTCTCCGTTGATTTGCTCGCCTCCACCTCTGCTTCATCTGCCTCGCTTTCTTTTTTATGTCTGTCTATGATTTATCTGTCTTTTTTTCTCCTCGATATCCACCTTGCTTCAGATCTAAGTCGCCTGCACTCTATCATCATTGTCTCACATATCTGTACCGCCTCCACTTTGCCACATCCATCTCCACCAACTTCTCCCTCACCTTCTCTTTCAATCTCTATTTTAGGTTTTTTTTTTAAAATACAATTGTTTAATTGATTGTTGAATTTAGTTTGTCTTTTCTTTTTTAAAAAATAAAAATAATTGTTGAATTCATTATTGAATTAGGTTGTTGATGGCAATAAATTTAGGTCCAAGTTAAAGAATTAATGGTAATAGTGGTGATGATAAAAATAATAACAATGGTGCTAGTCGTAGAAAAATCGTAATTATTACAAATATATTATTTATATATTTTTGTGTCTATATCTCTTTGTATATTCATATTTGTGTATTTGTATCCAAAATACATTAATGAAACGCTGCCTCATGTAATTATGTCTCAAATGTCCTTTGATTCTGTTCTATTTTCTTCTTCCATTGTTGTTTTACTCATTCATCACTTTTGTTTTAATTTAAGTCTCAAGGTAAAGTGGCCTTATCAACGAAATTGTTTATATTTTGATATATTTTATTGCTGCATACTTGCATTCCACGTTTTGAAAATTAAATTAATTTATCAAATCACTATAATTACTTGTTCACCAATTTAAATGTTGGTAGAACTGAAATAATTGAATTTTAATAAAATAATATATAAAATTATAAATAATACACAAAAGTATAAATATTCTAAAATAAATTTTAAAAATATAAAAATTTAAAGTATAACATTAACTAAAGTATTATAATCCCATGTAAATACACAAATAAATGGTAAAACAGTAAAATTAAATAAATTAACAATTCAATTAACAATCACAATGCGAACCATTTCAATTTGAAAAAGTATAGGGTACCAACATATTATCTGTCAACTTCTTGCCAACAATGATTAATTAGTATATTTTAAACACATATAAAGAGACACATCTAAAAAATATATCTATAAAGACACTTCTATTAAATATAGCCATGGAAAAGACATTTTTATTAGACACATCCACAAAGACACTTCCATTAAATACAGTTATAAATAAGAGTTGGCAGAAGTTGGCAGAAATGCTGTTGGTACAAAGAGACACATCCAAAAAATATATCTATAAAGACACTTCTATTAAACACAGCTATAAAAAAGATAGTTTTATTAGACACATCTACAAAGACACTTTCATTAAACACAGTTATAAATAAGAGTTGGCAGATGTTGGCAGAAATGCTATTGGTAACGTAGCAGAATTGTTTCAATTTATCGAATTTACAACTGTAACAATAAGCTAAATCTAACAACGGGTAACAACAATAAGTAATTAACGACTAAATATCTAAACCAACCCAACAATAAATTCAAAAATCTCAACAACAGAAAAGAGACAAGAGGGAGATAAAAGATATTCGTCGAAAAAAAGAGAGAGGACGGGACCAGAGATGGACGAGGGATCGAACCATAACTAACTAAGACAATAAAACAACAATGACGAAGATGAAGACTAGAAGACGAGATGCATGAGGAACGATAGCTGGAAGACGAGATGCAAGGGGAGACGATAACACCACTTGGAAGCGTGATGTGAGGAAACGACCATGACGCCTGGAAGTGTGGCATAGGACACGACGACTGCGACGGCTGAAACTTTGTTGGATTTTTCCCTTATTTTTTTCAAAAGACTTAATTAAAAATCTAATTTTCATTCGATTTTTAGATTCGTCACCAATTTTGGAACAAAATGTTTTTACTTGAGAACCTGACCGACTTGGCTTTCGATTCTCAATTCGACTGGTCAAAGCAATCAAGATTTTTAGAATTATGGTTGCAATGTTACTAAGACATTCATGAGTTAAATTTTCAAGTGGTTCCGGAACTTGCAATCGAGTTTCGAACTCGTTTCTAAACTTAAAATTACCCCAAATTTATTCCTGAACTTAACAATTGTCTTCCTTAAAGTATTTTTCGACGACAGATTGATGACGTATTGACATGATTGGACAAAGACCATGCCGGACTTATAAACGTCATCATTTTCTTTCTAAAGTTGAAGATGAAAGTGAACTTGGAAAAATTCTTCAGTTTTTGCCCTCTCTTCCTCTTCTTCTCCTTGAATTTTACCATAATGAGCTCTCCTCTCCTCTCGATAGCACCACCTCCGTGGTAGGCGACTAGCATGGAAGCGGAAGAAAGCAGAACAAACTGTCAAATTTTGGATCTTTTTTAATAAATTGTTTCAGATAATTGATGATCACACGGTTCTCGACATTTTCAAAGTCATCAAAAGGGAGAGAAGCTAGCTTAACAGTGACGGGGACGGTAGTATGTCTGGTAGTGAGATCCGGTGCTCTTATTGAAGAGAGAGGGGTCGATTTTGGGAGTGATGAGGTGGCAACGGGTAGAGTGAAAACTACGTCGTTTCAGTTGTATTTGTTGCCAGAAACAAAACGACGACGTTTACAAGTTTAATGTGGTCTCCGTCCAACTATATCATCAATCTATTGTAAAAAAATATCTCAAAAACGACAATTGTTAAGTTCAAGGATAAATTTAGAGTAATTTTAAGTTCAAAAATAAGTTTAAGACTCAATTGTAAATTTAGAGATCGTTTTAAGATTAAACTCATCATTATTTTTTAAAATAAAAAAAAAGGGCCCAAACTCAGCATTTACAAGGCTAAAGATGAGTTGCATAAATGGTCAACAGGAACTGGTCAAATTTAGAAAAAGAGAACAGAGGACATTTGACCAAGTAAAAAAGTAGAACAACGGTGGTTGTTTCTATGTGAAAGCACCTTCATTCATGCAACAATCCTAAAGGCAGTCACATCTGAAACTTAATCTCTGTGTAAAAACATAATTGTTTTTAAGATAAACGATTCAAAATTCACTCAAATTATCTTGGTACTAATAAAAACACTTTCAATTTTTATTATTAATTAAAATATTTTCAAATTATTTAAAAATATAATAAAATTATCTCCTAAATTTGACTTTTTTTTTTGAGGTAGATTTTAAGATGTGTTGTTTGTGGTTATAAAGAGCTTATATGTGTTTAATCAATATAGAACCGATTTTTTTCTTTTAAATTCCAAAAGGGGGAGAAAAATTGATGATCGGATTTGAGGGAAGGAAAATTTAAATTCGAAAATTTACAAATTAAATGGTTAGATTTGTATAAGTTCACAAATTGAAAGGTTGATTTTGTATTTTAAAAATTTTAAAATATTAAAATTACAAATTGAAAAAGCAATTTTGTGTTTTAAAAAGTTAAACTTTTCAAATCAAAGAGTCAGATTTGTGATCTTCATATAAAAAAAATATCAAATTTCACATATTATTAAAAAATACTACTCTAAACCCAATATCAAAATTTAAAAACGCCTAAATTTTTATTAACGTAATTACGTAAAACATCTCAATTTATAAAATTATATTTTTATCATATTTTTAATTAATAAAATAATTCAGATACAATTTTTTGAGTTAGTTTTGTCTTTAAGCGGAGTTGCAATTTCTTCTAAGAAAAAAAAAATTGGGTTCGAATCAGTTGCGACAAAATTTCGTACACAAGTAACGCGGAGTAGTAATATCTATGCGCTGCTTGTTCAAAGCTTACTACAATGAAAGTCAAACCCAATACTCAATAGTCATAGACACAAATGTCAGAAAATAAAAGAAAATCAAAGTTTTAGAAAAGTTCAACGCTATATATGAACAATTTTCATATTGATATTTCGCTTACATAGAAATGTAGAAGCCATTTTTGAAGTCAACGTCAAAGGATTGAAAGGTCCCAACATAATTCACTGATTCTCATCATCTTCTTCTCCTTGTTCCCTACCGCGTCCCTTTCATTTCCAGCTGAAACAAAAGCCGGTGTTCTACGGTGTTTTCAACGCTTCTTTCTTTGCTTCATCCAATATTTCCGGTAATCCGCATGTTATTTCTGTTATACTTACCAATGTTGTTTAAATCATTTGAAAGTTGTTTGAAGTTTTTCTAATTTTGCTACTTTATTCAGTTGAATGTATTGGTTGTGTGTCACTTTGATGATCTTGCTTGGTGTATTGTAGTGTTTTCTGTTTCTTGATTATGAAAAATGAAAGCTTGACAATTTTCCTTTTTCAATTAGCTGTTAAGGTCTAGTTTGATATGATAAACATAGTTGAATCTGTTTTTACTCTTTGTTGAGTTGTGTTGAGTTGAGTTCAGCTTAATTATGTTATGCTTGGTTGCCAATGATTACGTGGCTGGTTTCAAGTCTGGATAATCAAGGAGGAGAAAGTAGCAATAGCAAACGTTGAAGAAAAATATGTTGTTCAGATGGTTTTATGTATTTTCTTGGAGTAGAAACAAAATGATCGATTTCCCTCCACAAAATGTTAATTTCTTTGTTACACATATTTCAAAACTGATGCTGAGTGTTTTATTTTTTGTTTCTTAATACAGGTATTATGGACATATCTTTGTTAAATGTGCTCTCCAATGGCATATCCTCATTTTTGCATCCATCATTTTCTGGAAACATGAACTCAAAACCTGTATCAATGTATTGCCAAAGTGCAGAGCAGACACTTAAGTTGTTGAAGCCAATTATCGATACAAGTGTTCATTCTGATATATCTGCTGATGAAGAGCTTAGAAAGTTATTTGAGGAACTTGGTCAGTCTGTTGATGAGATGAGGGAGCTTTTCGAGAATTGGCATCCGCTATCCAGTAAAATTTACTTTGTAAGTCCTCATTAAATCCCTTAATTCACAGATAGAGAAGAGATTTTATTTTAAGGTGTGATCTTCAGTTTTGATTTTGGAAGGTAAGGGAGGAAAAAGCAAGGGCTTGAAGTAATCTATTTTACTCTCTAAGCCTTTCCTATCCCTCGAAAATTAAATTTTAGAACTCGTAAAATAAGCTGAGCTTATATTTGCAGTGATTGATGAGTACTAACTGCTTTCTTGTAGAGTTTTCCTGTTAAGCATGTGTTGATTATCATTATTTCCTCTTTCTTGATCACTAGGTGATGCAAGCTGAACCGTTGATAGCTAGAGTTCAGTCTATAGGGTTCAATATTTTGCAGAAGCTGAAGGCTTCACAGCAATGTCTACCTGATGATTTGGGGCATGATATGACATCAATCATTAAGGAAGCTATAAATGAACAACTGGAAGGCAAAGGACCAAGTTCTGAGATTCTAGCAAATATTGCTGAGATCCTCGACTTAAGGTCTAATCAAGATGTTTTGATTGAAGCTGTGGCCCTTGAAAGGTTGAAGGAGAATGCTGAACAAACTGAAAACATTGCAGAAGCTGAGTATATTGATCGAATGATCTCTGTTGTGACTCGAATGCATGAGCGAATCATCATTCTCAAGCAAGCTCAGAGCTCTATCCCGGATTCGGTACCTGCTGATTTTTGCTGTCCTCTCTCTTTGGAATTGATGACAGATCCAGTCATTGTGTCATCCGGGCAAACCTATGAGCGAACTTTCATCAAGGACTGGATTGATCTTGGGCTCATGGTTTGTCCAAAGACTCGTCAGACTCTGGTTCATTCCAACCTAATACCTAACTACACTGTAAAAGCATTAATTGTTAATTGGTGCGAAACAAACAATGTGATACTAGTTGATCCAGTAAAATCCACAAACATAAATCAACTATCTCTCCTTCATGGATCTATTGAGTCTGATTCAACCGAGGAATCAACTGTTAGAACTTCTTTCAGTGCAAACCACCAAGCGGAAACATCACTATTGCATCCTAGTTCAACTCCAGAAGATTCCTTTAGTGGCGTGGATAATGCACAGCATGTGGATCCTGTAAGAATATCATCTGCAGTTTCAGATGATAGGTCTGCTAGCTCGGACGAAGAAAGTGTGGATTTAGTTTCGCAATCATCAACTTCACCATCTAGAAGGGAAGCTTCAAATGCCTTGAGATCAGAGCAATCTCAAAACCATGTAAGAACTTATTCTGAGTCCAGTGAACACTCTAGTGAAAATTTTCATCAAGGCATACAGGGTGATAGCAACAATGGTCCTCTTCCATCATCAACCAGTCCAATCCACAGTCGAGATGCTTCTGAGGAATTAGCTCCCGAGCTGGATGCTGCTGCCAGGCCAATTCCACAAGGTGAGCCCGAGTTTTCACCACAACTGGTGCAGCCAAGGTTTCCAAGAAAAACTGTATTACAACGGCCGTCAGAGAGGTTTGTCCCTAGGATAGTTTCTTCTCCTCCTGTTGAACCAAGAGGCGATGGATCCGTTATTGAATCCAGGGTTAAGGAGTTGATTGAGCTCTTGAAGAGCTCTTCTCTTGATACTCAAAGGGAAGCCACAGGAGAACTCCGCCTTCTTGCCAAGCACAACATGGATAACAGAATTGTGATTGCAAACTGTGGAGCCATTCCCTTGTTGGTCAATTTGCTTCTATCAACCGATACAACAATCCAAGAAAACTCTGTTACAGCACTTCTTAACTTATCAATCAATGACAACAACAAAAATGCAATTGCAAATGCTGGTGCAATTGAACCTCTGATTCATGTCCTTGAGACAGGTAGTGAAGAAGCAAAGGAGAACTCGGCGGCTACTCTTTACAGCTTATCAGTGGTTGAGGAGAACAAGATCAGGATAGGGAGGGCCGGGGCTATTAAACCTCTGGTTGAGTTATTAAGTAATGGAACTCCAAGGGGTAAGAAAGATGCTTCCACTGCTTTATTTAACTTGTCAATATTTCACGAAAACAAGGATCGAATTGTAGAAGCTGGTGCTGTGAAGCACCTTGTAGATTTGATGGACCCTGCAGCCGGAATGGTCGATAAGGCTGTGGCTGTTCTAGCAAATCTGGCCACAATACCGGAAGGAAGAACTGCCATTGGGCAGCAAGGTGGCATTCCTCTTCTGGTTGAGGTTGTTGAGTTGGGTTCTACTAGAGGAAAGGAGAATGCAGCAGCAGCTCTTCTACATTTATGCGTAAACCATCCGAGATATTTAAACATGGTACTCCAAGAAGGAGCTGTTCCACCATTAGTAGCTTTATCAAGATCAGGCACCGCAAGGGCTAAAGAGAAGGTATAGTTTTTTGTTTATGGTTTCATATCTAAGTTTCCTCTTTATCTTCTTTGTTTTGTTACAAAATGTGGTGACTGAGATTTGGTTCTGTTTAGGCCCTGTCTCTTCTGAATCATTTTAGAGATCGAAGGCATGGTGGTGCTGTGAGGGGCTGATTCTTTGTTACCAACTTCTTCTACCATCCAAAAGGTTTTGAATTGACTCTTAAAGAATGTTACTAATTTATATATTTTCAATTTCTTGTAAAGAGAATAAACATGGATTATATGTATCCTCTTGTAAACAAACCTTACAATGATGTGATGAAAAATTATACATGTAAATCTTCTTTGTTACAAAAACATGATGTCTAGCTTTTGTTGCTGACTTGTACAAGTTGTTCAATGACATTCAGTTATGTATTAACTTCCAATTCAGTTAGATAGGGATCTGATCTATCTGGACCTTCTCGTCGTCCTTCGATTTCAAAGGGGCAAGGAAGCGATCTTGAAGTTCTGAAAAAATGGTTGCCTTGATATCAGCAATAGAAACTAGAAAGCACTATATACTTAGAAATAATTGAAAGTACTGGCAGGGAGCCAATACATGTTGTATTAGATATTTCTTGAATCCCTATTGTTTGTATTTTTCAATTCATTTTTGAATATTTGTATCAGTATAGGTGAAGCTTCACACTAAGTAGCTAAATAATCATTATGTTATTGTCCACAATTCTACATTGAGGCAATAGATTTATGAAACATTAAAGTCTCTTAATTTATAGTTTAAGATTTCTTAATATTTGTTACTTCTGTTAATTTCATGTGTTGTTATCCATATCATGTCTTGTAATTTTTAAATTACCATATCCATGTATCAGTGTTGTTATATTTCAGCATCTGCTTGGAGCTTCTTAGGAAGACTTGGGCATTGTTTTCGGTTGTCTTTAACCAAATTCTATATTTAAATTTTTTTATATATATTCTGTTTGTTGAAGTTTTGGGTTCATCAATCATGTTTTAATATTTCCTTCCTTTTTTTCTTCCCCCTTGGATGAGGTGAATGCATAGTAGTGTTTCAAAAAGCTTCCTTACAATTTCTCCTTATGCAGTAGTTTTGGAAAGTTGATTCAGCTTATCAGGGAGGTTCCAAACGTCATGGTCTGTTAGTGCATTGAAAAGTTTTCCTCTCCAAAAAGGAATCGGTGCAAACATCTTGAGAAGTTTCTCAAGATTTGTTCCTGAGAAGCTTTTGTCACAGAGGAACCTGTACATAGCAATTCCAGGAACTATGATGGCGCAGTCATACTGAACAGTGAGCGCCCACATGAACCACAGCATTTCTTCAGGAATTTCACCTTTGATGATGGGTATGATATGATAAGGTGTTTTTGGGTGAAAATGTTGAGGTTTTGCTGTAATTTGGGTAACAAGGAGGAGCCTGTGTAACCAGTAAAACAGGCATTCTTCAGCTAGGGTCTTGACCTCAGCAGCAGTCCTAGGTCGAAGGGAAAAAGGAAACGGTCCAGGTTCTCTTCTATTTGCTATTAAAATCTTACATTGATTAAAAATGTAGTCTCATTAGATTCTTGAGGAATCTTCTTCGATATTGAGCTAACTTTTATGATCAAATTAAATTTACTTAATTATAAATATTATCAAAATTTTAGATGGGTCACTCACGGATATGCTCATTAATGAGTCTCCATGGTTTATCTTTGGAGCTAGGCGATGGGAGGAGAACTAACTGGGACGATAATTAGTCGAAATGTGGTAGCATGAAAGCATCTTTTTCAAGGCTTTTTTCAATTTCGAACCATAAAGGATCCATCATTAAAAAATGTGGATTTTTAGGATAGAATAGAGTGGGTTTGAAATTTTTAGGGAGGAGAGATCTTTACCAATGAAAATTGGAATGTTAAATCAGCTCCACGGTGTCTTACAATTGGCTAAATTGACAAAGGAAAGAGAAAATATTATTGTGTGAAAGTTTGATAAAAAAAAAGTATGTTTACTACTAACTCTTTTGAACCATTTATTTGGTTTGTCTTAGTAAAGTTAATAGATAGATTCTGTAGAGTGAGTATTATTGAACCTAATGATAAGATTTGTCTGTTTGTGTAGTAAGATATTGAAAGTGTATACCATTTATTTGTTGCTTGTGAATTTTCTTAGTAGTTGTGGACTGGTGTATATGGCCTTATGATGCTGGTCATCAATAAACCTTTTTAGGCATATAAAAGAACATTTTGAAATATGGATAGCTGTGGCAACGAAAAAGAAAGAAGGCAAGAAGTGGCTGAGGTTTCTTTTCTGTTGTTTGCAGTATTTGGTTAGAAGGGAATCAACGAATTTTTCATAACGTTGCGAAGATCGTTGTTGTATCAATAAAAAACTTCAAGGAATTGAATAGTAATGATTCTTATAATTGTTGATGGCAATGCAGAATTGACTAAGCAATTGAAATTCTTTTTCTCCCTTTATATGAGTTGTTTTCATACTTCTTTTTTTTTTCTTTCTTATGTTCATCTTATTATGTTGAGTTCTTTATGTTTTTTTAAAAGAAAAAAGAAAAAATAGTCTTTTTAAGTGCTCAGACAGCCTTCTCTCTATAAGTTGGCTATTAGCATAAAGCTAGGTTCACTGAATAACGATTAAAAAAAAAAAATCGTGTTTCTCGTGTAGCTATTGAAAGCTGTCGATTGGTTCGTGTGATTATTGTTGGATACACACAAACAAGTGTAGTTTTGATCACTAAGCAGTGAGGTTAGTAATAATTCTGGCAATGAATTTTGTGATTAAATTATTCTAAGACTCCGATTGATGGTTTACTGTCACTGATCTTAAAAATACAAACTAATATGCATCATTATTACTGTAATTAAACATAGTATAAATTAACTACATTCCATAATAAAAAGTGCCCATTTAAGAAATTTTCAAAATTCTCTAGCCTTGACTTCGAAGTTGGAATTTGGAAAGCATATTGATTTATTAATCACCTTGAACATACTAGACTACTGTCAATATACAACTAATTAGATGTGTAGTTTTAGTAACAAGTTTAGTAATGAATTGTCACCGGTCAATATACAATTAAGAAAAATGAAGCGTGTAGAATTAGCACCGATGTGAAGAAAAAAATAGCAGTAAAAACAATAAAATCATGTTTTATTTCACCCATTTTTTATTTTTGCAAAATATTAAAAACAGAAAATAATGAAAATAAAAATAGAAAATAAAAACATTAAACAAACGTAACCGAAAATTTTCGAGGCAACACCAGAAATAGATTTAACATCACAAGCATAGCGTTCAATTCTAGACCACATGTATAAAGCAGAAAATCTATAAAGTTATAAATACATTAATTTCTCATATAGGGATCAGCTTTGCTAACTTGATTCAATGCAGAAAAAGGTCCTATTGGTCATCAAGTGTTGCTAGGGACTCGTTAAGTAGTCTTCGTGCCTCTTCTCTTCTCCTGAAAAGAAACATATGGTTAGAAAGAAAATAATACCAATGAGAAACATTTACAGCATGCAGAAGCATGTGTTAGCAATTATACTACATAATCCATCTTAAAAAACATTTTTAAGAAAAGGGTATTACATTCTAGAACCTAAATGTTACACTAAAGTACCAAGGACTTCTTTAGAATTCAGACAATAAACATTAGGTGAATTGGTGAATTGTGTTTCCCCAATCAATTTAATGCAACTATCTTAGAATATTCACAGTTTAACTTTAGATCAAGTTTCAACGGCACTGCAATTTCATTTTTTTAACGCAAGGTTACGTCAAGAATTGTCTTCTACAATTTAATAGTAGCAGTGTCATACCATAGGAAACCGTGTCAAGAATTCTGAATCTAAAAACAATAAAGGGGGCCTTAGCAGAAATCATCACAGCAATGACAGTTAATATCTCTCATTGTTTCTATTACATAAGTTATTATCCATGCAGCAGTTTTAACGCTTCAAGTAAAACTGATCACAAACTCTAGAGGGATCTATCACAAATTATGGGATATTAGCAAGGTGGCTACTTATGTCATCAAAGGAATCCAAAATACTTTTAACAAAAAGCTGCTTTCCATGAATGAAAAATGAAGCAGGTAATTAGACTTTATTGCGAAATATTATTCGATTCCAGAAATTTCTAGGAGTAATGATAATTGACCCTATTTTTTGGGGTCAAAGTTTAGACAACATCTCAACCATCAATCTTGTATGGAGATTAAATTTATGGCCCCACAATATATGATTTAATGGCTGGGATGATGGTGTCTAAATTTTGACACAAAAAAAGGAGGGTTTTAAGTATCATTATTGAATTTATAGTTTACAAAGATATTCTAAAGGAGAGGTAAAAGAGGATGTGATTATCAACCAGTGGATACTAACTAGAAGGAAGCATCTAATGCAACAATTAAGTACAAGCAATGAAGGAACTAACTTGGGTAAACTGGTCAAAATTATTGAGAACACAGATAGCTCACATGAGGTAAAATCAACAAAGTTTTTAAAGCCTAAATGCAAGGGCATGTGATGTCGCATAAGAACGAGAGCTCACATGAAAGAAGAATGTCATTTCAACATGGTGAACAGAGGAATATGTTCCAGGGTTTCAATTCGATTTAAAAAGAATATCAAGAAAATGTAATACATACTTCTTTATGTCCTCCACTGCTTCTTTACGACGCTCAATCTGAAGTTCCAAAATGTGAATTAATGTTGCTCTTGCCTACAGAGTAAACAAACATAAATAATGACAAAAGAAAAGGAACAGCAGCGAGACAGTTACACACATATATTTATACTTAGAAGATTATATACCTGATGAGGTCGCAAGGAATTTAAAAGGTGATGTAAGTTTTTGAATACAGTCGAAATCTCTTCAACTCTCCTTGCATACTGTGATGGTCTCTCAATAAGAATATCTGCAAGCTCCAAAATGTGTAGCTGCAATTCCCCATTCAGTGATCTCAGCTCCTTCTTGTAATCTATACAAGATCATAAGCTTTTAATATGAGATGGAATACAAGATGATTTAAGGAATCTTATCATTGATTATGCTGGGGCAACTTATAATGGAAGAGAAAATGCAGCATGAACTGTTTCTCGTTTTAAAATTACTCATTGTACAATGTGGATGCATGTAGTAGCTTTAAAAATTTGCATGATGATTATGTTATGTATGATGAAAATTCAATCAACTTAATAAATAAGATCAAAGCAGTAGACCTGGTCACATGCATACCGCTAACTAGAGGACTCATTACCCTCGTTTAACCAGGTGCATGTATAAACTGCAAAATTGTAATTGATCTGTCTCTAATGTTAGTGGCTCGGTGATTAATTACTCTTTCTTACAGTAAATTTCCAAGCAATTGATGTAAATCTGATTTCTATTTAGTAAGATAACAACAAACATATATCCAACATCAGGCTCCCAAAGAAATTGATCAACAAGCTTAACATCTAAATTACTAAGCATGAAACAGCAAAAGCAATAATGCACAGTCCAAAACAATACAAGCCTTCATGATTCATGAAGCAATCACAAAATTACATCATTGTTGAAGTCTCACTCTCACATTGGTCTTTAGATCGCCTTAACAAGTGTTTTGGAAACTCTCCTCCAATGAGCTAAATTTTGCAGTGGAGTTGGGCCTGCTTAATTATTGGGTCGTCTGCAGATGACTAGTTAAAAACTTTACAAATGTATAGTCTTGATTGTGAGGGAGTATGTTATAGTTTCCCAGTGCCTAAATAGTATTATGCATTGCCCTACTACCCCTATAAGTTGGCTTCTTAGTAAAGTTAACCAACATCGTCCGGTTCAATAAAAAATTTATTATCATTCCTGGTATGTGCCACGTAGTTCCTTTTGTGACCAATCAAGTACTTTCCCATGCAAACACAGTCAATGTAATCAGACTAATAACAGTCGAAAGATCAGCTCCTAAGCTAAAACAGAGCAAAATGAACATAGCAGAGTAAAAAGTAGCCTACCAACATTAGCCCCCTTTGGATAGAGTTGGCGCACCCCTTGTTCTTCCAAGCTTGGCAAAACATCACTAGTCTACGAGGGAGAAAAAAAAAAAGAAAAAAGTATAAGGTCAATAAATGTAGGATAAGTTGTTCATATGCCAAGGAGATCAAAGCATAAAAATTTTGTGCACCAAACTCCTCCCAACCCTCATTATATATATTATCAATTATATATATTATAAATAGTAGATAGCATATATATGTATATATAATAATGTTGATTTCTATTTATACTTATTATCTATAAAACATAATATTATATTATTTGTTAGTTTACTTTATGTATAGACTATAGTATTAAAATTTATTTATTTAAATTTCAAAGATATTTATGGATACCTGACTAATGGTAGATATTTGTGGATACCCAGTTACCTATGGATCACTACCTCCCCACCACCACCCCCACCCCCAAAAAACACATTGACATTACCCTAAGAAAATATTTCAAAAATAAAATAAAATGAAATTCAGTATACCCATGTAATAAGAAAAGACTGCCAAACAGAAAAACAAAAATTTTCAGTAACAAACTGGCTAAGTGGCTAGATATATAATATATCTCAAACTCAGACCTGTATAAGATCACTGTAACAGCTTTCAAAGCCTACAAAAGCTCTTTGGGACTTCTTTTCATAAACAAAACAAGAAGAAATATGTGCCTTCACAAAAGATGAAACCTAGCAACTTTTTTGAGGGTTCTTCTCATAAAACATTTTACAGATAGAATAACTAACCTTAACGGATAGTTAAAATTTAAATAATCTAGTATAATCACCTCCCTATTAAGAACCTAGTCAAAGCCACTTACGCCTATTCTACGCTCCAATCATTACATAGCTTATTCCAAAAAGGCCATATTAAGCTATCAAATCACAGGGAAAAGAGGCCAAAAGCACTTACAGTGTAGGTGCCCCCAAAACAAACGTAGGTCCCTTCTATGGGAGGAGGAGGCTCTGGAGCAGACTTAGGGTCCTCCAAGTAATCTTTGTAGAGCCTATAATATGGTGGGGGCGGTGGGTATGTTGCAGTTGCCATAACTAAAATAAAATCAATCCTAAAATATCAAACTTAGCATGTCAACTTCAAATTTACATCACATAATTCACAGAAATAAATAAACAAAATGACAATTTAAAATTTATTTGAAATTGATGAATAGAAACTAGAACTGTGCGGTAATGAAACAATTGAAAGTTGGAAACCTAGTTTGGTGTTCAGGGTGGCATTGAGGAAGGCGTAGACAATTTTCAACCCAACAATCATGAAATAAAGAGAAAAGTTAAACACCATTTTCCTGACATGTGCAGTGTGCACTTGCTTCATCAAGAGAGAGAAAATGTCACTGCTTCAAAGCAAAGCATGCAGAAAACGATTCTCAACCCTGTTAATTAACCTCCCATTATTTTCTTGCACATCTTTGGTTCACTTGGTTTTGCATTGAACCATTGTTTGTCCAGAAGTATTGTATATGTCATTGATATGTAATGCTTGGTAACAGAAACACTGGAATTTCTCAGACTCGGATAAACTGCTTATGGATTTAGTTAGCGTATCCCATCGTAAAAAGTAGTTAAATGTTTTACCTCCTCGTAGCTATAGTTCTATGATTCCAATTATTCCATGAATTTAGTTTATACTAGTGTCTCAACAGCATGCTACACTTAAAATTCATAAAAACATGAATACCATACAAACATAAATTGGAATAAAACAAGAGTCACACAAAAATAATCTGAATCTCATTATCATTATGGGCAACGCTATTCGTTTGTGTCTCTTCACTTGACCTATTTGCCATTTGAAATAATCTTAAAGCATCTAAAGTGTCACAAAAAAAAATGTTATAGAAGATGTTAAAAAAATCAACTCCAAACAACAATTAATCTATCAAAAAATCTAAAGTCTAAAGTTTCCAAAACACACATATTTTAGCCGTAATGTATATGCAACAATAAATATTCAAAAATTTCCAAACACACCCCAGAGTTCATACATATTTCATATAAATGAATATGTACATATACATATCATCAGATTTACAGATTTATATTTTTGAATTTTATCCAACAATAAATATTAAAAATAACAGAAGCTCACCGAGACAGAGGAGACGGCGGAGACTGGCAGATGCAGCTTCCACGGAAACGGTGCCGATGGAGGCTGGGGATCTGGGGTCTGAACGACGTCGTGGAGGCGTGGAGCCGACGAAGAGGAGGCTAAAGTTCTGGCCACGAAGGAGGCGAGGCTGAGTGAGGAGTCGCCGATGAGGGAGGTGGTGAAGCCGGCGAATCGTGACTGGCGAGGCCCCCGGAGGTAGTGAGGAGATGGCAAAGGGGATGAGCGGCAGTCTAGCAGGCAGCGGACAAGACTGAAAGTGGGAGGCAGGCTGGAGGTTGGAGGACTGAGTAATACTTTGGTACCTATAAGCAGATTAACACTTTGTTTGGATGTAAGATGGAAAATGGGAGGAAAGAAAATAGAAGGAAAGAGAATGAAAAGAAAAGTTATTTTTTTTAGTAAATACTTTATCCGGTCCTTGACAATTATCTCAGAAAGGACAATGAGGCTTTTAAAAAAAACATCCAATTCGATTTCTAATATTTTTTTTTGGGAATTGATTAATCTCTGTGCCAAAAAAACAACCTAAATTTTTTTTGACACAGGGGTCTCGTTGTCCTTTCGAGGTAATTGTCAGGACCGGATTGGGTTTTTTTTGTTAAGGGTCTCGTTGTCTTTCGAAGTAATTGTTAGGGACTATTTTGGGTTTTATTTTTTTTATGTTATTTGGATGAAGAGAAAATAGATGGAAAGAATGTAGTAGAAAATTTTTCCTTTGTTTGGATGAAAGGAAAAATAAGAAGAGAGAAAATCATAAACAAGTGAAATTACATTAATACCCTTCTTTATATTATGTATGAATTACAATATACTGACGTATTAAAATTATTTCTAAAATAAAAAGGGACAATTTACTTATTTAAATTGTTTCACTCTCAATATTACGCAAATACATTGTTTCAGAAACTGATACGGAAATACATTATTTCACATATCTATATAAACCGCTATTGGCAGTAGCGATTTACAGGAGAACAGAAACCGTTAGAACCAGCCGCGGTTTACAAGCAAAAATTTCACAACAGAAACCGCGATGACCTGCCGCGATTTACGTTTGAAAATGATTAGTCATAAACCGTTACTGCCAGCAGCGGTTTATGTGGATTGGTGTGTGTGCGTAAACCGCTGTAGCCTATAGTGGTTTACGTGGATGATGGCTGCCTATATAAACCGCGGAGCCAGCCGCGGATTATTCATTTTGAGGTTTTGTAAGGTTGGTTAGAGAGAGGAAATTCTAGAGAGAGGAAATTCTAGAGAGAGGTCAGAGCAAGCTGAGAGCGGGTCCGAGGTATTTGAGCTGCGACTTCCGGCGGGATATCATGGCAGACAGAAGGAGCATGTACCGACTGAACTGTGTTGCGCATGTTGCCGGTACCATTGGTGACGAGGTTAGTTAATAATTTAGATATTTTTTTAGGCTTAGGATTTTTTTAGTTAGAAAAATGGTATGTAAGGTAGAATATACAGAGTTTATAGATTAGTACCTCTAGTTTTAAATTAGGCTTCGCATGGGTTGTGGTTTTGAATTTTATTGTTAAAGATTTGTAATACCTTTATAATTGTGGCTGTTATTTAATCAGTTTAGTGTGTTGTCATTTCTGTTATTGTAATAAGTATGTATAATTTGAACCTCGCTGGTTTATTGACGACTTAGTTATAGGATTTAGGGATTAATTTGTTTACCGGTTCAAAATTTGTTGACGGTTTAAGATATTTGTTATTATTATATAGGGAATTTTCGTATGGATTGGAGAATTTAATTGTATCCTGCATTTCTTTCATGTTATGTGCAGCCCACTAGGTGTATATACAGTGTGAAACGGCAACAGAATATGCCCATGCATGATAGGATCATCCCGTATTTAGAGAGGGCTGGATTGTACCATTTGGCCAGGCTAAACAGTCAATGGTTCTGGTTGGATGAGCCATTGGTTAGTGCGTTCGTTGAGAGGTGGCGTCCTGAGACGCACACGTTCCACATGCCTTTTGGAGAGTGCACAATGACATTGCAGGACGTGGCTTTTCAGCTTGGGTTGCCTGTCGATGGGGAGGCTGTGAGTGGTTGCCTTGGCGAGTTTGAGACATACATGGAGGGTGGGCGACCAGCCTGGGAGTGGTTTCAGGACCTATTCGGTGAGCTGCCACCACCGAATAAGGTCAAGCAGATGACGGTCCATTTTACATGGTTCCATGAGAGGTTTAGTGTGCTACCACCAGATGCGAACGAGGAGACAGTCTGCATCTACGCACGTGCCTACATCATGATGCTTTTATCTACTCAGTTATTTGGGGACAAGAGTGCGAACTGGGTACATATACGGTGCTTGCCATTTCTGGCGAACCTTGATGACATGGGGCGGTATAGCTGGGGTTCGGCTGCGTTGGCTTGGTTGTACCGATGTATGTGTCGGGTAGGTAACAGAAATGTGACAAACCTTGCAGGTCCCCTGCAGTTGCTACAGAGTTGGATATTCTGGCGTTTCCCCTCGTTGAGGCCGTCCGGGTTTGATGTTTTCTCTTTTCCACTGGCATCTAGGTATGAGTTATGCTTTTTTTAAACCAGTTTAAATTTCTTTTGTGTTTTTTAAGTTTGTGTCTCATTTGCTTTACAATTAGGTGGTCTGCTTACTTACCTCCGAACGATGGCAAGGAACAGAGGGTCCTAAGTTATCGGCTTGCATTGGATCGCTTGACCGCTCGTGATGTAAGTATTATATTTGTTATGGTTAATTTTGAGGTTTGCTCTCGAGTCGTGACTACATATATACTTGTTATGGTAATTTCTTATGTATTTTGAATTTTCAGATTGTATGGGAGCCCTACTCCGCGGTTGATGTACTTGCTGTGGTCCATCCGGAGATACTTACAGAGGAGCATTGTCGCATCTGGCGAGCAGTCACTACTTTGATATACTTTGCGGTTATCGAGTGGCATCAGGTTGATAGGGTTGTCCCACAGCTGGGTGGAGTGCAGCATATCCCCGAGGATGCTTTGAACATAGACTGGCTGCATGCTAAGGACGGGAGGGGAGGAGATAGGTGGTTCCCCCATTACTATCAGGCCTGGCATTTACACTGGGGGAACAGACTTGATGCAGTCATTTCCATTGAGCGAGTGGCAGATCCGGGTCCATCCGCTGATTACTTAGATTGGTGGTACCGCGAGGCTCATAGGTTCCTTAGCCCAGGGGCTGCATTCGCCGATCCCAGAGGCACTGAGATACCTCAAGAGGCATTACAGAGAGGTTCGTCACAGGTCCCACGCAGATCACAGCTACCTGATATGCCGGATAACCGCCGTGTTGAGAGACACCGTCGTGTTGGTACTCGTCAGAGCGGTCGAGAGTGGCGATGGATATATGACATGCTGTACGAGGATGATGCAGGCGGGGAGGCTGCCGATGTGGGCGGTCACCATGTTCGTCGGTCTAGTGCCAGACGCCGGGGACTTGAGGGTGCTACCCAGTTCGGTGGTGGAGTTAGTGGGACCACAGGGACTGAGACTGCAAGCGATACATTCACTCAGTCTGTTACGCCTATGATGACTATGGATGTAGATGATCAGATGGGTAGTGCACAATTTTATTCAGACTTTACTGCGGTGTTTAAGGATGATGCTGGCCCGTCCCATGTGCAGGTTGATGCCCCGCCTTACCAGTCGCATGTACCAGATGTGCTGTTCGATACCGCAGCTTACCAGCCACATATGACAGAGATGCAGTCCCAGACACCTGACTATCAGGGACAATATGCGGTGGATCTTAACCAGCCTGCAGGTAGCCCTTTGGATACTTGGTTTACCATGGGAGGCACCCCTCAATCTGCGTATGGGTTAGGCCCTCCGATTGATGATGCTGTTCAGGAGGCTGGCCGACCGACTAGAGTCAGGCGTCCCACGCGATGTGGGACGGGATCTCATCTGCTTGATCCTTTTCATGATGTAGCCCGGGATGATCGAGATGATTAGTCTGTTGTGTTGTATTTTGTGTTTTTTGGTTATGTGATTTATGAACTCATTATGGACTTTCTGCTTAATTATTATGGTTGATTGTTATTTTGGCATATCATTTACTACTATATCGTTACTGATCGCTTATATAACCGAACTAATCCATGATAAATATACAAAAGTGATAAACAACTAATTGAGTTAAGATTAACTAACAAACTGATCATAACTAAAATTCATTGCTGATACAATGGGTTTCATTTGTAAAAACAAACACTAAACAGATAAATGACAACATGACACGTAAACAATTACGAAAGATATAAACCATGATAATTCTAGATGCCGCTGGTAGAACCTCGCTGAGGGCAACCCCTTCGAGTGTGGCCGGGCTGCCTGCACAGTCCACACCGCTTCAGTCGACTGGTGTCAGCTTCGTCCATGTTGTTGCGGATGCGGGTGGATCGTGGTCGTCCTTCTCTTGCCCGTCTCATATTCGGGTCGGGGATCACAGTCAGACCGTCATAGGGGGGCCAAAGCCCCTCTGGAATACAAGGTGCAAAAGACATCTAATACACCTTAAACACCTCAGACATGCTATACACTTCATCAACATATGTTGCCCAATCTAGCCGTGACTGTGCACAGCATGCGATGGCATGGCAACATGGATAGTGCAAAGCCTGGAAGTAACCACAATCGCAAATACGATCCCTTAGGGAAACCCGGTAGCTACCCAACGAGAATCTGCCTGTTGGAGTAGTCTCAGCCACTGTATAATCAAGTTGATGCCTATCGAACACAGTCACTGTGAAGCACCTCGCATCCTTCAGGTTCCGTTCAATGGCCCTAACAAGTTCCTGCGAATACCGGTGACCGGACCCTAACTGTGCCTCTGCCGTCTGCCCCCGGATAACGAACAACTCAGCAAGGCGAAGATAGGTGGACTTAACCAAGGAGGCCACTGGTAGATTTCTTGTGCCCTTCAAAACAGAGTTCACACACTCAGAAATGTTGGTCATCATGTGACCATATCGTCTGCCCCCATCCTTGTGCTGTGTCCACATCTCATACTCCATTTTGTTTGCCCAATCACACATTGTCGGGTTCTCTGACCTCATTATATCAAACCAATAGTCAAATTCTGCTTCCGTCTTCGCATATGCGGCGTTTACCAGCCACCTCCTCGCATCCTGCCCCTTGAAGGTGAGGGCAAAATTTGCAGCAACATGCCGAATACAAAATGCCCTATAAGCATGCGGAGGTCACCAACCACTATCTGGTGACTCCAGCGCAGTCTTGATGCCGTTGTGTCTATCAGAGATCACGAGAATACCTTCCTGTGGAGTCACATGTCTTCTAAGATTGGACAGAAAGTATGACCAAGACTCTGCATTTTCCCCCTCCACTAGTGCAAACGCAACAGGAAAAATATTCGAATTTCCATCTTGAGCAATCACCAACAACAAGGTTCCTCCATACTTGCCATACAGATGTGTCCCATCGATACTGATGAGTGGCTTACAGTGACGGAATGCCTCAATGCATGGAGGGAATGTCCAAAACATCCGATGAAAGTAGACTCTATCCTCATCAACCTGGTCACCCACTCTAACTGGGGAGGTCTTTAGCAGAGCAACGGAACCGTTCATGGTGAATGTGACCCCAAGGATCCAGCGGGACAGATCCGCATATGACTCCTCCCAATCGCCGTAGATCTGTGCTACTGCCTTCTGCTTTGCCAACCACACCTTCCGATAACTAGGCTTGAAACCATATGTTGCCTCTGTTGCCTCTTGCAACACCTTAATCGACACCGATGCATCAGCTCTAACCAATGGAAAGATTATTACATAGATCACATGATAATCAAGCTTCTTGTGGTCACTCGATATCGATGTGGCCATACACGTGTGTGGTCCGTTGTACCTCCTAACTTCCCATGTGCTCTTCCTTTTCCGCATGACTATCCGAATCAACCACGTGCACCCGTTACCGAACTCCTTGCATCTCCCTTGGTATTTTAGATTGTCTGACTCCATAACCCTGTACTCAACTCCACGCCGAATGCTATAATCTTTTACGCTCAGCACAGCTTCCTCCTTACTCTGGAACGATTGGCCAATTTGAAATTCAGTCAAACCTGTCCAATCATGCATACCCTGCCAATCGAATGTTGCCTCTACATTCTGGTGTTGGCCGATGGCTTCCAAGTTCAAAGACGACAGGTGGGGAGGGTACTCTTGTGTTCCAGAACCGGAACCTCCATGGGCTGTACGTGTACCTCTTGGTATATCATCATCACTGTCCCCACCAATATCGACCGGCTCCTTATCAGAATCATTATCACACAGCGCATTCTCAACTCGATCCAGTCTGACCTCAAACTCAACCTCAGGCACACAATGAACCACACTTGCATGAACAGCCCCAGCACGTTCGGGCCCGGGAGGTAGAACTACCGCTGCTACCACAGGCATTGATGTCGAGGCACCACCGACTGTGGTCGACTGAGGATCCAGTGTCGATGCCCCGGAGCTATCCACATGATCTTCCAACTTCACAAACAGCTCAGGTATCCTCACCTCCGGAAAACTACGCCTGCAGTGAAACAAGACCTGCAGGTCTTCATCCGACCCTATCACAAATGTCTCATATCTCACACCAGTTGACACAACAGTAATGAGAATCTTGTAAAACAACTTTTTTATCAACTTCATCGCACAAGTACTGAGCTTTTGTAGTATGCTGAACTTAATCTCTGCCAATGTACTTGAAGATCGGATAAAAATACTAACCGGTTCTCTATCTGTGAATTTCACACCATGCCTTTTGCTCTTTTGAATTTTTCCAAAGCAGTGGACCAGAGCCACAAAACTATCCTCCCCATCCATTTGAGACTAACACTCTACTTCTCCACATTTGCCCCCTCCATGGTTTATATAGAGAGCCCAATAACACACACTAAACGTAAACTGCTATAGGCACCAGCGGTTTACGCACGCACACCAACCAACATAAACCGCTGCTGGCAGCAGTGGTTTATGAACAACCCATTTTGCTTGTAAACCGTGGCTGGTTCTAGCGGTTTATATAGATATGTGAAACAATGTATTTACATATCAGTTTCTGAAACAATGTATTTACGTAATATTGAGAGTGAAACAATTTAAATAAGTAAATTGCCCTAAAAAAGTGATCCCAATTACATTTAAGAATTTTAAAGTGTTATCTTTATGAACAATAATATTTTTTTGAATTTATCCTTTTCTGTTGTCTTTTAATGTCATAAATAAAAATATATATCATTCTTTTTAAATACATATAAATAAATAATTTCCTAAAAGAATCATAAAAGCTACTCATACTCTACATCATTAATCTCCTTAATCATATTTAAAAAAAAGTTCCACTAAATTGTATTCACAAAATAAAATATTATCAAAAGTGACTAGCATTTCTTTCTTACTACGTGTGACAAAAAAATCATATACAATTTTTATAAACATATAACAAAACGCAAAAAACGTAACAATGACCAGGACTCCAAAATAGTACCATTTTATCACCACACAACACTTTCCAAAAGGGTAATTCTTCATGGTCAGAGTAATCAGCATAGGCTTACGTCCAAAAAATCAATTGTACATAACTTGAGTCATCTGTACCCATCTACCTCAAAAAAATAGTTTTTCCGAGTTAAAGATATTAACACATGATGAATTTCTAGTTGTCCTGTGTACTTATTGGTCCCAAACATTTTCAACTATTAGGATTTCTACATGAGCATATACAACAAAGACTAATTAACACAAAAATCAGAGTTGATTATGATAATCTATTTTATCAATATCTTTCTATTCAATTAACCAATCAATCTCAACGCGTCAGCAAAAAGTGATTTCCAACCATGTGTTAATATAAATAAAACAGAAAATAATCTCTTGTTCAAATATATCAAGATATAGTCATACTTTACGACAATAAGAAACACATAATCAATTGTTAAAACCAATAACCTCAAAGTAACCAGAGATTAAACACATATAAAAATTATACCTGTAATGGTGAATATTTTCTGGAAGTACCATATCTCCTAAGGGAACACTAGCAACAGTCATGAAATGAAAAAGTGAATCCAATCGCATTTCAGGTGGGATTCCAAAAACTTGGCACTTTTTTTGCTCATTTTCACATAAAAACTGATAACATTGCATCCGAAATGAACCTACTAGACCCAATTCAGTCAACATATCCCATACATCTAATTCACTGTAAAGGCGAGGCCTACTTTATTGGATAATAGCTATAATGATTTTTTTTGTTTTGTTTTGAAAAAAACTAGAACTGAAAAAGAACTTACTTTTCTGTTGAGGATGCCTGGTTGAAGATGTGCTTCACCTGTCACAAGGATAACGAAACTACTGTAGCAATGTGGACGCAGATGGGAAACTACGGTGGCAGTGCTGAGGAAGAAGGCCAAACAGGTTAAGACAACGATAGGTGTTCTCTTCTTCGGGAAAGATTGAAATTAGGGATTCTAATTTATGTAGTTGAAAGGGTAATTGTGTCTTTTTACTAATATTTTTCCTTCTATCTCAGTTTTCTGCCCAACTTTGAGGTGAAAACTTTTAAATGGGTCCCATATGTACTTTTTCATTTTCCCTTCATTTTTCTTATTGATCCAAACGAAGGAAATCAAAATTTTCATCCCTTTTTTTCTCCCCCATTTTCTTTCTTTCCAAAATCATCTCATCCAAACAAAGTGTAAGAGTAAAGTACCAACCTGTCCTTGTCTATTTCCCAAAATAACAAGACGACCCTTAACCAAAAACGCGTTCCATTGCGGTCCCTGATCCTGTATTTCGTCTGCCAATCCGATTTTTCTGTCAGTTTCACGGTGAAAATGGACAGGGACCTAATTGTCTCTAAATTTAAATTGGTTAAGGGTTTATTTGTCCTTATTATTCTTTAAACAATATTTTTAATTATATTTTTATTCATTATATTAATATTCTTTTTTTAATAAAGAAGTACAAACTAATTAAAAAATTATTCAAATTTAATTATTATGAAACTAAATAAATAATTTTCAAATATAATTTTTAAATATATAAATAATAAATATTAAAATTCAGTTAATACATTAATAATAATAATCCTATGATATACTATTAGTATTATAACTAATGAACACATTATTTGATATATTGTAAACTTTTTTTACTAGTAACAAATTTAATTTTTTATCTCTTTAAACTAAATTAATAATTCTATTATGTTTTATTGCATTTAGTATTAGTAGCCTACTCATAGTGTATTTTAGTGCAAAGATATCAAATAGAATTATTAATTTAGTTTAAAGAGATAAAAAATTAAATTTGTTATTAGTAAAAAAAGTTTACTATATATCAAATAATGTGTTCATTAGTTTTCACTTTATTGTGAAAATTAGCTAGATTATAATACTAATAGTATATCATAGGGTTATTATTATTAATGTATTAACTGAATTTTAATGTTTATTATTTATATATTTAAAAATTATATTTAAAAATTATTTATTTGGTTTCATAATAAATAATATTTTTAAATTTGAATAATTTATTAATTAGTTTGTACTTATTTATTAAAAAAAGAATATTAATATAATGAATAAAAAAATAATTAAAAAATATTGTTTAAAGAATAATACGAACAAATAAACCCCTAACCAATTTAAATTTAGATACAACTAGGTCTCTGTCCATTTTTTAACCTGACATGTCAGCAATTTCTGTCGAATTTTCGCCGTGAAACTGACAGAAGGACCGGATTGGCAGACGGAGTACAGGGACCGTAATGGAACATATTTTTGGTTAAGGGTCGTCTTGTCATTTTGGGAAATGGACAGGGACCAGGTTGGTACTTGACTCGCAGATTAATCAGCAAGGTTGCGAGAACCGAACTGGTCAATAAACTGGTAAGATTACTGGTTTAATAGTTTATTGGTTTGATTGAAATTTAACCGAAATTCAACCGGTTTAATTAAATATTAAATAAAATTATTAAAAATTATATATAATTTTATAAATTGAATAAAGAGAGAGAAAGTGAAAATCTTTGTCGCATAAATGTGTAAAGAGAAAATATTTCTAGAAATCAAACGGTTCAAAAATTTCAATATGGGAAAGAAAGTGGTGATTTGGCCAGAAATGGGGGAACATTGTGTTTTGCCCAATGGTGGACGTCTGGGGTGCATGGTCAACACGCAGGGGGCGTGTTGAGTGCTACAAGTAGGGGGCGAGATGACATGGCACAGCTTGAGTGTTACACGGGAACATCACGTGGGGGTGTGCTGACCTAGCACGTGGAGGCGTGATGATGACGTGGCGGAGCTTGAGTGGTACACAGAGGCATCACGTGGGGGCGTGCTGATGTAGCACATGGGGGCGTGATGATGATGTGGCAGAGCTTGATTGGTACACGGGGGTATCATGTGGGGCGTGATGTTGTGGCAGCAGCATGTGAGGGCGTGCTGAGTCAGCACGCAGGGGCGTCCTAACACGTGGCAATACGTGATTGGCCTGAGGCAATCAAAACGTGGGGGTGTGGTGAATGCTACTCTCTATATAAGGTAGTGCTCGGGTCCATTTTCATTCTGAGGAAGTGTGTGAGTATTCTTTGAGTGTATTTCTGTGTAATGGAGGGTACTGCAAACTTGGTAGTGTATTGTGACGGTGAGATAATACGTAATACTCATGAGGGAGTGAGGTTTGTGTGCCAGAATCCATTTTTGTTTGTGGTTCCATGGACCATGACGTTTATAGAACTTCAGAACGGTCTCTGTCAAAGCATGGAGAACGGTACGTTAATGAGAGTGAGCAGAATTCTGTACCGAAATTCAGTTGTAGTTTTTGGTGGTCTAATACAGTTTGATACCATACCAATCGCTGACGAAGTGACTATGCATAATATGTTTCAAATTCACCGGCAGACTCAGATGCGACAGCCACAGATTGAGCTGTATGTTGAGTTTGAAACCGTAGAGGCATAATGGATTCAAAATGATTTAGAGGTGGAGGATGATAGAGCTGCAGTGTACGAGGGAATAAATAGTGACAACGAAGAGGACTTCGAAGCCACTTATGAAGCCGGCGACGAAGACGAGGATGGTGATGTGGGAGTTGAGACAGTAGTGGTTCACCCTCGATCAGTCAACTGATGAACGTGCCACCTTTTATGCGTGAGTTAGATCTCGACGCCATGCATGCATCGGAGTTTTTGGAATATTCAAACATAGGTACGTGATGACCGAATAATATGTTTTCTTTAATCTATACTTTGGATTGATTAATAAACGAGGATGGGCACTTTCTGTAGGCGTTGCTGATCCCGAGGACAGAGAGTTCTGAATTGGAATGGAATACAGTTCTAGAAAGTCGGTCGTGGAAGCAATTAGAAGTTACACTATCACTAGAGGAGTTGCCTACGACGTGTATGAGTCTGAGCCACAGACGTTCTATGCAAAATGCAAGATGTATGGGCGTGGGTGCGACTGGCTTATCCGAGCCAGCTTGATATGAAAAAAAAGGTTGTTAGGAGATATGCAGATACAACGGTAGGCACACGTGCACAATGGGAGTGATTTCACAGGATCATTCTATGTTGGACTCGGATACAGTTGCTGAGGCTATAAGGCCATTGGTCAAGACTGACTCGTCCATCAAGGTGAAATTTATAATAGCCAAAGTCCAGTCAAGGTTCAACTATACCATCAGTTACCAAAAGGCTTGGTTAGCAAAGCAGAAGTCCATAGCGAAAGTTTTCAGTGATTGGGAGGAGAGTTTCCAAGCCTTTCTGTGGTGGCTCTCGGTTATGGTTCAGAAGATGTCTGGGTCAGTTGTCCAGATAGAAATACGCCCACTGTACAATGGGAATGAAGAGGCGCAAGGGGTAAAAATACTTCATCGCGTATTTTGGAGTTTCAATCCATAAGTTAGGGCATTTAGGCATTGCAAGCCCCTAGTTCAGGTTGACGGAACACACCTATATGGAAAGTACAAAGGTACACTTCTGGTCGCTGTTGCACAGGATGGGAACCAGAACATGTGCCTATCACTTTTGCCTTGGTAGAAGGGGAGACAGCTGATGCGTGGCACTTCTTTTTCAGGAATCTACGAATGCATGTTGTCAGAAAAGATGGTGTGGGTATGATCTCGGACCGGCATTAGTCAATTCGGGCAACAATAAATCGTTCTGGAGGTGACTGGCAACCTCCAAGAGCATGGTGGATGTTTTGTATAAGGCACATCAGCAGCAACTTCCTACAAGCATTCAAAGTTCCTCACTTGCAAAAGCTTGTGGTCAACATTGGGTATTCAAGAACGGTGGAGGAGTATAACATCAACTATAAGAGGTTGGAAGAGCGAGGCGAGGCATATGCCAGGTGGTGCGATGCCATTGGACTTAGACATTGGGTATTGGCATTCGACGAGGGACATCGATTGGGCCATATGACGACGAACCTTGTCGAGTGCATTAACTCAGTGTTGAAGGGTGCCCGTAATCTACCTATGTTAACACTAGTCCGAGCAACATATTATCGGTTAAATGAACTTTTTACGCAAAAGAGTGCTGAGACTCACGAACGCAAACGTGCTAGATTTACTTATTCTATATTCACACAACAGCGGATAGAGGCAAGTATGCAACAGGCTGGAAATATAGTTGTGCACCGTTTTGACAGACGGAATGAAGTATTTGAGGTGTGTAAAATGACTAGCGGAAAGGTGTTAGTCCTTGATCTTGCGCGACGTACGTGTGACTCTGGGCACTTTCAGGTGGAACGAATACCATGCCGCCATGTTATTGCTTGCTGTGTTAACCAGCGAATCGATTGGCAGCTGTATGTGCATGACATGTACAAGATGACAGAGGTTCGTAAGGTATATAGATTCGAGTTCACACCATTAAGTGAGGCCGAGACATGGCTTGCATATGAGGGACCCACATCGGTCGCTAATCCTACCTTGAGGCGAACGTCGAAAGGTCGCCCAAAATTGACCAGATACTTGAACGAAATGGACTCACGCAACATGCGTGTTCCTCTGATATGCCGTCTCTGTGATTGATAAACCACTATTTTATGGTTTATCTTGTGCTCAATTGAGTGGTTTTTATCAACTCTTTACCCACTTATTCATATGATTTGCATGGTTTTACATTCTCCTTCCTGATTTTGTGCTATGACTGAAAACATGCTTTTTTGGCTTTTATTTTCTTTTATTTAAATCCTCTCTTATTATCATTCGATGCCTTGATATGTGTGTTAAGTGATTTAAGGGATTACAGGGCAAGAATGGCTTAGAGGATGGAAAGGAAGCATGCAAAAGTGGAAGGAATACAAGAAGTTGAAGAAATTGCTAAGCTGTCCAGCCTGACCTCTTCGCACTCAAATGGCCATAACTTGATCTACAGAGGTCCAAATGATGCGGTTCCACTTGCGTTGGAAAGCTAATGTCTTAGGCTTCAATTTGATATATAATTTGCCATAGTGGCCATATAGATAGATGATGCAAACGCGCGCTCCACGTGGATGCATCGCATCTGCGAATCTCATTCCACACAAACGCGTGGATGACGCCTCCGCGTCACTTTGCCGCGACCTGTACGGACCGAAAAGTGATGGGAGTGATTTATGGGCTGTTTTTGACCCAGTTCTTGGCCCAAAAAACACAGATTAGAGGCTGGAAGTGGAGCAGAATGAATCATTCAATCATTACTCACAATTTTAGGTTTTAGATGTAGTCTTTAGAGAGAGGTTCTCTCCTCTCTCTTATGTATTAGGATTAGGATTTTTAGAAATTAGGGTTTATTTCTTCTTCAGCCACAGGTTCAATATTCTTTTTACTTTATATTTCTCTTCTATTTTGAGATACTTTAATGCTTTTATTTATGTTTGATTTATGTTGCCCAATTGGCTTATGAATATTTTCCATGTTAGATTTGACTGCTTTGAATGAATGTTATTTGAGGTATTCCAGATATTTATGATTTTAATTTAGCTTTCTACATTCCTGGCTTTGGTTAAGAAATCACTAACTCTTGAGTTATCAAACTCAATATGATCGATAATCGCTATCTTTGCTAATTAGCTTGAACTTCTATAATCCCAATCTTTTTCTAGGAATTAACTAGGATTTGAAGATCAAACTAATTAGCCACTTGACTTTCCTTCGCACCAGCAGAGGTTAACTAAGTGGAATTAAGATTCAATTTTCATCATCATTGATAAGGATAACTAGGATAGGACTTCCAATTTCTCATACCTTGCCAAGAGTTTATTTTACAGTCATTTATTTATTTTATTTGTCATTTATCATACTTGTTCCTCATTCTCAAAACCCCCAATTTACAAAACTCATAACCAATAATAAGAACACACCTCCCTGCAATTCCTTGAGAAGACGACCCGAGGTTTAAATACTTCGGTTATCAATTCCAAAGGGGTTTGTTACTTGTGACAACCAAAACATTTGTACGAAGGGATTTCTGTTGGTTCAGAATCTATACTTACAACGCGACTTTATAAAATTCTTTACTAGCAAAAATCCCGATGTCAAAATGGTGCCGTTGCCGGGGAATTGCAAACGTGTGCCTTATTATTGGTTATTGTAAATATTTTTCAAAAAAAATTTCTTTTACTCGTTTATTTGTTTTCTCTCTTCCCTCTTATTTCTGATAGCTATTATGAATTCTCACCCCTCTCGCTTTGAGTTTGGTTCTAATTTTGTTGCAAGGAATGGAAGCTATAACAGGACTATGCATCAAGGTCTAAGCAATCAAAGATGGATGGAGCCACAAGGATCTGATCAACCCTTTAGGCAACAACATCCTCCTAGATATCATGGACAAAGACCATTTTACAATGCATGCCCAACTGATAGATTTTGTGGACTTCCTTGTAACTACCAACAAGCCCTACCCTATGCTCAGAGACTATCCTCTCGACATAACTTCGAACCACCACACTCACAAGCTTCTTTTCACCATTCACTACCACATGATCCTTATCTGCCCTAACGCCAATCCAATTACTCCCAAGAACCACTACTCCCCTATGCACCATGTCCATATCCATCAAGCCAAGAATCACAGGTTTGCTTCAAAAAATCAGTAGACCAATTTAATGCAACCCTTCATCAACTGGAGCAAGCAATAAATCAATTATCTTCCAGACGTTCAAACACTCAACAGACTCCCATGGCTTCATGTGGGAAATCTAATGAAGAATGCGGTAGGAAGGAGACACTAGAAACTCCAGTGGGCAGCATAGAGCATAACTCATACTGGAATACGTAGAGGAAGCTGTCATTGTAGAAGAAGAAGAGTTGGTTGAAGATTTAGGAGATGCTGAACCTCCACAGGAATACAGAGACATGGAAGGCTCCATCAAGGATGATACAATTGACGCCAAAGATGATGGTGCACAGCCTCCAAGGTAGGTATACTATGAAGAACTGGACGAAATAACCTAAGATGTAAGTTTTCTTGATGATGATGATCACAAGTCAAGTTCTCTCAGTAATGAACTTGCATCTGCAAGTGAATTCTTTGAGTCAGAAGAATCTTCCCCAAGTGAATATGAAGATGATGCAGAGGTCGACTTTTCTCAACCTCCTATTTATGACTCAAGCGATGAGGAAGATATCAATGACTTTGATCAAGACATGGGTGAAGTTGAAGAAATTTGCAAAGAAGTAGAGGAATTCACAGAAGACCATAAGGGAGTAGAGCTTGCAGAACCACTAGAAACACCTATCCCAAGGCCATTATCGCCTATACAAACTTCAAGTAGGTAAAATCCTTAGCTTTTATCTTTACTTTTCCACTTGAATATGGTTTACTTGAAACAGATGGCCAGCTTAGAGCTCTTTGCGGCTTTAAGAGCAAAAGGGAAATGACTCGCACTCAGAGCTGGTATGCAAGATTCACTGAGGTTTCACACTTCAATTCAAAGTGCACGAATTGGCATCATGATCAATCGAACGGATCTCGGAAAATGTTTGGTCACCATGGTGAGAATCTACTTTCTAAACCGCCCGGATGGAAAAATATAGATCAAGACAAAGGCAGATTTAAAAGCAAAGTTTGGGATCCTGGAAAATATTCTGATATTCATCACCCCGGGAGCCTGAGAATTTGTTTGAAGCTGCTCAGAAGCTTCACATGCCTAGTTTGGGACCCCGGAGGCTGTTGGCATTCCAAACATTGGTGGAAATTTTTGGATGAATACAAGCACAAGCCACCATAGCAGGAAACTCATCAAAAGTCCAACTTAAGGACTTTAAATAAAAGTGCTAGGTGGGAGACAACCCACCATGGTATGATCTTTTCTTTTTCAATTATAATTTTATCTAGTTTTGTTTGTTTTTGAATTTTATTTTATTTTATTTCATTGATCCTGGAATTATTCATAACATCTGCATTAGCATTGCATTCTACATTTTTTCATAAAAAAAAACACGCACGCGACGCGTAAGCGTCGTCGACATGTCCGCGTTGCCTGTGCATTCGGAAGAAAAGAAATTGCACAGAGAGTCACGCGAGAGTGTGGCTGGAGGTGTGCCTTTGGCACAAATCATTCCACGCGACCGCGTCGCTAACGCGTCCGCGTCCCATGGGAAACATGCCTCCCACGCGTCCGCGTCACCTGAAATTCGATGTAAGAAAGGGTGCACGACCGAAAGTTGTGCTGGAGTGGTGCTGGTTTGGTGCTGAACGCGCAAGCCTTACCACGCGGACGCATGACTGACGCGTCCGCGTCACATCCCTATAATGGCCACTCACGCGATCGCGTTGACCACGCGACTGCGTCATCCTGGAATTTGGCGATAATGAATTTTTGAACAGAGAGTTGTGCGAGTGCGAGGCTGCCCTTGTGCCGGTAGCACAAAATGCGCCACGCGTCCACGTGACCGACACGACCGCGTCATTTAATTTCAGCGCAAGTCACGCGACCGCGTCCTCGACGCGTCCGCGTCGCTTGCGCCGCACAGCTGACCCTAAATTGCCAAAATATCTTATCTTTTCTTCCCCAATCCTAATTTTCCCCCCTCCTTTCTTCCTTACTTCTTTCTTCCCTTCTTTTCCTTCTCATTCTTCTTATCTTTCATTTTATTTTACCTAATTTATTTGCATATTTCATTCATTACATTTTAATTTAGTGCATATTTTTCTTTTCTTTTCTAAATTCATTATTTTTCCTTTGGTGTTGATTTTCTTATTTAACTGTTGCATCTTCTCTTGAATCATTTTGGGTGCTTAGTGACTTATTTTATTCTGGTTAGGCAATATTCGTTAAATCAATGCCAATCTTTTATACCTGTACTACTTTTGCATTGACATGAATTTATATTATCTCTCCTTACCCACACCCTCTTCCCTATTGTTGCAAATTTTTGCACTCTTGATTTGCCATGTGCTTCTACTATTTTCTCGCTTGTATGTTGTAGCTACCATGTAATTGAGACCCTTTTTATCTGGCATTAACACCCATATTTTATTTGTTTTCTATCTTTATTTTTTGGTTACTTTTCTTCTTTTCCCTCTTCTTTCAGGATGGCCACCACGAAGGAAGAGGAAAAGCTTCTTACTGGGGAGACAAACAAGTTCATCTGCTCAATCTTTGAAGAAAAGCATCAGTTGGAATAGCCCGTCCACCTGCACATCTTAGCATGCACCGAGGACGGTACAATCTTTAGGTGTGGGGAGGTCGATACCGATCTCATGGGTTAGTTATTCTCTTCTCAACACCAATATTCTATTTTCTTTGTTTGTTCATTGTTGCATTGCATAATAGATTGCATGTGTAGTTGATTGTTTGCATTTAAGTACTACTTGGTTGAAAAATAATAAGTTTCTTTTAAAGACCCTATTTTTGAAAATTTTCACTAATTTAAATTAAGAAAAATTAAAATTTTCTATGTGTTAAACTTGTTTGAAGTTGTATTTGGAACATTGTTTTTGAGCCAAAGAACACACAACCTGTGAGGTTTGAGCTTATTTATATGGTTACATTATTTAACCATAAATTTTTATTCTTGTGTGTTTTCTTCTCTATGATTGTAATCTTTATTTTGTTCCAATCTATATGTCCAATATTTAGTGTATTTACATGCTTGCATATGATTGAGGCCATTACTTGTTTTTGCTCACTTATCCCAAATAAGCCTACCCTTTTATGTCACCCTTGCTAGCCACTTTGAGCTTTTTAATCCCCTTCTGTTCTATAACCACATCACTATCCTTAAGCAGAAAAACAAATTAAATATCCTAATTGAATCTTTGGTTAGCTTAAGTAGAGGTTGTGCATCAACTAAGTGTGGGAAAACTGTAGGAACATGGGTTAATAAGAGAATGTATCATGTTTCTAATTCTGAATATTGGGAAATTTGGGTATCTACTCATGTAAAACAGAAAATTAAAAAAATTCCATATGCATTGATATGTTATTTTAGTTTTTATGTCTCTATAAAAAAAGAAAAAAAAGAAAAGAAAAAAAGAAAAGAAAAAAAATATATAATATAAATAAATAAAAAAGGGGACAAAATTACCCAAATGTTAAGTTAATAAAAGATCAATGCATATGTGATACAAATCAAAAGAAAAGTTGACACATGAGTATGTGATACAAAAGTGGGAATTATGGGTAGCTAGGCATGATTTTAGAAATTATATAGCATGTATGTATGTTAGGTGATAGCTCAGGTTACTCAAAGATTCAATTTATAGCTTACTTAGCCATACATATATCCTCACCCTTGCCTTGGCCCCATTACAACCTTGAAAGCATGATTAGGGAAGAATAGAGTGATTGACCCTAGACACTTGAGAGATTAGAGCGATATACACTACAACTGAGGATTCAATGCTTAATTCTATGTTCCCTGCTTTCATGAGCTATCTTCTTACAAGTTTACTTACTTTTTTTTTGTATAATTTGAATTAGTGGAATTTGGTTCATATTTGTCTTGAAGAACTTATTTACTTTTAACCAAGTAGGTAGAAACATTTTACATGTAGTTGCATCCGCATAGATAGGTTGCATTGTATACTCTCTATCATTCCTCTTCACTCCTTTATAGCTTCTCTTGAGCTTAGCATGAGGACATGCTAATATTTAAGTGTGGGGAGGTTGATAAACCACTATTTTATGATTTATCTTGTGCTCAATTGAGTGGTTTTTATCAACTCTTTACCCACTTATTCATATGATTTGCATGGTTTTACATTCTCCTTCCTGATTTTGTGCTATGACTGAAAACATTCTTTTTTGGCTTTTATTTTCTTTTATTTAAATCCTCTCTTATTATCATTCGATGCCTTGATATGTGTGTTAAGTGATTTCAGGAATTACAGGGCAAGAATGGCTTAGAGGATGGAAAGGAAGCATGCAAAAGTGGAAGGAATACAAGAAGTTGAAGAAATTGTTAAGCTGTCCAGCCTGACCTCTTCGCACTCAAACGGTCATAACTTAAGCTACAGAGGTCCAAATGATGCGGTTTTACTTGCGTTGAAAAGCTAACGTATGGGGTTTCGATTTGATATATAATTTGTCATAGTGGCCGTATAGATAGGCGACGCAAACGCGCACTCCACGCGGACACATCGCATCTGCGAATCTCATTCCACGCAAACGCGTGGATGACGCCTCCGCGTCACTTTGCCGCGACCTGTATGGACCAGAAAGCACTGGGAGTGATTTCTGGGCTGTTTTTAACCCAGTTATTGGCCCAGAAAACATAAATTAGAGGCTGGAAGTGGAGCAGAATGAATCATTCAATCATTACTCACAATTTTAGGTTTTAGATGTAGTTTTTAGAGAGAGAGGTTCTCTCCTCTCTCTTAGGTATTAGGATTAGGATTTTTAGAAATTAGGGTTTATTTCTTCTTCAGCCACAGGTTCAATATTCTTTTTACTTTATATTTCTCTTCTATTTTGAGATACTTTAATGCTTTTATTTATGTTTGATTTATGTTGCCCAATTGGCTTATGAATATTTTTCATGTTAGATTTGACTGCTTTGAATGAATGTTATTTGAGGTATTCCAGATATTTATGATTTTAATTTAGCTTTCTACATTCCTGGCTTTGGTTAAGAAATCAGTAACTCTTGAGTTATCAAACTCAATGTGATCAATAATCGCTATCTTTGCTAATTAGCTTGAACATCTATAATCCCAATCTTTTTCTAGGAATTAACTAGGATTTGAAGATCAAACTAATTAGCCACTTGACCTTCCTTCGCACCAGCAGAGGTTAACTAAGTGGAATTAAGATTCAATTTTCATCATCATTGATAAGGATAACTAGGATAGGACTTCCAATTTCTTATACCTTGCCAAGAGTTTATTTTACAGTCATTTATTTATTTTATTTGTCATTTATCATACTTGTTCCTCATTCTCAAAACCCCCAATTTACAAAACTCATAACCAATAATAAGAACACACCTCCCTGCAATTCCTTGAGAAGACGACCCGAGGTTTAAATACTTCGGTTATCAATTCCAAAGGGGTTTGTTACTTGTGACAACCAAAACATTTGTACGAAGGAGATCAGGTGATCAGATCAATGTTGTAGACTCCCAACACCAAACTTAGAGTTTGGATGTGGGGATTCAACACCAAACTTAGAGTTTGGCTGTGGCCTCTCAACACCAAACTTAGAGTTTGATTGTGGGGGCTTTGTTTGACTCTGTACTGAGAGAAGCTTTTCATGCTTCCTCTCCATTGTTAAAGGAGAAGATCCATGAGCCTTAAACACAAGGTAGTCCCCATTCAATTGAAGGACTAATTCTCCTCTGTTAACATTTATCACAGTTGCTGCTGTGGCTAGGAAAGGTCTTCCAAGGATGATGCATTCATCCTCCTCCTTCCTAGTGTCTAAGATTATGAAATCAGCAGGGATGTAAAGGCCTTCAACTTTTACCAATACGTCCTCTACCAATCCATAAGCTTGTCTTACTGACTTGTCTGCCATTTGTAATGAGAATAAGGCAGGCTGTACCTCAATGATCCCCAGCTTCTCCATTACAGAGAGTGGCATAAGATTTATGCCTGACCCTATGTCACACATAGCTTTCTCGAACGTCATGGTGCCTATGGTACAGGGTATTAAGAATTTGCCAGGATCTTGTCTCTTTTGAGGCAAAGTTTGCTGAACCCAGGTATCTAGTTCACTAATGAGCAAGGGATGTTCAGCTTCCCAAGTCTCATTACCAAATAACTTGGCATTCAGTTTCATGATAGCTCCTAGATATTGAGCAACTTGCTCTCCAGTTACATCTTCATCCTCTTCAGAGGAAGAATAGTCTTTAGAGCTCATGAATGGCAGAAGGATGTTTAATGGAATCTCTATGGTCTCTATATGGGCCTCAGATTCTCGTGGGTCCTCAATAGGGAACTCCTTCTTGCTTGAGAGACGTCCCATGAGGTCTTTCTCATTGGGATTCACATCCTCTCCTTCCTCTCTAGGTTCGGCCATATTGATTATATCAATGGCCTTGCACTTTTTTTAGGATTTTCTTCAATATTGCTTGGGAGAGTACTAGGAGGGGTTTCAGTGATTTTCTTACTCAGGTAGCCCACTTGTGCCTCCAGATTTCTGATGGAGGACCTTGTTTCATTCATGAAACTTAAAGTGGCCTTAGACAGATCAGAGACTAAATTTGCTAAGTTAGAGGTATTCTGTTCATAATTCTCTGTCTGTTGCTGAGAAGATGATGGATAAGGCTTGATATTGCTGAGCCTATTTCTTCCACCATTATTAAAGCCTTGTTAAGGCTTTTGTTGATCCTTCCATGAAAAATTTGGATGATTTCTCCATGATGAATTATAGGTGTTTCCATAAGGTTCACCCATAGAATTTACCTCTGCTATTGCAGGGTTCTCAGGATCATAAGCTTCTTCTTCAGAAGATGCCTCTTTAGTACTGTTGGATGCATTTTGCCATCCATTCAGACTTTGAGAAATCATATTGACTTGTTGAGTCAACATTTTGTTCTGAGCCAATATGGAATTCAGAGCATCAATTTCAAGAACTCCCTTCCTTTGAGGCATCCCATTATTCACGAAATTCCTCTCAGAAGTGTACATGAACTGGTTATTTGCAACCATGTCAATAAGTTCTTGAGCCTCTACAGGAATTTTCTTTAGGTGAATGGATCCACCTGCAGAATGGTCTAGTGACATCTTAGAGAACTCAGATAGACCATAATAGAATATATCTATCATGGTCCATTCTGAAAACATGTCAGAAGGACATCTTTTGGTCATCTGCTTGTATCTTTCCCAAGCTTCATAGAGGGATTCACCATCTTTTTGTTTGAAGGTCTGAACATCCACTCTAAGCTTGCTCAACTTTTGAGGAGGAAAGAATTTAGCCAAGAAGGCCGTGACCAGCTTATCCCAGGAGTCCAGGCTATCTTTAGGTTGAGAGTTCAACCATGCTATAGCTTTGTCTCTTACAGTAAAAGGGAAAAGCATGAGTCTGTAGACTTCAGGATCTACTCCATTAGTCTTAACAGTCTCACAGATCTGCAAGAACTCAGTTAAGAACTGGTAAGGATCTTCTGATGGAAGTCCATGAAACTTGCAGTTCTGTTGCATTAGAGCAACTAATTGAGGTTTCAGCTCAAAATTGTTTGCTCCTATGGTAGGAATTGAGATGCTTCTTCCATCAAACTTGGACGTAGGTGTGGTATAATCACCAAGCATCCTTCTTGCATTATTGTTGTTAGGTTCGGCTGCCGTCTCCTTTTCTTGTTCGAAAATTTCATCAAGGTTGTCTCTGGATTGTTGTAATTTAGCTTCTCTTAGTTTCCTCTTCAGAGTCCTTTCAGGTTCTGGATCAGGTTCAACAAGAATGCCTTTTTCCTTGTTCCTGCTCATATGAAAGAGAAGAGAATAGAAAAAGAAGAGGAATCCTCTATGTCACAGTAAAGAGGTTCCTTATTATTGGTAGAAGAAGAAGGGAATAAAGAAAAGAGAATCCAAACACAAAGGTAAGGATAGGGGCAGTGATTTGAGATGAAGAGAGGTGAAGATAGGTGTTAGTAAATGAATAAATAAATAGGAAAAGATGAGAGAGGGAGAAATTTTCGAAATTAAATTTTGAAAAGGAGTTAAATGATTTTCGAAAATAAAGATAAGAAATGAAATTAAAATTAAAATTTAAAATAATTAATTAAATAAAAAAAGAATTTTTTTTTGAAAAAAGAGGGAAGTATTTTTGAAAATTAGAGAGAGAAAAATTGTTAGGTGGTTTTGAAAAAGATAAGAAACAAACAAAAAGTCAAATAGTTAGTTGAAAAAGATTTGAAAATCAAATTTGAAAAGATAAGAAGATAAGAAGTTAGAAAAGATATTTTAAAATCAAATATTTGAAAAAAATAAAATTTTAAAAAAGATATGATATAAAAGATAAGATAAGATAGATTTAATTTTTAAAATTAAAATTAATTACTTGACTAACAAGAAACTAAAAGATATGATTTTAGAATTTAAAGATTGAACCTTTTTTAACAAGAAAGTAACAAACTTCAAATTTTTGAATCAATCACATTAATTGTTTAGCATAATTTTCGAAAATAAAGATAAAATTAAGAAAAAGATTTTTGAAAAATATTTTTAAATTTTCGAAAATCATAAGATAACAATGAAAAAGATTTTATTTTTGAAAAAGTTTTGAAAAGATAGGATTTTTAAAATTGAAAATTTGACTTGACTTATAAGAAATAGCTAAGTTTTAAAATTTTTTTGACTAAGTCAACTCAAATTTTCGAAAATTAGGAGTAAAATAAGGAAAAGATAATTTTTTTTTGAATTTTTAATGAAGAGAGAGAAAAACACAAACATGACCCAAAACATGAAAATTTTGGATCAAAACATATGATGCATGCAAGAACACTATGAATGTCAAGATGAACACCAAGAACACTTTGAAGATCATGATAAACATCAAGAACATATTTTTGAAAAATTTTTGATGCAAAGAAAACATGCAAGACACCAAAATTAGAAATTTGCAATGCTTAGACACTATGAATGCAAAGATGCATATGAAAAACAACAAAGAACACAAAACAAGAAATTATCAAGATCAAACAAGTAGACTTACTAAGAACAACTTGATGATCATGAAGAACACTATGAATGTATGAATTTTTTCGAAAATTGCAAGAACAAGATGAATATGCAATTGACACCAAACTTAAAACATGACACAAGATTCAAACAAGAAACACAAAAATATTTTTGAATTTTATAATTTTATTATTTTTTTGGATTTTATTTTATTTTTTCGAAAAACATATAGGAAAAAGGAAGTAATGAATTCAAAGTCCTCAATCAAAATCCCAGGAATCATACCAGGTTAGTCTAAAGCTTGATGGCCAGCCAAGCTTCAACATGCCATTTTGAAACTCTAGAATTCATTCTTAAAAACTCTGAAGGATTTTTGGAAAATAGAGGAAGAATTTTGAAAAATATTTTTGAAAAGAAAATAAAAAAAAGAAAATTACCTAATTTGAGCGACAAGATGAACCGTCAGTTGTCCATACTCGAACAATCCCCGGCAACGGTGCCAAAAACTTAGTGGACGAAATTGTGATTCATACTTAAATTGTTGTTCGAAATTGATTCCTAGGTAATGGCCCCAAAAACTTGGTGCTCAATACCATGGTCTAAACATAATTTCACAACTTTGCTCAACTAACCGGCAAGTGTACTGGGTCGTCCAAGTAATAAACCTTACGTGAGTAAGGGTCGATCCAACAGAGATTGTTGGTATGAAGCAAGCTATGGTCATCTTGTAAATCTCAGTCAGGCGGATAATAAATGGTTATAAGTTTTTGAATAATAATAATAAATAAACAGAAAATAAAGATAGAAATACTTATGTAGATCATCGATGGGAACTTCAGATAGGCGTATGAAGATGCTGCGCTCCTTCTGAATCTCTGCTTTCCTACTGCTTTTATCCAATCTTTGTCACTCCTTTCTATGGCAAGCTGTATGTAGGGCATCACCGTTGTCAATGGCTACATCCATCCTCTCAGTGAAAAAGGTACAAATGCTCTATCACGGCACGACTAATCATCTGTCGGTTCTCGATCATGTTGGAATAGAATCCCTTGATTCTTTTGCGTTTGTAATCATGCCCAACAATCGCGAGTTTGAAGCTCGTCACAGTCATTCAATCCCGGAATCCTACTCAGAATACCACAGACAAGGTTTAGACTTTCCGGATTCTCATGAATGCCGCCATCAATTCTAGCTTATACCACGAAGATTCTGATTAAGGAATCCAAGAGATATGCGCCCGATCTAAGGTAGAACGGAAGTGGTTGTCAGTCACGCATTCATAGGTGAGAATGATGATGAGTTTCACGGATCATCACATTCATTGTGTTGAAGTGCAACGAATATCTTAGAATAAGAACAAGCGGAATTGAATAGAAAATAGTAGTAATTGCATTGAAACTTGAGGTACAGCAGAGCTCCATACCCTTAATCTATGGTGTGTAGAAACTCCACCGTTAAAAATACATAAGTGATGAAGGTCCAGGCATGGCCGAATGGCCAGCCCCCAAACGTGATCAAAAGATAAAAAAATACAATCAAAAGATACTGAATACAATAGTAAAAAGTCCTATTTATACTAGACTAGCTACTAGGGTTTACAAAAGTAAGTAATTGATGCAGAAATCCACTTCCGGGGCCCACTTGGTGTGTGCTTGGGCTGAGCTTGAGCTTTACACGTACAGAGGCTTCTTTTGGAGTTGAACGCCAAGTTGTAACGTGTTTTTGGCGTTCAACTCTGGTTCGTGACGTGTTTTTGGCGTTTGACTCCAGAATGCAGCATGGAACTGGCGTTGAGCGCCAGTTTACGTCGTCTAATCACGAATAAAGTATGGACTATTATATATTTCTGGAAAGCTCTGGATGTCTACTTTCCAACGCCTTTGAGAGCGTGCCATTTGAAGTTCTTTAGCTCCAGAAAATCTATTTTGAGTGCAGGGAGGTCATAATCCAACAACATCAGCAGTCCTTTGTCAGCCTTTTATCAGAGTTTTGCTCAGGTCCCTCAATTTCAGCCAGAAATTACCTGAAATCACAGAGAAACACACAAACTCATAGTAAAGTCCAGAAATGTGAATTTAGCATAAAAACTAATGAAAACATCCCTAAAAGTAGCTAGATCCTACTAAAAACTACCTAAAAACAATGCCAAAAAGCGTATAAATTATCCGCTCATCAGTTAGAACCATAAATATTTACCTCCTGCATGTAGTCTATATCATGCCTAAATGTCACAACGGTCTTCTCTAACCACGTTGTGCTTCGTTCTGAATGACTCCACCTAAAACATGACACAGTGAAAAAATTTACATAAGTAATTGTAATTGAAACATGCATAGTGAATATAATCTCCGACAAGAACCATAAATATTTACCTCATAGCAACTGGTATCTCAGCAGGTGGAAGGATATGTCTCGGTACGGGCGCAATACACGGCATTCACTCTCATGTCCAAACAAACAATAGATTAAGAGGGCCATCCATCTCCTTTGTATCATATCTTGATGCACGACATAGTGCTCTGTAAAGATGTGTGAGACATGCTAAACCCCAACTATAAGTATGGATCTGCTCAAAATCATGAAGCAACGGTAGATACTTTGCATGGGCGTATGCGGTCAACTTATCTGTGAATAGGGTCGACCCTAACATACAGAAAATCTGACATCTCACGTATCTCCTTATGGACTCTTCAGTGTCCAACGGCTCCGCATCTCTGATACGTCAAACCCAACCAAGCTTTATGTAGGATTTCGAATTACGACTGAGTACTGGTTCACGTTCGAATATTGCCATGCTGTGACTCTGAACGAAATCACTACTACTGTCAGTCCATCCACTCACAGGCTCTCCATCAATGGGTAACCCGAATATATGTGTGACATCTTCCAATGTCACTGTAACCTCACCCACCGACAACACAAAAGTGTGAGTCTCCGGTCTCCACCTTTCAACCAGAACAGCTAACAACGGGTGAAATCCTCTTATCATCCTAATCCAGATACGTGGTAGAATCCCGTGACGCATAAGTAGTTTTCGACTCTCGGGTTCTAATTCTGTGGCAGATCCAGTTTACGCACCAATAAATTTTTGTTAAGCTACACAACAAAAATTTATTTGTTATATTAGTTATAAATATTCATTTATTAAAAAATAAATATTAGCATATCTATTTGTATGTGATCACTTTATTTAATAATATTATTTACATATTTATCTATTTTAATATTTTATTTGTTAAAATAATTAACGTGCAGTGCATTACCAGTACCATAGTTAATAATTTTTTAATAATTTTTTTTCGTGCATCAAAAGCATATATTTCTCTAATATTATTAATAACAACGTATATATTTTTTTAATATTTACTTATTACTTTAACATTTATATATTAAAATTTTGAATATGTTCAACATACATATTTATTTATTTTACAGAATATATATTTTATTTTACTATAGTATTATTTTTATATTTTTATCGTAGAAAATATATTTTTTTAAAAATTTTTTAGTATATTATATAGTATAATGTATATTTTATTTTAGTATTTTTATAACATAAAATTAATTCAAAATTAACAAAAAATTATATTTTAACATGTTAAATAACAAAAAATAACAGAAATTTAAATACACAATAAAAATATAATTTAACAACTTACATAAATTGGATGATCCAAATAATTTATAATATATTCCTCTGGAGCATTATAATTACGAACTATTTTTTAAAATAAATACAAAATAATATTTTTTTTCTGCCTATTTTCCCACCATTCCCCTCTTAGTTGAATCGCAACCCCCTTCCCCTCTGTTTCTGGTGTAATGCACTAATGCTTTTCTTCCCTCTCACTAACACACTTTGTATACATTGCAGTTGGAGGAGGCTCTTTATATAGAGCAACTTAGGCCATGCTTGCTGTTTATCGGGGTGAGACCTATCCCCTGCATGGCAGCAGCTGCAACACGGCCCCCTCGTGGTGCAGGCATTGGGACTCTGCGACACCAGCTCCACCACGCCCCTGCGTGGTGCCAGATCCTTGCATGTGCGTCGCGTCACCACACCCCCGGCGTGCTGCTGGGGTGCTGACACGCAGCTGAGGAGCAGGGACACCACGCCCCCTGCGTGTTAACCGGAAGCTCCACCGCTCGGTAAATCACCCCACCCTCCAATATCTGTCCAAAACACCAACATTTTTCCCATAACAAAAATAATTTCCGAAATCAAACTACTAAGACCCTGTATATCCCCATCATTATGTCTAGTTTGACATAGTTTCCAATATCTCATTTATTTTTCTGACTTCTTCTCTTTTATAAAGAAGAATATCACTGAAGGAGTATAAGATAAAAAATCAGTCAAAAGAAGAGCTATTAATTATAAAGCATCAGTATCCAATCTCTTAACATGTTTGACAAGGAACATTCTCTAAAAAAAATCCTGACCTTCACACCAAATAGATCCTAAACGTCTAAGTCTATCCTATATAACTTGTTTGTTAGAAAATCTGCCACTGTATGTGCAAATTGCTCTCCATCCAAATTTTCCAAGAACTTTTCAAACGCCAAACACATTGAAGGTTGCAAATTAATACTTTTCATCATACAAACAGCAAGTAACTCTTCCTACCCCCCAACACAAAAAAGACTAAATTGCGCTGATAGAAATTCAACCATTCAACTATCAACATAAAAATAAAAGAATGATCAATCAGAGAGGAAATGGTCATGTGAAGAATATGAGATCTAATATATACCTCCAAGACTGCAGGAGTAACTAACCAATGACAAACTTTGGGGGTTAGGGTTCTTCTTTCGGTTTCAAACTTTTACTTCAGTTTCAGAGAGGAGAGGAGACTTAAATGAGTGTGGGACTAGGTTATGGTGACAGAGGCGGCCGACGACAGAAGCTACAACCTGACCTTCCGATGACGGTGGCGACGGAAGCATCAAACGGACCACCCGACGACGATGATAGCGACAGAAGCTTCGAGTAGCGATGGTGGCAATGACTGGTGGTCACTGCCGTTGCTGATAATGGTAAGGATAGTGGAGTGGAGGCGTTTCTTCTGGCTTCAGCCTTCAGCTCATTGAGGAAATTAGGGTTCAAAGGGGAGAAGGAGGCGTTAGTGTGGAGTAAATACCCATAGTAATCCCTGAGATTCGCGCAAATACTCAATGTAATCCTCAAGATCCCAATTTCTTCATTGTAGTCCTCCAGATAGAGCTCTGAGCACTCAAAGTGATCCCTAGGCATATTTCTGGTCATGAGTCATCACCGGAGTGCTAACGTGGCGTCATTTTGCTAGGCTGGAGCTGAGCTGGCTCATTTTCAATTTATACCCACATTGGTCCCTCATAGTTGGTGTTATTGTACAAAGCCTCACTCATGCAGGCTTCGTTCTCCCACTTCCTCGCATTCTTCATCGCATTCTTCAGGCTCCCAATTATCTTCCTCTACGCTCTCCAAACCTATATCCCCCCGATGCCTAACACTCCACCTCCAACGGCCTTCATGCTGCCATTCACCACCCTAGCGCCCCCAAAGGCCCTGCTCCCTACCTTAGAAAGCGCTCAAGAAAAAGAACAAGCTCGATTTCGACGAGAAAAATGCCTAGATCTTCAGGCTCAGGCTTGACCATGCTCACATGTGCATAATCACTACTTGTGCATGATCACAACTTGTGCCTTGTGGTTTTGCAATTCCTTGGCCCACCTATGCTGGTACTTCTCAAATGGGTACCTTCCAGAGACCTTCTTGATCAACACACTACTCAATATGTACATCAAATTCCACCTCTTGGAAAAGGTGGTGCACGAAATTGTGATCATCAACAATGGCGCCAATAGACTTGGTGCTCTCAAATGTGAATCACACTTTGTCACAACTCCGCACAACTAACCAGCAAGTGCACTGTGTCGTCCAAGTAATACCTTACGTGAGTAAGGGTCGATCCCATGGAGATTGTCGGCTTGAAGAAAGCTATGGTCACCTTGTAAATCTCAGTCAGGTGGATTCAAATGAGTGATAGAGTTTTAATAGGAAAAAAGATAAATAAAACATAAAGTAAAGATAGAGATACTTATGTAATTCATTGGTGAGAATTTCAGATAAGTGCATAGAGATGCTTTGTTCCTGTTGAATCTCTACATTCCTACTGCCTTCATCCAATCCTTCATACTCCTTTCCATGGCAAGCTGTATGTTGGATTTCACCGGCGTCAATGGCTACCTCCTGTCCTTAGTGAAAATGGTCCAAATGTGCTGTCACCGCACAGCTAATCATCTGTCCGTTCTCGATTACGTTGGAGTAGAATCCAGTGATTCTTTTGCGTCTGTCACTACACCCAACACTCGCGAGTTTGAAGTTCGTCACAGTCATCCCCTTCCAGATCCTACTCGAAATACCACAAACAAGGTTTAGACTTTCCGGATCTCAAGAATGGCCGCCAATAATTCTAGCTTATACCACGAAGACTCCGATCTTTCGGAATGGAGGCTAAGAGATACACGCTCGTTCTAAGGTAGAACGGAAGTGGTTGTCAGTCACGCCTTCATAGGTGAGAATGATGATGAGTGTCACGGATCATCACATTCATCATGTTGAAGTGCAGCGAATATCTTAGAATAAGAATAAGCATGAATCGAATAGAAAACAGTAGTAATTGCATTAAAACTCGAGGTACAGCAGAGCTCTACACTATTAATCTATGGTGTGTAGAAACTCCACCGTTGAAAATACATAAGAACAAGGTCCAGGCATGGCCATGAGGCCATCCTCCCCAAAATGTGATCAAGAGATCAAAAGATGAAAATACAATAGTAAGAGGTCCTATTTATAATGAAACTAGCTACTAGGGTTTACAAAAATAGGTAAATGATGCAGAAATCAACTTTCGGGACAACTTGGTGTGTGCTTGGGCTGAGCATTGAGCTTTACACGTGTAGAGACTTTTCTTGGAGTTAAACGCTAGCTTTAGTACCAGTTTGGGTGTTTAACTCCAGCTTTTATGCCAGTTCTGGCGTTTTGACTTCAGAATAGGGCAAAGAAGGGGCATTTGAATGCCAGTTTGCGTCGTCAAAACTCAGGCAAAGTATGAATTATTATATATTGTTGGAACGCCCTGGATGTCTACTTTCCAACGCAATTGAGAGCGCACCATTTGGGGTTCTGTACCTTCAGAAAATCCACTTCGAATGCAGGAAGGTCAGAATCCAACAGCATCTGTAATCCTTTGTCAGCCTCTGAATCAGATTTTTGCTCAGGTCCCTCAATTTCAGCTAGAAAATATCTGAAATCATAGAAAAACACACAAACTCATTGTAAAGTCCAGAAATGTAAATTTTTCATAAAAACTAATAAAAACATCCCAAAAAGTAGTTAGATCCTACTAAAAACTACCTAAAAATAATGCCAAAAAGCGTATAAATTATCTGCTCATCACAACACCAAACTTAAATTGTTGCTTGTCCCCAAGTAACTGAAAACAAAATAGGATAAAAAGAAGAGAATATACAATGAATCCCACATTATCAATGAAACTTTGTCCTAATTAGATGAGCGGGGCTTGTAGCTTTTTGCTTCTGAACAGTTTTGGCGTCTCACTTTTTCCTTTGAAATTCAGAATGATTGGCATCTATTGGAACTCAGAATTTTAGATAGTGTTATTGATTCTCCTAGTTAAGTATGTTGATTCTTGAACACAACTACTTTATGAGTCTTGGTCGTGACCCAAAACACTTTATTTTCCAGTGTTACCACCGGATACATAAATGCCACAGACACATAACTGGGTGAACCTTTTCAGATTGTGACTCAGCTTTGCTAAAGTCCCCAGTTAGAGGTGTCCAGAGTTCTTAAGCACACTCTTTTGCTTTGGATCACGACTTTAACCACTCAGTCTCAAGTTTTTCACTTGGACCTGCATGCCACAAGCACATGGTTAGGGACAGCTTGATTTAGCCGCTTAGGCCTGGATATTATTTCCTTGGCCCTCCTATCCATTAATGCTCAAAGTCTTAGATCCTTTTTACACTTGCCTTTTGGTTTTAAGGGCTATTGGCTTTTTCTGCTTGCTTTTTCTTTTTCTTTTCTTTCTCTTTCTCTTTTTTTCGCCATTTTTTCTTCTCTTTTTTTTCGCCCTTTTTTTACTGCTTTTTCTTGCTTCAAGAATCAATTTCATGATTTTTCATATTATCAATAATACTTTTCTTTGTTCATCATTCTTTCAAGAGCCAACAACTTTAACATTCATAAACAACAAGATAAAAAAATATGCACTGTTCAAGCATTCATTCAGAGAAAAAAAAGTATTGCCACCACATTAAAATAATTAAACTAGTTTCAAGATAAAATTTGAAATCCAAGTACTTCTTGTTCTTTTGTAATTAAGCACATTTTTTCATGTAAGAGAGGTGAAGGATTCATTTGTTCATAGCTTTAAGGCATAGACACTAGACACTAATGATCATGTAGTAAGGACACAAACATAGTAGCACATCAAGCAAAAATTCGAAAAACAGAAAAATAAATAGACAAGGAGATTAAGGAATGAGTCTACCTTAGTGAAGGTGGCGTCTTCCTCCTCTTGAAGAACCAATGGTGCTCTTGAGCTCCTCTATGTCTCTTTCTTGTCTTTGTTGCTCCATCCCTAGTGATTTTGGTACTCCCAACAGTTGTGTGGAGAAAAATATATCCCTTGAGGAATCTCAAGGATTTCTTGATGAGGGAATTCCTCATGCTTTTGTTGAGGTCCATGAGTGGGCTCTCTTGTTGTGCAGTCAGATGCTCTACTACTGAGCTATGGACCCTTGAGATGAATCTCTCCATCTTCCATGACTCGGAGGTGGAAGTTTTTGTCTTTCCTTTCCTCTTTCTAGAGGTTTCTCCAGCCCTAGGTGCCATAAATGGTTATGGAAAAATAAAAAGCAATGCTTTTACCACACCAAACTTAGAAGGTTTGCTCATCCTCGAGCAAAAGATGAAAGAAAGATGTAGAAGAAGAAGAAAATGGAGGAGATGGAAGGTGTAATTGGGGAAGAGTGTTGTAGAAAGGTGTGAAGAGGAGAGAGAGTGAGTTGAGGTTGGTGGGGATCCTGTGGTGTCCACAGATCCTGAGGGACCAAGGATTTCTCATCCCTGCTCTAACTTGGCGTTCAACACGCCTTAGAGTGCAATTCTGGCGTTTAAACGCCAGTCTGCTGCCCTTTTTGGCGTTTAAACGCCAGCTTTTCTTCCTATTCTGGCGTTTGAACGCCAATTTGCTACCCTGCTTTAGCATTTACACGCCAGCTTTCTGCTCTGTTTTGGCATTTAAACGCCAATCTGGTGCCCTGTTCTGGAGTTTAAACGCCCACAAAGGTGCTAGATTGGGCGTTTAAACGCCCATTGTGCTGCCCCTACTGGCGTTTAAATGCCAGTAAGTCCTTTCTCCAAGGTGTGCTATTTTTGACATCTGCTTTATTTTTATGAGTGTCTTTGTGACTTCACATGATCATCAACCTAGAAGAAAACATAAAATAACATAGATAAAATTAGAATAAAATTGGGTTGCCTCCTAATAAGCGCTTCTTTAATGTCAATAGCTTGATAGTGAGCTCCCATGGAGTCTCATAGATAATCAGAGCATGGTTGAGATCTCTCAACACCAAATTTAGAGTTTAGCTGTGGCCTCCCAACACCAAACTTAGAGTTTGAATGTGCGGGCTCTGTTTGACTCTGTATTGGGAGAAGCTCTTCATGCTTACTCTCCATGGTTACAGATGAAGAACCTTGAGTCTTTACTACAAGGCATTCTTCATTCACATGAAGGATCAACTCTCCTCTATCAACATCAATTACAGCTCTTGCTGTGGCTAGGAAGGGTCTTCCAAGGATGATGGACTCATCCTCATCCCTCCTAGTGTCTAGGATTATGAAATCAGCAGGAAAGTAAAGGCCTTCAACCTTCACTAGCATGTCCTCTACTATTCCATAAGCCTTTTTCATAGATTTATCTATCATCTCCAATGAGAATTTGGCAGCCTGTACCTCATAGATTCCCAGTTTCTCCATTACAGAGTGGCATCATGTTTATCCCTGACCCCAAGTCACACAGAACTTTTTCAAAGGTCATGGAGCCTATGGTACATGGTATTAAGAATTTACCAGGATCCTGTTTCTTTTGAGGTAAATTTTGTTGAACCAATATATTCACTTCATTGGTGAGCAAGGGAGGTTCACCTTCCCAAGTCTCATTACCAAACAGCTTGGCATTCAGCTTCATGATTGCTCCAAAATATTAGGCAACTTGCCCTTTAACAATGTCTTCATCCTCTTTAGAAGATGAATAGTCATCAGAGCTCATGAATGGTAAAAGGAGGTCCAAGGGAATCTCTATGGTTTCTGTATGAGCCTCAGATTCCTTTGGTTTCTCATCAGGGTATTCCTTACTGACCATCGGACGTTTCCTGAGGTCTTCCTCATTGGGATTCACGTCCTCCTCCTCCTTCCTAGGTTCGGCCATTTTGATTACATCAATGGCCTTGCACTCTCCTTTGGGATTCTCTTCTGTATTGCTTGGGAGAGTGCTAAGAGGAGTTTCGGTAACCCTTTTACTCAACTGGCCCACTTGTGCCTCCAAATTTCTAATGGAGGATCTTGTTTCAGTCATGAAACTAAGAGTGGCCTTAGATAGATCAGAGACTATATTTGCTAAGCTAGAAGGATTCTGCTCAAAATGCTCTGTCTGTTGCTGAGATGATGATGGGAAAGGTTTGCTATTGCTAAACCTGTTTCTTCCACCATTGTTATTATTGAAGCCTTGCTTCTGTTGATCCTTCTACGAAAAATTTGGATGATTTTTCCATGTAGGATTATAGGTGTTGCCAAAGGCTTCACCCATGTAATTCACCTCTGCCATTGCAGGGTTCTCAGGATCATAAGCTTCTTCTTCAGAAGATGCTTCTTTAGCACTGTTGGATGCATTTTGCAATCCATTCAGACTCTGAGAGATCATATTAACTTGTTGGGTCAATATTTTGTTCTAAGCCAGTATGACATTCAGAGCATCAATTTCAAGAACTCCTCTCTTTTGAGGCGTCCCATTACTCACAGGATTCCTCTCAGAGGTATACATGAACTGGTTGTTTGCAACCATTTCAATAAGTTCCTGAGCTTTTGCAGGCGTTTTCTTTAAGTGAATGGATCCACCTGTAGAGTGGTCCAGTGACATCTTGAAAAATTCAGACAGACCATCATAGAATATATCTAATGTGGTCCATTCTGAAAGCATGTCAGAAGGACACTTTTTGGTCAGTTGCTTTTATCTTTCCCAAGCTTCATAGAGGGACTCACCATCTTTTTGTCTGAAGGTCTGAACATCCACTCTAAGCTTGCTCAGCTTTTGAGGAGGAAAGAACTTGGCAAGAAAGCCGTGACGAGCTTATCCCAAGAGTCTAGGCTATTTCTGGGTTGTGAATCCAACCATGTTCTACCTCTGTCTCTTACAGTAAAAGAGAAAAGCATAAGCTTGTAGACTTCAGAATCAAATCTATTGGTCTTAACAGTATCACAGATCTGCAAGAATTCAGTTAAAAACTGATAAGGATCTTCTGATGGAAGTCCATGAAACTTGCAATTCTGTTGCAGTAGAGAAACCAATTGAGGCTTTAGCTCAAAATTGTTTGCTCTTATGGCAGGGATTGAGATGCTTCTTCCATAGAAGTTGGAAGTTGGTGTAGTAAAATCACCAAGCATCTTCCTTGCATTGTTGTTTGGTTCGGCCATAATTTCTTCTTTTGCTGCTTTCTTTTCAAAACTTTCAGTGAGGTCCTCTTCAAAGTTTTGTGCTTTAGCTGCTCTTAGCTTCCTTTTCAGAGTCCTTTCAGGTTTAGGACCAGCTTCAACAAGTATGCCTTTATCTTTGTTCCTGCTTATATGAAAGAGAAGAAAACAAAGAAAATATGGAATTCTCTATGTCACAGTATAGAGATTCCTTGAGGTGTCAGAGGAAAATAAGAATAGAAGAAGGAGGTAAGGCAGAATTTGAACACACAAAGAAGGAGTGAGTCCGAATTGACAATGGAGGAGGAATGTTAGTGTTCAAATAAGAAAATGAGAAAAAGGGTGGGAGATTTTCGAAAATCAAATTGAGAATTCAAAAAAATTAGTTAATTGAAAAAGATTTGAAAATCAATTTTGAAAAGATAAGAAGTTAGAAAAGATTTTGAAATTGATTTTTGAAAAAGATATGATTTGAAAAAGATATGTTTGAAAAGATATGATTGAAATTTATTTTGAAAAAGATTTGAAAAGGAAATTAAAAAGATTTGATTTTTGAAAAAGATATGTTTGAAAAGAAATAATTTTGAAAAAGATATGATTGAAAATATTTGATTTGAAAAAGATTTGATTTTGAAAAATTATGAAGATTTGAAAAAGATTTGATTTGAAAACAAAATTCCTCTCCTTGTGTCATCCTGGCGTTAAACGCCCAGGAGCTGCATGTTTTGGGCGTTTAACGCCCAATTACTGCATGGTTTGGGCGTTTAAACTCCCAGCCAGGTATCCTGGCTGGCGTTTAAACGGCAGTTTTCCTTCCTTACTGGGCGTTTAAACGCCCAACCAAGTACCCTGACTGGCGTTTAAACGCTAGTTTTCCTTCTTCAATGGGTGTTTTGAATGCCCAGCTTTTTCTCTGTAAATCTTTTGCTTTATGTTCTTGGATCTTCATTTTGCTATATCCTTTATTCAAGAAGATATATTTTTAATTTTGAAAACACAACAAAATGAGTCAAAACATATAATTCTTGGATCAAAACACAAGATATATGCAAGAACATTATGAGCGTCAAGATGAACACCAAGAACAATTTTGAAGATTAAGATGAACATCAAGAACTCAGTTTTCTTAATGAAAGAAAATATAGAGGACACCAAACTTAGAACTTTCTCATGTTTGGGCCATATGAATGCAAGAATGCATATGTAAAATATTATGCAGTGCAATTCAATAAATCATGAAGATCAAACAAGGCAATTCATCAAGAACGACTTGAAGATCATCAAGAACACAATGTATGTGTTTCGAAAATTGCAAGACAATTAGAATCATGCAACTGACACCAAACTTAAAATTTGGCCTTAGATTCAAACAAGAACCATGAAATATTTTTGAGTTTTTATAATTCTATGAATTTTTTTGGGTTTTTCGAAAATTATTTTTAGAAAAACGAAAAAGAAGAATTTTTTTGTATTTTTCGAAAATAAGAAATAAAAAGCTTAAAAATAAAATAAAATTACCTAATCTGAGCAACAAAATGAACCGTCAGTTGTCCAAACTCGAACAATCCCCGGCAACGGCGCCAAAAACTTGGTGCACAAAATTGTGATCATCAACAATGGCGCCAATAGACTTGGTGCTCTCAAATGTGAATCACACTTTGTCACAACTCTGCACAACTAACCAGCAAGTGCATTGGGTCATCCAAGTAATACCTTACGTGAGTAAGGGTCGATCCCACGGAGATTATCGGCTTGAAGCAAGCTATGGTCACCTTGTAAATCTCAGTCAGGTGGATTCAAATGGGTGATAGAGTTTCAATAGGCAAAAAGATAAATAAAACATAAAGTAAAGATAGAGATATTTATGTAATTCATTGGTGAGAATTTCAGATAAGTGCATAGAGATGCTTTGTTCTTATTGAATCTCTGCTTTCCTACTGCCTTCATCCAATCCTTCATACTCCTTTCCATGGCAAGCTGTATGTTGGGTTTCACCGGCGTCAATGGCTACCTCCCATCCTCAATGAAAATGGTCCAAATGCGCTGTCACCGCACGGCTAATCATCTGTCAGTTTTCGATCATGTTGGAATAGAATCCAGTGATTCTTTTGCGTCTGTCACTACGCCCAACACTCGCGAGTTTGAAGCTCGTCACAGTCATCCCCTTTCAGATCCTACTCGGAATACCACAGACAAGATTTAGACTTTCCGGATCTCAAGAATGGCCCCCAATAATTCTAGCTTATACCACGAAGACTCCGATCTTTCGGAATGGAGGCTAAGAGATACACGCTCGTTCTAAGGTAGAACGGAAGTAGTTGTCAGTCACGCATTCATATGTGAGAATGATAATGAGTGTCACGGATCATCACATTCATCATGTTGAAGTGCAGTGAATATCTTAGAATAAGAATAAGCATGAATCGAATAGAAAACAGTAGTAATTGCATTGAAACTCGAGGTACAGCAGAACTCCACACCCTTAATCTATGGTGTGTAGAAACTCCACCATTGAAAATACATAAGAACAAGGTCCAGGCATGGCCGTGAGGCCAGCCTCCCCAAAATGTGATCAAGAGATCAAAAGATGAAAATACAATAGTAAGAGATCCTATTTATAATGAAACTAGCTACTAGGATTTACAGAAATAGGTGAATGATGCAGAAATCCACTTCCGGGCCCACTTGGTGTGTGCTTGAGCTGAGCATTGAGCTTTACACGTGTAGAGACTTCTCTTGGAGTTAAACGCCAGCTTTGGTGCCAGTTTGGGCATTTAACTCCAGCTTTTATGCCAGTTCAGGCGTTTTGACTTCAGAATATGACAGAGAAGGGGCGTTTGAACGCCAGTTTGTGTCGTCAAAACTCGGGAAAAGTATAAACTATTATATATTGATGGAAAGCCCTGGATGTCTACTTTCCAACGCATTTAAGAGCGCACCATTTGGGGTTCTATAGCTCCAGAAAATCTACTTCGAGTGCAGGGAGGTCAAAATCCAACAGCATCTGCAGTCCTTTGTCAGCCTCTGAATCAGATTTTTGCTCAGGTCCCTCAATTTTAGTCAGAAAATACCTGAAATCACAGAAAAACACACAAACTCATAGTAAAATCCAGAAATGTGAATTTTGCATAAAAACTAATAAAAACATCCCAAAAAGTAGCTAGATCCTACTAAAAACTACCTAAAAACAATGCCAAAAAGCGTATAAATTATCCGCTCATCAAGAAGCACACAAGTTGTTCGACAAAATGCCCAAACGAAATGTTATTTCATGGATTACTCAATATGTACATCAAATTCCACCTCTTCATGTATGTTTTTTCTGCTTTTGTAGATATCTGGGCAATGTGTGAGGGAAGATTTCACTTTGGTGGCTTAAGATATAAAGGGAATAATACAAGGAAGGTGGCTTATTGTAGTAACACAAATTCTGTTATGGAACTTGAGTCAGAGTGGATAAAGCACAGAAAATCATCTTCTTATACCGCTCATGTTGTTCGTTCTTCCACATCTTGTATGCCTTGGTCTTGTAGAATCCTAATGGGTGAAGAGTATTTTGAGTTCCTATACTTTGGTGCTCTCCTCAGTTATACATTTTTTACACTATTTGGTTGATTAGTCACAGTTGCGGCAAAATTTCTATTCATGGTAATATTATATTTGAATGTGTTAATGATCATTTCAAAAATGCCTGGATACATTGCTGGTAAGAAGTGGTTCATAGAACTGAATATGTTTTTTTCTAATTTACCCAATAAGAAAAATCAAACACTTTCTAAGAGCAAGCATTCTATGCGCTCTGAGTTATTGGATAAGGATGATGATAGCTCGATTCTACCTCGGCTGCCTGATCATATTTCCAAGTATTGCTTAGCACTTGTGCCTCATTTGGACTTCCCGGCTATGGCCAGTGTTTGTAAGAGATGGAGGTGTTTCATTCAGAGCGAAGAATTTATAATGGTAAGAAAATTGGCTGGCTTGGTTGAGGAATGGGTTTTCCTATTAACCGCAGATAAAGAAGGGAAAGGAAGCCATTGGGAGTTAATGGATTGTCAGGGTCAAACTCGTCGATCTCTTCCACCAATGTCTGGTCTAACATTGATTAGGTTGGGTGCTAATATGCCTGCAAGAGCAGAGCGCATGGCCCGGCGGAGTGATTTGGATCAATACACAATCGTCAGAATCAGCCATTTGACCCCTTATCACAATGGAAAGACTAGCGATATTGTTCTATATTTTGGGATTATTGACATCTTGCAAGACTATGATATCAACAAGAAGCTGGAGCATGCGATGAAGAGAGCAATGAACAAGACGAAGAGATAAATTTTATGAAAATTTGGAGATTTAAGATTAAATATAATGAGAGGGACTAACATGCGTACAAATTGGAAATTAGCCAGCTCAGCTAGCCGTTGAAGCCCTCCAGCGTGACAAAACATCGCCACATCAGCGTTCCAGTGATGACTCATCACCAGAAATATGCACAAGGACCACTTTGAGTGCTTGGAGCTCTATCTGGAGGACTACAATGGGGAAATCGGGATCTTGAGGATTACATTGAGTATTTGCGCGAATCTCAGGGACGACTATAGGTATTTACTCGCTCGAAGGGATTGGGTGGGTTAGTGGGTTTTTGGGTGTTTTGACCAAGGTTCTGAAAATCGGACCGATCATCAAACCGTTTTAATCACTAGTTCATTAGTTCATTGGTCCAATCGGTGGTTCAATCGGAAAAATCGTTTTAAAATAAAATAATAAATAAATTATAAAGGACTAAAGATAAGGGTACTCCAAGAACTCCTACTAGATGCAACATCATTCAACATTATCACACACACAAATACAAAGCCTTAACTCAAAGAGCAACCACAGCAAGTTACTTGGAAAGAAAATGTAAACACAGAACAATCACAAGCATACACAACATGTGAATATTATTATAGCAAACATAATAACAAAATAGCTCTTCTAATGCGTCTCCGAAAATATCCCAAATTAAAAAAACTACATAATCTGATCCACTTGATTCAGAAAGTTTTACTCTTTTTCTATTAGACGAGTTGTGATTCAACCCTATTAGAAATACAAAAGACTTTTATTGAGAAATATCAAAAAACCAAAACTCTATCAACTATACTCATGAATTCAGGTACGCTTTCACGCTTTTAGCTATCTTTCTTTAAAATTTAACATAGATGATCTTAGGATTAAAAATTCTAAAATTTTCAATATATTTAACTATATTCTTTTTTTTCTTAAATAAATTCAAACTTTCACTATTTTTTTATGAAATAGAAATGAGAGAATGTGCACAAATATATAATTTGACGGCAAATCACTATTCAAATATTGCATAAAGACTTAAATGGTAGATGTTACATTTATGCCTGTATGCAAGAATGCTTGTAATCATAAAGTAGATTGCTATTGCTTCTTATATATGCCCAAATGGGATGAAAAATATTGAAGTCACAGTTTGCATTAGCACTAGCAGGTAACTGACTAAATAGAATGTGTCTAGAATGAAAAACATAACAGATGAGAAATATTCATACTTCAACTCTATGGGCCTATTCGGTTGCAAGAAGTAAAATTTTATTTACAAATTTTTCAGATCTTTTTAAATATGAAGTTAGAATCTGTAGATGATAAATTAGAAGGAAAAAAAAGAGAGATAAAGGTTAAGAATTGAAGAAGAGTCATGGTTATTTTAAACCTGAATAGCATGTCTTGTATGTCTGATGACTATCATTTAAAATTTTTCTTTCATTCGACCAATTGTTAGAGACATGTTAAAAAAACATAGCCAAAAAATATCAAAATTTTATTGAAGAATTCTTATATTTTCTCACAAAATTATAAGACTGAAAGAATAGGACAAAGAAAATATAAAATACTCTTTTATACTACATCAAAATTATTTTAATAGTATCTCAATCTTATATTTATTTTTTGCAGTTAATGAATTAACGTAGCATGTCTCAGAAATATTTTTAATTTATTTAATTTAATTTTTTAATTCAATCAATTATAACTAATTAATTGAATTAATAATTAATTTATTTAGTATTATATATTGACTGATAATATAATTATAAATAGGACAAGATTATTTAGTTTAATTAATTTATTATTAATTATATAATTGGTAACATAATTAGAATCAGACCACAACTTTCAAGTATGTTTGATGGTCGATCATAATCAAGATGATGAGATAATTTACTTTGAACCCACTAATGAAGAACTCCATCAAATGATTGATAATCTTATTGAAAAAATTAAAAATTTTTTAAATCAATGCTATGAACTTGAATATGAAAATAATATCTTGAAAGCTGAAAATGCTTATTTTAAAGAAAAATTAAAAAAAGTCAAAAATTATGTTGACCTTGTTGAGAAAAACAAAAGGCTTAAATATGAAATTAAAAGTCAAAATGAAAAGCATTCTGTCTCTACCTTCCTGAACTGTCTTGAGAAAAATAAAAAGTTGCATAAGGTAATTAAGGGTTTAAATCAAGATATAGTTAAATTTGTCCAAAGTTCTGAAAACTTAGATAAATTATTAGCTAGTCAAAGATATCATGAAAAATTTAAAATTATTTTTGAAAAAATATGTTTTGAAAATGAAGCCTCAAAGTCTAAAAATAAAAGCTTTCAAACTTCAAATCATTTTGAAAAACTAGCAAGCAAAAATTTTTGTTATTCATGCAACCGATTTAGTCATTTACCCATTCAATATTTCATCTTTGAAAGAAAAATTGGTAATAAAGTTTATAAGGTAATTAGCAAATATAATGTTCTTGGACAACAAAAAAGGTTTAACATTAAAGAATTCAAATGATTTGGATACCTAAGATCACTTAAGAGTATTATGCAGATTTGTCTAGCATCCAAGAAGAAGAAGGACATATAGTATTTGGATAGTGGATGCTCTAGGTACATGACTGAAAAGTCCACCTTATTCATCAAGCTCAACAAGTACGATGAAAGCATTGTGACTTTTGGTGATGATAGAAAAGGGAAGATAGTGGCCGTAGGTAAGGTTGGTAAGAGTTTTTCTACTTTCATTGATGATGTATTCTTGGTTGATAGAATGAAATATAATCTACTAAGTATTAGTTAATTGTGTAATTTGGGTTATTGGATTATTTTTAAAAATTAGAATGCTTAGTTGTTTGTGAAAATTCAGGTGAAACTTTATTTCTAAGAGATGTAATAATGTGTATGGTCTCACCTTGAAAGAACTAAAAGAACAAAATATAGCTTGTTCTACTTCCATTGAATCTGAAAAATAGTTATGGCATAAGAAATTAGGACATGCAAGCATGTTTTAAATTTCTAAGTTTGTGAAAAAAAATTTGGTCAAAGGTTTTCCTAAAATCAAATTTGAAAAAGATATCACTTGTGATGCTTGTCAATTGAGCAAACAAATCAAAAGCTCTTTTAAATTTAAGGACGACATCTCTACCAAAAGACCATTGAAAATGCTACATATTGATCTTTTTAGTCCTACTAGAACTCAAAACCTAAGTGATAAACATTATGTGTTAGTAGTGGTTGATGATTATATAAAATTTGGTTGAGTTTTTTTCTTAACTCATAAAAATGATGCTTTTTTAGCCTTTTTAGGTCTTTGCAAAAAGATTCAAAATAAAAAAAAATAAAAATTGCTTTCATAAGAAATGATTATGAAAAAGAGTTTGAAAACCAAGATTTTGAATCATTTTATGATGAATTTGGTATTTCTCACAATTTTTCATCTCCAACAATACCTCAACAAAATGGGGTTATTGGGAGAAGAAATAGAAGCCATCAAGCAATAGATAGGGCAATGCTTTATGAAAATAAAATTCTGAAATTTCTTTGGGTTGAAACGGTGAACACTACTTGCTATATTTTAAACTGAACCATCATTCGTAAATTCTTAAAGAAAATTTTATATGAGTTTTGGAAAGAAACTCCTCTAAACCTTAACTATTTTTATATTTCTGTATGTAGATATTGTTTTAAATACAAAAGATAATCTTAAAAAATTTGATCCAAAATCATATGAGGGTACTTTTGTTGGATATTTAACCACTAGTAAAGTCTATAGAGTTTACCTCAAGAAACATAGAATCATTGAAGAATACATACATGTTACCTTTTGTGAATATAACATAATTTTAAGTGTTATTGAGAAAAATAATGCAGGAAATAAAACTGAACAAAACTCAGAAGGAATCCAAAGTGAAGCCAAATCAGATCCCTTGCTGAAAAATACTATAACTGATTCTGCAGAACAGAATACAGAAGAAAATTCTGTTTTGTCTCCTACTAATGCTGACAGTTCTAAAAATTCCAACATTGCTGAGCCAACAAATACCAGATCTGCTCTTGTAACACCCAGACCTAGAGAATAAAAGTTTTTGAAGAACTATCCACAAGAGTTTATAATTGGAGATCCATCTCAAGGAGTTATCACAAGATCATCAAGTAGAAGAAGAATAGAACTTAATGATCTTACTCTCATATTTCAAGTGAAACCTCAAAACATAATGGAAGTCCTTGATGATCCTTCATGGGTCAAGGCAATGAAGGAGAAACTGGTCCAATTTGAGAAGAATGCGGTTTAGACATTGGTGTCAAATCCAAATGGTAAGAAAGTAACAGGTACCAAATGGATCTTTCAAAATAAATTGGGTGATGATGGTAATGTTGTTAGAAACAAAACTATACTAGTAGCTCAAGAGTATAATCAAGAGGAAGGCATTGACTTTGATAAGTCTTTTGCTCCGGTTGCAAGAATGGAAGCAATTAGATTATTGCTTGTATATGTAGCTTACAAAGAATTCAAGCTTTTTCAAATGGATGTTAAATATGCCTTTTTGAATGAATTTATTGATAGAGAAGTTTACGTAGCACAACTGTCTGATTTTGAAAACAAAGATTTTTCAAACCATATTTTTAAACTCTATAAAACTCTTTATGATTTGAGACAAGCTCCATGAGCTTGGTATGAAAGACTAAGCTTGTTGTTATTATAAAATGGTTTTTAAAAAGGTACCATGGATATAGCTCTTTTTATTAAAGAATATAATGATAATTTCATTCTTATTCAAGTTTATGTGGATGTCATTGTATTTGGATCAGCTAATAAAGTCTTGTGTGCTTATTTTGAAAATTTAATGGCTAGTGAGTTTGATATGATTATGTTGGGAGAATTCACATTCTTACTAGGACTCCAAATCAAACAAACTCCTAGTAGAATTTTTATGCACCAAGGTAAATATACCAAAGAATTGGTAAAAAAAATTGTTTTAAAAAATTTCAAACCAATGAGTACTACAATGCATCCAAACTATAAACTTGAGAATAATGAAAAAGAAAAAGATGTGAAAGAAATAAGGTATAGAGGAATGATCAGATCTCTTATGTATCTAACATCCTTTAGACTGGATACTATTCTGATGAGTTTGGAAAACTCAAGTTTATTTTGATGATGAACAAACATTATTGAAATAATTAATTACAAAATTATTAAATTGATTTTCATTTAACATATGTTAATTAATAATTTTGTGATGCAGGTTTTCTTATTGGGCCGAACAGAAAAGAAGAATTATTGCAAGCCCAATATGCTTAAAACTAATTAGCCTTGATTAATATTTCCTATATTATGTGGCTGAAGCAATTTGTGATTATTTGGGCCAGAATCCAAACATTATCACAAGCCCAAATCTATTGTTGGTATATGACCAACTTGCTTGGTCCGAAGTCAAAAGGAGATGGGGCACAATATTGCTTTATCCATTTAACAAATAAAACCCACTCCTTTGATCATGTTGCTGCATGCTCCAACGGATATCATTCTTATTCTTTGATGGAATCCAAATTTTATTAATTGGAGTTATTGCAAACCTTGGAACAATGAGAGAGAAAGTGTGATTGACATGATAGTGATCATCAATGCTACATGCTACTCAATCAAAGAAAAGTAAAAGCAACCCATTTTAATTAATTATTTCAAACACATTAATTGCTTTTCTTCCTACTCTCTCTTTTCTTTCTACTTGCTTCTCACCTTCGGTTATATCAACACAGAGAAAGCATGGAGGCTATGGCTACACACCGGATAAAAAGAAAAGGAGATGCACGCCAAAAGACCATCGAGCTGATGGCAAGAAAATATAAAAAAATGTAGAGGCTAAGATTCTTATCACTTATGGTAAGATATGGTGATGAGATCTTGGCTTTTCCATACCAAAAATGGTTGAAGAAGATTTCGGCCAGCAAGGAGAAGATCTTTGGGATGGCTTGTCTCTGCTTTTGGGATTACTCATCACAGAAGGTAGCTAGGGTGGCTACGTGAGGGAGGAAGCAAAAGTGGAGCAGATGAAGCTATCATCATCATGAAGCACCAAGGGGCAGAAATTCATCTTGGAGAGCAAGCCAAGGATGGAGCACTCGGATTGATGAAGAGTGATGACCAAGGAAGGACTAGAGGTAATTGCATGTTGGGTTTTGCATGGGTTATCTCTTCTCTCTCTCTAGCCGAACCAGTTTTGTTCTTGGAGAAGAAGAAGTTGGCTTGGTTTTTGGCTTTAAATGTGGAGGCTTTCCCCTTCTATAAAAAAGGGAGAACATCCATGGCTTGAAGCAAGGAGAAAGTGTGAGAGTGAAAGGCACAGAATTCTCAGAGCTACCTGAGCTAACAGATTTCTCTTCTCCTTCAATGTATTTTATTTTGTATTTTTCTATTTAATTTTGTCATGTCTTGAGTCTCATGGAAAAAGGCAAACAGTGAGGTTTGTATGAAAAAGCCATAAAGCGGAAAAAGGCAGAGAGTGCAAAATTAAAAGAAAAAAGCCATAAATGTCCTTAGAGTTCCTTTGTACATCTGTGTTGTGTTTCATGATTCTGTGGGAATCCCCTTGTAAGTTGGGTTAGCACTTTACAGTCTGTAATCAAGAAGATTATAGTGAAATTCCATCATTGTTGTGATGGAGACTGGATGAAGGCTGCACTGCACTTAGCAGCTGAACCAGGATATATCTGGGTGTAATTTTCTCTCTTCTCTACTCCATTTCTGTTTCTACTGCACAGGAGCGAAAACTAAAAATATCTCGTGCCAAGTGACGAGACAAAAATAAAAGTCTCGTGGCTAGGGACGAGACAAAAATAAAAAAGTCTCCTGAAGTTATTTCAAAGGACAGCAAGTGTTACTAAGCAAAAAGGGGGCTAAGATTCAACCCCCTCTTCTCTTAGCCACTGAAAACCATCTTGTTCAAAGTGTTAGAGTTTATTTTCGATTCCAATCTCATCCAAAAGAATCACATCTTTCACTTGTAAAAAGGATCATTAGGTACATTAATAGCACTGCTGATTTTGGTCTTTGGTATCCCAAATCTAATGAGTTTTATATAGTTAGTTATTGTGATGCAAATTTTGTCAGTGACCGGTGATGAGCAAATATTTTATACGCTTTTTTATGCTATTTTCTTAGAGTTTTTAGCATATTTTGTTAAGTTTTATTATGTTTTAGTAAATTTTAGTGCAAAATTCTCTTTTTGGATGCTACTTCGAGCTTTTGTATTTTTCTTATGATTTTAGGTGATTTTTGGGTGAAATTGGCAAGTTTTGGCAAAGTCTGATTCAGAGGCGAAGAAAAGATAGCAAATGCTGTCAAATTCTGACCTCCATGCATTCAACCTAGCATTTCTGGAGTTACAAAGGTCCAATTGATGCGCTCTTAATGGTGTTGGAAAGCTAACTTTCAGGGCTTTGCAGCAATATATAATGGTCTATACTTTTCTTTGGAGACGACTACCCAAAGCGGGCGTTGAATGCCCAAACTACTCCCTTTCTGGCGTTCAACGCCCAAACAAGACCAACCTCCAAAGTTGAACACCCAAACTGGTGTTCAATGCCACCAAGAGAGTGATAAACCATTATTTTATGGTATATTTTGGATTGAATTGAGTGGATTTTGTCAACTATTCTCACACTTATTCATGTAAATTGCATGTTTTTAAGTTTTCTTCCTAATTTTGTGCTATAGTTGAAAACATACTTTCTAGGCCTTTAAATTGCTAATTTTTAATCCTTTGTTATTATCATTTGATGCTGTGATATGTGCGTTAAGTGATTACAGGATTTATAGAGAAGGAATGGCATAGAGGATGAAGAGGAAGCATGTTAAAGTGGAAGGAACACAATGATTTAAAGATTTGAGAAGGTGGAAGCGACGCACGCGCATGGCTGAATCGCATGCGTGATTAGGGCTGGAAGTGAGCCGAGCTGAGCCGAGCTAGACCAAGCTCAAGCTCGGCTCAGAAAAATTGAGCTCGGCTCATGGCTCGGCTCATTAACAATCGAGCCTATTTCTTAAGCTCAAGCTCGGCTCACCGAAAGCTCACAAGCTGGCTGAAATAATAGAAACATAAATACATAATCTATAATTCTATATCAATAAATTATAACTTATATATTTTAAAAAATATTTAAAAAGATCATTTTTAAATTATAACTTATATATAATCGAGTCAGCTCACGAGCTAATAAACTGAGTTTATCCAAGCTCAAGCTTGGCTCATTTAATTTATGAGCTCAATTCCAAGCTCAAGCTTGGCTCACTAGCTCACGAGCTTAGCTTATCGATCTATTAATGAGTCGAGCTCTAGCTAGCTCATGAGCTGGCTTGACTCACTTCCACCCCTACGCGTGATCAAGCAATCTTTCAAGCGACACGTATGCGTGACTGATACTTACGTGTGACCAAGAGCGTCGTCCACTGACGTGTACACGTGACTGATGCGTACGCGTAACCCTGTGCAGAGCCCAGCGATGCATACGTGTGGCTGACGCATATGCGTGACGAGTGTCACGAGCTGCAATTGAAGGAATACGTTGGGGGTGATTTCTAGGCTGATTTTGGCCCAGTTTAAGCCCGAAAACGCAGACTACAGGCTGGGATGGAGCTGAGACAAGACACTTCACACTTTAGCTTAGTTTTTGAGTTCTGAATTCTAGTGAGGGAAACTCCTACTTCTCTCTAGGGTTTTTGGTATTCTTAGTTTTTACTTTTCAATTGGATCTTGAGAGAAGCTGTGGTTACCTTCATTTGGAGTCATTTTTCTTATAGTTTTCTTCTCTAATTCCCTTATTACTCTTTTCTATTTTGTTACTTGAATTCATGTTTGGATCTTGTTACTATTGAATTTTGTTAATGCATTGAGTTATTTCCATATTTAATGTTATTGCTTATTTTGTTCTTGTTAATTATTTTTAGTGGTAATTTGAATTGAGTTATTTTCCTATTTTTTATCATGTCTTTTATTTTCGCCCACCAAGTGTTTGAGGAAATGTCATCCATGATCATGGAGTAGATTTCCTTGCTTGGTTTGGGGTTAAGTAATTGGAGCCACTTGAATTGTTATATTCGAGTGTTAATTGGTAATTGAATATTGCTATTTAGCTTGAAACTCACTAACTCTAGTTCTTCTCTATGAAGTGACTAGGACTTGTAAGTTAAAGTTAATTACTTCACTTGACTTTCCTTCACTTGTTAGAGGATAACTAAGTGAGAGCAATGAGCTTTCACCATCACACTTGGGAAAGACAATAAGGATAGAAATTTCAATTATCACTCCTAACCAAGACTTTTTATATTGATTAATTACCAACTCTTGCTAGTTAACTGTTGCTCTAATTTTCTAGTTATTTATTTTTCTTGTTCTCAACTTCAAAAATCTCCAAGAAAATCAAAACCAATAATTTGCTTCTTGTATCAACTCCTAGGGAAACAACTCGGGATTCTACTCCCGATTATTGAATTTAATTGTGACACACTTTTTAACTCCGATTAACGGAAATCTCGTCAGTTAAGACTATACTTGTGACTTTGATTTGGAAAAATATTTTTGGTAATCTTGACCAACATTTATCTACTCGTCAGGGAGCAAGGAAGCAGCGTGGACACTCCCTAGTAGGCGTTCAACGCCCACTCAACCAAGTTGAACGCCAAGCTCAGCCTAAACACTCACCAAGTGGGCCCAGAAGTGAATTTTCGCACATTTAGCTTAGTTTATCTCATTTTTGTAATTCTTAATTATTAGTAATATCTTTTAGGTTTAGTATTTACTATAAATAAGAGACTTCCTTCTTCCTCAGGATTATGCCTCCCAGGAGGGGAGAAGCACAAACACATTATTTTTATACATTATGAGCAACTAAACCTCTTAGGTTAAGGTTAGGAGCTCTGTTGATTCCAATGGATTAATACAATTACTTTTCTACTTCAATCTATGTTTGATTCTATTCTATGATGCATTGTCATTCTTTATCCTTATGAATTTTGGGTATGACCCCCTGTTCTACATGAGCTCTTTACGAGTCTTGACCCGGATAGTATTGAGCTACAGCTTGAGAATGCATCACAGGTTCCAACAAGTTACTTGGGCTGATTGGGATATGTGACATGAAATCCCGTTAGTTAAGGATAGTTGAGGTTCCTGTGGCTCTAAGGGCTAGAATCATAGAGCGTCATTCTCTAATCCGGAAGATCCGACCTTCTCTGTGGCATTTTGAGTAGGATCATCAAGAGATTGAATTGCGTGCGCTTCACCCTCTTCCAAATTAATCTAGCCTGTTCGGGTGTTTGGTTTGGACCTGAGGAGATTAATGACCACGACCAAGGGCTTAATCATTTACAGCCTTGCCATTGAAGGAATCATTCATCGTTTGAGTAGTTAGTATGACGTGTTAATCCAGAAGAATAAGTATCTCGAAAACCTTAACTGATCTCTCACTACTGTTTCTACATTTTATTGCTATTGCTTTTTTATGCGCCTACAACTATCTTTCTATTCGCCTGACTAAGATCTGCAGGATAACCGCAGCTTGCTCAATTCGGTAATCTTCGTGGGATTCGACCTTCACTCACCTGAGGTATTACTTGGACGACCCGATGCACTTGCCGGTTCAGTTGTGCAAGTCACAAATTCCCACACCAACCGACGGTGTAGATTTTTCAAACCACAATTTACTGGCAAGTACACCAAGTCGTATCAAGTAATAAACTCAGGTGAGTGAGTATGATCCCACGAGAATTAATGGACTAAGCAATAAATGGTTGATTAATTATTCTAGTTAAACAAGTTGAAATAAAAGTTTTGAAGATCAAATAGCATAAAAGACAGAAAATTAAGAAAAGCAAATAGTGAATAGTTGAGACAATAGTATGAGAATGGAGTTAAACCATTAGAGATGGTTAAATGTCCAGATTAATATTCAATGTCAAGTACCTTGATCATGCAAAGATTAAATTTATGGCAAATTCTAAGTGATGGAATTCCTATTCCCAAGTAATTCAATCTCCTCTAATCCAACCAACCGTAAATTCCTTGATCAATCAATTGTATTAGATGGTTAAGTTCAAATTCTGATTTATAAGCCACACAAACCCTAAAAATCCAAAAATGATGTAATTATATGTCACATATCACATTAAGTTCAGATAATTAAGGAGTTGTGAGAAAGGGTTTCAAGCTGTAATTCTAATGATATAACTTTTGCAAGATTCAAGAGAATTTAAATTGGATTAGAGTTATTTTCCAATACACGCCAATCCGTAGGATGAAGAATGAAACCAATTCTTAAACATGAATCAACGCATTAATCAAGAGTAGAAGAACAAATAATTGTTAATTCATCAAAGTAAACAAAGTTCATAACCTTAACAATGGAAGTTTAGTGGCTCATAGTGCAGAAAAGAGCCTAAGAGAGAAAAACTATAAATTGCGGAATGAGAATTAGGAGAAGAGAAATCCCCCGCGAGGGTGAATCTCTATCCTATTTATAGTCCTAATTTAAATTGATTTAAAACTTAAATTAAAACCTAATAAATCTTTTCTAATAAGTTATTTGATTTAAAAAAAATCAAAGATATGCCTTCCGTTGATATGTTTCACGCATGTAGTCCCCATTCTGATTCACGCTATTGGTGCTAAACGCCGGTGACTGGGCATTTAGCGCCACCCATACAGCGAGCATTGTATGTACTTCAATGTTTCCAATGCTAAACACTGGTAAGGTGGCGTTTAACGCCAAATGTCCAGAGATATTTGTACAATTTACGAGGCTTTCGGTGCTAAACGCCGAGTCATGGCGTTTAGTGCCACCTGTTCAGAGAAGAATTGGTCCTTTTGTGCTTGCACTGCTGTGTGTACACACAGTATATGCGTACGTATGACTTCTCTTGTTGCGCCACTGATGCGTACGCATGCATAATGCGTACGCATGAGCCTCTTTTGCTTCCTCATGCATTTTTCACCAATTCTCTATCGAAATGCTACCTAAAAACAATAAAAAGCCACAAAAACTCAAAGTAACATCCAATGGGGGCATAATTCACTAAAAATCCTCTATCAAATCAACAGAATAATAGAATAATCATATAGAAAAGATACTAATGATGCTCACGCATCAACCGGGTTGATAGAAGAAGCACGTATAGAATTTGTTGCTTTCTTGGACAATCTCTAAACGTGTGGTCAAGCAAGAAACAAACTATCATTGCGTTATCCATAGCTGAGGCTGAATATATAGCTGCTTCTTCTTGTTGTTCTCAATTGATATAGCTTAAAACACAACTTGGAGATTACAAATTTCAAGTCAATAGTATCTTTTTATTTTGTGACAACATAAGTGAAATTAACATTTTCTAAAACCCTATTTTACACTCAAGAACTAAGCACATTGAAGTGAGATTTTACCCCATTAGAGAACATGTGCAAAAGGGTACAATTGACATACAATTTATAAAATTTGAGGATCAACTTGCTGATATTTTTACTATACCTCTATCGAAAGACAGATTTTGCAAGTTGAGAAAAGCATTGGGCATTATTGTATTTGATTTCTTGAATTAAATTGATAATGTAGCTCTCTGTGTGTTTTTGTCTCTCAAGATGATAGGATATAAAACTGGACAGATGATACCTCCCTCTAGATTCCTTGAATTTCAAATAGAAAGTTGGTAAAATTGATTGATTTGGGTAAAAAAAATTGAATATTTAGTGAGTCATTGTATTTCCTTAAAACCACCATTAGGCCCAAAAGGAAGAAATTCTATTCTATGACGTGGGCCTCATTGTTTCATTGATCATTCACATCAAAAAGGGTATTTTCTTTTAGGGCTTTTCTGCAAGTCAAATCAAATTCTCATTTACATAATGTTATATTTGACTTGTCTTTTTGAAACACATTGCTTGCATTTTTAAAATTCAAATTTCTATGAAACACATTTTTATTTTATATGACTATATTTTTAAAAAGGGTTCAAAGTATTTATAGCAATTTTTCATTGAAAAACTTCTCATCTTCTCCATCACTTCCACATTCTCATTCATCGCACTTTCATAAAGATGAGAAAGAATGTAGCAACTCGAAGAGGCATGGATACCTATCGTGCTCCACGAGATCCACCACCAAAAGGGCAAGTTCATACCCACATCCACATCTATTCCTATTCTTCCTCACATTCCTCCCTTGTTCCCGAACCAATGGCAAGAACCAAAGCTACTTCTCAACGTCCATCCATTACACCTACTAATACTGGTACATCTAGGGCTAATACTGCGAAAGGGAAGAGACCTATGACGAATGAAGAACCTCCAACATCACCACCTCCTCGTTCATCTTCTCGTCCTCAAGAATGTTCGACACCTTCCACTTGTCCTTCCGAAGGTAACCAAAGACCTTTTCTCAACTCTATGAAAGAACCCACAAATCTTAATCCTATTGACTTTAAATCCCATTTCGGTAAACATCCTCACTCTCACTATAATCTTCACCAATTTTCATCCAGTATGAACTTTGAATTTCATAAATATGTTGTTTCTAAAAGACTTCTGTGTTCTACATATGTGGCTGAAATGAATGCTCCAACTGATAAAGAGATTATTTTAAAGAAAATTTTGTTTATTTGGACTGGGAGAAAATTTTTTAAATCAGAAAACCAGTTTACCCTGATTTGGTTAGAGAATTTTATGCCAACATGTATTATCATGAAGAAAGTGTTCGCTCTTATGCTAAAGGCCATGAAATACATTTAAACAAAGAATCCATTGGTGATTCTCTAGATTATTATGATGTTGGTGTCAATGCCTACATCTCTGAAAAATGGGGTAATAATCTGCGTATATCACATAAGGATGTACTGGCTAACATTTGTGAGAATATTTTTCTTATGGATGGTATGACTCCTAACCACAAAGCCCTAGGTCCTGTCAAAGCTCAACTTCACCGTCTCATTACCCGCATTCTCTTGTCTCAAAGTGGTTCATATCAACAAGTTACCCTATGTGACATACTGGTTCTCTATGCAATACTCAACAAAACTGAAATTTCATTTGTTTACTTAATGATGCGCCATATGCATGATTGTATCAAAAGTGATAAAAATGTTTCTCTATCATATGGTATATTTTTAACTTGTATCTTTGAGTATTTTGCCATTGATATGAACAATGAGCACCAAGAGAATAGAATTTCATAACCTAAGGGTAGCGGTGTAGTCAAACAAGCAAAAAAGAAAGGAACTAAGGCCACCAGAGATGCAGTTATGGAGGAAGAAGAATATGAGAGTGTCCCTCCTCCTTCTGTTGTAGGCATATCAAATTCCAACAAATATTTGATTAATGAAATTGTCAAGGATGTGTTACAAGAGTTTGTTAATCTTACAAAGCAAATGATCAATTTCAGTCAACAAGCTAGGAGACTTGCAATACAAAATGATCAAATATTGTGTGAACATGAAGAAGAAGACATTATGGGAACCAAGGATGAGGGATCTGATACTTTCTAAGAATCTATTTTCTGATGATGGATTTGATACTTTCTAAGAAGCTAGGATGATGCTTTCTAAGAATCTATTTTCTGATGTTATAATTTTTAGTCTTTAGATACGTTTGAATACTGTTTACTTTTTTGGATGACTGTAATAGTTGTAAGCACTTAATTTTGAATTGTTTCGCACTGGTGCATTGACTGTTAAACTCTTAAACAATTTTTGTGCAGATTTACTTACCTTCCTTGATAACAAAAGGGGGAGTAAGTGAAAGAAAATGAATTGCCTTGAATTATTTTAGGTTGTTTATGAATATGATGCTAACACTAATTGTTTGTTTAGGGATATTGATATTTACAGCTTTGATTGAGAAACTTGATTATAATTGTTTATTGATCATAGCTCTGATTGGTATCTATTTTTAATTGAATAAGGCTGTTTGATGATTTTGTTTGGAAAAATAACCTTGTAAATATTGGCAAGTAATCACATAGGTTTTCTCATGTACAAAATTGTGTGAAATAGATATTGGGTATTTAACATTGTTTTTATATAAATTTTATTGATATCAGTTAAAAAATACAAGCATTTAGGGAGAGTTAAGTGAATAAAAGAAAGGGGGAGTTTTACATCAAAGCATAATCATCAAAGGAAAGATCCTAAAACTCTTCTGATTTCTTTTCCAATTCATTTTATAATGTTTGTCATTAAAGGAGAGATTGTTAAGTTTAAAGCTAAATAATAAATTAATTGATGATGATTAAACATTATTATCGGGGTAAAAGCCAATTATGTATGCGATTAGTTTGCTTAAGTGTGCAGAAAATTAAAATAAAATAAACTGGCCCAACAATAAGCTTCAAGCTCAAAAGCTCCAAAGAATAAATGGCTGAACATAATTCACACTCGTGGTCCAATGGAATATTTGTTACCATCACCAACAATATCCCATAAAAAACAAAAGCAAACATCATGCCAAAATCAAGAAAGAAGGAAAGAAAGAATTTGACCCAAGAACAAACATATGGCCCAACTAGTGATCAAAGCCATTCACTTATTTAGTTGCTAACTAAACAATGAACTCTTCTCTCTTTTCTCTCACCCACGTGAAATCACAGAAGGAAAGTAAAAAAAAAGGAGAACTCTGACTAGGGCTAAATCAGAAGTGAAAAAGTGGATTACCATTTTCAAGCAAAGAAGAAGAAAGTAAAAAAGTTAGGACTAAAAGTAATAATCACATTCGAAGGCTCATCAGAAAAATCTTTCTATTTTTGTGCAACATTGAAGCTTGTTGAAGAAAACCTACTCTCTGCATACACCGAATTGAAAAGTCTAAGGATTTGAAGGTTATGGAGCTTATCAATGGACAAAAAAGTTACTTGGAGTCAAAGCACAAATAAAGGGCTCGAATTCAATAAGCAATATTAAAAAGGATGAAAGAGAATATGGAAGGTATGGATGCATGTACTGTTAAACCACTGCTGCTACTCTATCTCTTTTCTATGACGCGCGTTGCTACTGCTGATATTGGGAAAAAAGAAGTCAAACATATGCAATGTAACACCCTACCACACAGAGCTTTACGCCTAGGATGTAAATCAGAGGTGGTGAGGTGCTATGACCTCTAAAAGAATATATATATATATATATATATATATATATATATATATATATATATATATATATATATATAGTTGAAAGAATTTGTAACTAGGAACCTTGAAAAAGAAGTTAAGAAAAAGCGTATCAGAAGTCGCATCACACTCACAAAGAAACGCATATACAGATGAACAAGAATCAAAATGAAGGATAGAAGCATAAATATAAAGATAAGAATTTCAAGATATAGATATCAAATTCTAGACTCGACCTGCGAAACTAAGGCCGACCAGAGTATGTAAATATATATATATATATATATATATATATATATATTTACAACCCAAAATACGACTTGAACTACAGAATAAACACATGTTTCTTCATATCAACCTCTAAGAGGGACAAAATACAAAATACAATGTGCAAATAACAACTATGAACATACATATAAACAAGTACAACCAGAACGCTAAACCCAAATATAGTTTTTCGCTTCTTGAAAGTTTTCAGATGCTCAGTGAGGTGTCTCCCAACTTACATCTGAAAAATAACAATATATATATAGAATGAGAACCTCTAGTTTTTAGCATGGTAAAGGTTCCCACATAGTTAATATAAAAGGTTTTGAAAAAGCCAGAGGCATTCTTAGAACTCCAACAGTCAGAAATCAAACTTAAATCAATATTAAACCATAAAGTTTGGTAATCTACCCAATGGATTCTCATTTCATTCACCTCCTGTCTCCTTCAAACCTCTGAATTACCAGTGGAATAACCCTCATCAAACTTCCGCCATATGAAGGACCTCTCAAATACAAACACAGACAAAACAAATAAGAAAAGTATAGATATAGATAGCTGATGAGCGGATAATTTGTACGCTTTTTGGCATTGTTTTTAGTATGTTTTTGATATGATATAGTTAGTTTTTAGTATATTTTTATTAGTTTTGAGTTAAAATTCACTTTTCTGGACTTTACTATGAGTTTGTGTGTTTTTCTGTGATTTCAGGTATTTTCTGGCTGAAATTGAGGGACCTGAGCAAAAATCTGATTCAGAGACTGAAAAGGACTGCAGATGCTGTTGGATTCTGACCTCCCTGCACTCAAAGTGGATTTTCTGGAGCTACAGAAACCGAATTGGCGCGCTCTCAACGGCGTTGGAAAGTAGACATCCTGGGCTTTCCAGCAATATATGATAGTCCATACTTTGCCCAAGATTTGATGGCCCAAACCGGCGTTCAAAGTCACCCTCAGAAATCCCAGCGTTAAACGCTGGAACTGGCACCAAAATGGGAGTTAAACGCCCAAACTGGCATAAAAGCTGGCGTTTAACTCCAAGAGAAGTCTCTGCACGAAAATGCTTCATTGCTCAGCCCAAGCACACACCAAGTGGGCCCGGAAGTGGATTTTTATGTCATTTACTCATTTCTGTAAACCTTAGGCTACTAGTTTTCTATAAGTAGGACATTTTACTATTGTATTTTCATCTTTGGACATCTAGTTCTTAGATCAGATCTTGGTTCTTCTGGTTCCCTCTCTGGGGCCGAAACCAATGATCACTTTTGTAGTTATGTATTTTCAACGGTGGAGCTTCTACACACCATAGATTAAGGTGTGGAGCTCTGCTGTACCTCGAGTATTAATGCAATTACTATTGTTCTTCTATTCAATTCCGCTTGTTCTTGTTCTAAGATATCACTTGTTCTTCAACTTGATGAATGTGATGATCCGTGACACTCATCATCATTCTCACCCATGAACAAGGTGACTGACAACCACTTTTGTTCTACAAGCAACCAAGGCTCTAGTGAAAATCTCTTGGATTCTTTAATCGGAATCTTCGTGGTATAGGCAAGAACTGATGGCGGCATTCAAGAGAATCCGGAAGGTCTAACCTTGTCTGTGGTATTCTGAGTAGGATTCAATGATTGAATGACTGTGACGTGCTTCAAACTCCTAGCAGGCGGGGCGTTAGTGACAGACGCAAAAGAATCAATGGATTCTATTCCGGCCTGACCGAGAACCGACAGCTGAATTCCGCTATGCTGTGACAGAGCATATGCAATCGCTTTCACTGAGAGGATGGGAGGTAGCCATTGACAACGGTGAAACCCTACACAAGCTTGCCATGGAAAGGAATAAGAAGGATTGGATGAAGACAGTAGGAAAGCAGAGAGACGGAAGGGAAGGCATCTTCATACGCTTATCTGAAGTTCCTACCAATGAATTACATAAGTATCTCTATCTTTATCTTTATGTCTATTTTCGTTCATCACCATATACATTTGAGTTTGCCTGACTAAGATTTACAAGATAACCATAGCTTGCTTCAATACTAACAATCTCCGTGGGATCGACCCTTACTCGCGTAAGGTTTATTACTTGGACGACCCAGTGCACTTGCTGGTTAGTTGTGCGAAGTTGTGTAATGCCATGGTATTGAACACCAAGTTTTTGGGGTTCATGACCGGGGATTATGAGAGTTGTGAAAAGTATTGTTCACAATTTCGCGCACCAATAGCAGTTACAACAAATAGATAAAATAGTAAATAGATAAAATAGTAGTTAATCACAGATAAGCAATCAGGCAATCCAAAACAAATGCATACTAAAAAAAATCATACAAATACACATGATGCATGTCTGACCTATGGCCGATAAGTCTTATCTATCAGTTATATAGCCAAACCCGACATGTTCGGTAGCGAACCCTGGACAAAACATCAAACACAGAGCAAGTGGGACAACATCGCAACCCTTGCCTCTTACCCAAGCAGTGCTACAATTCTCAACCCAGAGAAAGAGTGACAAAACTCAACCCTTGCCTCTTATTTGGAGTCTCAAACTCTTATCCAGAACAAGTAGACAACACCATCGCATCTTACCTGGCTTCTCAACTCTTACCCGTAGCAAGTGAATAATACCACTGCATCTTACCTGCAGTCTCAACTCATACCCGGAGCAGGTGGACAACACCACTGCATCTTACCTGGTCACATATACCTGAATATCATTCAAATCATTCAAATATCATACTTTAAAATCAATCTTCATCATCCTTCATTCAAATTCAATCATCATCAATCCATCTCTCATTTAATTTATAATTCATCATTAGCATCATCGTATTTATCAATCACTTCTTATTTAACATCACCAACACTTTATTAATTCAATTATCTCTTCGCATATTTTCTCTCAATATCCTCTTAATTTATTCAACATGTTCACCCTCGTTCTAAGGCTTAAAAACTCACTAATGGACACTAAATAGGGATTAAAGAGGTTTGGAAAGCTAGAGAAATAGTTTAAAACTCAAAAATACTTGTGCAAAGCTGGCTAGTCATGCGTACGCATGTCTCATGCGTATGGAGACTCATGGGTAGAGCTCAATGCTCACGTCGTGTGGCATGTTGCGTACGCATGGGTCCAAAATCCTTCAAAAAGCTATTAAGTTGTAGAAAACGAGTTTTACACACCTAACTTCGAATACGCATAATTTTTTCATAAAGATTCACTTTTAACCCGTTCTTCAAACGTTATAAACTTAACGGACCCAATTTTTATTCAAAATAAGTTTTACAAAATTTGGACCAACCCCAAAATTCAAATCAACACCTTCCATTCATTCCACAACATACTAACATCCAAAACTCTCAGTCTATTCAACAATTTTCATACATATCTTCCATAATTCCTCAACCAAATCAATACCAATCATATTCACATATATCACATTCATGCCTCAACATGCCAACATACAAACCACACTAATCTTAATTTATTATACTTACCGATCATGGCCTTGGACCCAAATCTCACCAATACTCATTATCACAATCATCATACATCACAGTTCATAACATTACACACACATACATCACAGTTCATATCATCATTACACATACACACACATCACAGTTCATATCATCAACAATTATCATTACACACGCACACGCACATGCGCACACACGCACGCATGCACGCACGCACAGAGAGAGAGAGATATTCAACAATTTCACTCTAATTCAAAGCATTCAAGTCTATATTATGGCCACTAGCCTAAGTTTTCACGTGACATTAAACATTAACTATGAGAAACCAAAATTATACCTTGTACGATTCCTCCCTAAGTAACAAAACACCTCAAGACCTCTTGTCACACAAGCTTCCAAGTTCAAATGTCACTAAAGCTACTTCCAAGCACACCACTTCATAAATTTGACTTCAATTTCACATGTATTCAATCTAATTTCATATAATTTCGTATACATACACAATTTCAAAATTCTAACCTCATAAAATTGGAAGCTTCAAAAGGGTTAATAGTTTTTTACCTCATCCATTGGTGATTGGATAAAATCCAGCAATTATCTAATGTTAGATTGTACCAAAACTACCAAAATCATCAAAGTACCTCAAAATCCAAACCAAAAATATGAAAAAAGGAAAATAGAGAACCGGCACAAAACTTAAGGACCCTGATGAGCGGATAATTTATACGCTTTTTGGCATTGTTTTCATATAGTTTTTAGTAAGTTTAAGCTACTTTTAGGGATGTTTTCATTAGTTTTTATGTTAAATTCACATTTCTGGACTTTACTATGAGTTTGTGTGTTTTTCTGTGATTTCAGGTAAATTCTGACTGAAATTGAGGGAATTGAGCAAAACTCTGAAGAAGGCTGACAAAAGGACTGCTGATGCTGTTGGAATCTGACCTCCCTGCACTCGAAATGGATTTTCTGGAGCTACAGAACTCCAATTGGCGCGCTCTCAACGGCGTTGGAAAGTAGACATCCAGGGCTTTCCAGCAATATATAATAGTCCATACTTTATTCGAAGAATGACGACGTAACTTGGCGTTGAACGCCAAGTTCATGCTGCTGTCTGGAGTTAAACGCCAGAAAAACGTCATGATCCGGAGTTGAACGCCCAAAACACGTCATAACTCAGAGTTCAACGCCAAGATATGCCTTAGCACGTGAATTCATCAAAGCTCAGCCCAAGCACACACCAAGTGGGCCCCGGAAGTGGATTTATGCATCAATTACTTACTCATGTAAACCCTAGTAGCTAGTCTAGTATATATAGGACATTTATCTATTGTATTAGACATCTTTGATCTCATCTTTGATCTCAGTTTTGTTTTATTCTTCATCTTAGGGGATCATTGATCACGTTTTGGGGGCTGGCCATTCGGCCATGCCTGAACTCTTTGCTTATGTATTTTCAACGGTGGAGTTTCTGCACACCATAGATTAAGGGTGTGGAGCTCTGCTGTACCTCAAGTATTAATGAAATTCTATCTTCTTTTATTCAATTCTCTTTTATTCTTATTCCAAGATATTCATTCGTACCCAAGAACATGATGAATGTGATGAGTCATATTACCCTCATTATCATTCTCACTTATGAATGTGCGTGATTGACAACCATGTCCGTTCTACATGCAACAGAGCTTGAATGTATATCTCTTAGATTCCCCAACAGAATCTTCGTGGTATAAGTTAGATAGTTGGCGGCATTCATCTGGATCCGGAAAGTCCAACCTTGTCTGTGGTGTTCCGAGTAGGATCCTGGGAGTCCGGAAAGTCCAACCTTGTCTGTGGTGTTCCGAGTAGGATTCCGATCATGAGTGACCGTGACGTGCTTCAAACTTTAACCTGCTGGGCGTTGGTGATAGACGCAAAAGAGGGATTCTATTCCAGTAGGAGCGGGAACCAACCGGTGATTAGCCGTACTGTGACAGAGTGCGTTGCATAGTTTTCACTGCGAGGATGGGATGCAGCCATCAGCCATGGGTGATGCCTCCAGACTGGTTAGCTGTGCGAGTGACAGCCGCACAGGTTATTTCCCCGTGAGGAATGAAAGTAGCCACAGTTGATGGTGAACCCCTATACAAAGCTTGCCATGGAAAGGAGTAAGAAGGATTGAGTAGAAGGAGTAGGAGAGCAGGCGTCCAAGAGCTCTACAGCATCTCCATCCGCTTATCTGAAATCCTACCAATGAATCTGCATAAGTGTTCTATCCTTTTTATTATATTCTATTTTATTATTTCTATTTTCGAAAACCCATAAACTATTTTAATCTGCCTAACTGAGATTTGCAAGGTGACCATAGCTTGCTTCATACCAACAATCTCTGTGGATTCGACCCTTACTCACGTAAGGTTATTACTTGGACGACCCAGTACACTTGCTGGTTAGTTGAACGAGATTGTGAAGGAAATAAACAATGCCCTCAGAGTATACATCTTTTATAAATACATAACAAGTGATCACAATTTCGTCCACCAAGTTTTTGGCGCCGTTGCCGGGGATTGTTCGAGTATGGACAACTGACGGTTCATCTTGTTGCTCAGATTAGGTAATTTTCTTTTCAAAAATCTTTTTCAAAATTTTTCTTTTATTTTTCGTTTTTCCAAAAATGTTTTTCGAAAAAAATCAATAAAAATACAAAAAAATTAGAAAATCATAAAAATCAAAAATATTTTGTGTTTCTTGTTTGAGTCTTGTGTTAATTTTTAAGTTTGGTGTCAAGTGCATGCTTTTAAAATTTTTCTTGCATTTTTTTCGAAAATTCATGCATTCATAGTGTTCTTCATGATCTTCAAGTTGTTCTTGACAAGTCCTCTTGTTTGATCTTGATGATTTCTTGTTTTGTGTCTTTTGTTGTTTTTCATGTGCATTTTTGCATTCATAATTTTCATGCATTAAAGATTTCTAAGTTTGGTGTCTTGCATGTTTTTTTTGCATCAAAAATTTTTCAAAATTATGTTCTTGATGTTCATCATGATCTTCATAGTGTTCTTGGTGTTCATCTTGACATTCATAGCATTCTTGCATGCATCTTGTGTCTTGATCCAAAATTTTCATGCTTTGGGTCATTTTTGTGTTTTTTCATTCAAAATTTGATTTCAAAAATATCTTTTCCTTATTTTCCTCCAAAATTTCGAAATTTTGGATTGACTTGGTCAAAAAATTTTAAAATTAGTTGTTTCTTACAAGTCAAGTCAAAATTTCAATTTTAAGAATCTTATATTTTCAAAATCTTTTTCTTATCTTTTTATCCAATTTTCGAAAATTAGCTAACAATTAATGTGATTGGTTCAAAAATTTGAAGTTTGTTACTTTCTTGTTAAGAAAGGTTCAATCTTTAAATTCTAGAATCTTATCTTGTAGTTTCTTGTTAGTTAAGTAATTTTTAAAATTAAATCTTTTTTTTCAAATATCCTTTTCAAATATATCTTTTTATCTTTTATCTTATCTTTTTCAAAAATCTTATCTTTTTCAAAATTTGATTTCAAAATATCTTATCTTTTTCTTATCTTCTTATCTTTTTCAAATTTTGATTTCAAATCTTTTTCAATCAACTAACTAACTTTTTGTTTGTTTCTTATCTTTTTCAAAACCACCTAACTACTCTTCCCTCTCTAATTTTCGAAAATTCTCCCTCTCTTTTTCAAAAATTCTTTTTAATTGTTTTAAATTTTAATTTTAAACTTATTTTATTTTTAATTTTCGAAAATACTAACCCCTTTTTCAAAAATTATTTTCGAAATCTTCTTTCTCTTTTCTTATTATATTTAATTATTTAATTACTAACACTTCTCTTCACCTCTCTTCATCCAAAAATCCGAACCTCCTTCTTCATTCTTCTACCCCTTTCTTCTTCTACTAACATAAAGGAATCTCTATACTGTGACATAGAGGATTCCTCTTTCTTTTCTTGTTTTCTTTTCTTTCATATGAGCAGGAACAAGGATAAAGGCACTCTTGTTGAAGGTGATCCAGAACCTGAAAGGACTCTGAAGAGAAAATTAAGAGAAGCTAAATTACAACAATCCAGAAGCAACCTTTCAGAAATTTTCGAACAAGAGAAGGAGATGGCCGAAAATAATAATAATAATAATGCAAGGAGAATGCTTGGTGACTTCACAAAGCCAACATCCAAATTTGATGGAAGAAGCATCTCCATTCCTGCCATTGGAGCCAATAACTTTGAGCTTAAGCCTCAACTAGTTGCATTAATGCAACAAAACTGCAAGTTTTATGGACTTCCATCTGAAGATCCTTATCAGTTTTTAACTGAATTCTTGCAAGTCTGTGATACTGTAAAGACAAATGGAGTTAATCCTGAAGTCTACAGACTCATGCTTTTCCCTTTTGCTGTAAGAGACAGAGCTAGAATATGGTTGGATTCACAACCTAAGGATAGCCTGGACTCCTGGGATAAGCTGGTCACTGCTTTCTTAGATAAATTCTTTCCTCCTCAAAAGCTGAGCAAGCTAAGAGTGGATGTTCAAACCTTCAAACAAAAAGATGGTGAATCCCTCTATGAAGTTTGGGAAAGATACAAGCAGCTGACCAAGAGATGTCCATCTGACATGTTTTCTGAATGGACCTTATTAGATATATTCTATTATGGTCTCTCTGAATTTTCGAAAATGTCACTAGACCATTCTGTAGGTGGATCTATCCACCTGAAGAAAACGCCTGAAGAGGCTCAAGAACTCATTGACATGGTTGCAAACAACCAGTTCATGTATACCTCTGAGAGGAATTCCGTGAATAATGGAATACCTTAGAAGAAGGGAGTTCTTGAAATTGATGCTCTGAATGCTATACTGGCTCAGAACAAAGTGTTGACTCAACAGGTCAACATGATCTCTCAAAATCTGAATGGATTGCAACATGCATCCAACAGTACTAGAGAGGTAGCTTCTGAAGAAGCTTATGATCCTGAGAACCCTGCCATGGCAGAGGTTAATTATCTGGGTGAACCATATGGAAATACCTATAACCCATCATGGAGAAATCATCCAAATTTCTCCTGGAAGGATCAACAAAAACCTCAACAAGGTTTTAACAATGGTGGACGCAATAGGCTGAATAATAGTAAGCCATATCCATCATCTTCTCAGCAACAGACAGAGAACTCTGAACAAAATAATTCTAATTTAGCTAATATAGTCTCTGATCTGTCAAAGGTCACATTTAGTTTCATGAATGAAACAAGATCCTCCATTAGAAATTTGGAGGCACAAGTAGGCCAGCTGAGTAAGAAAGTTATTGAAACTCCTCCCAGTATTCTCCCAAGCAATACAGAAGAGAATCCAAAAGGAGAGTGTAAAGCCATTGACTTAGTCAACATGGCCGAATGCACTAGGGAGGAGAAGGACGAAAATCCTAGTGAGGAAGACCTCCTGGGACGTCCTTCAAGCAAGAAGGAGCTTCCTAATAAGGATCCTAAGGAATCTGAGGCTCATACAGAGACCATAGAGATTCCATTCAATCTCCTTCTGCCATTCATGAGCTCTGACTATTATTCATCCTCTGAAGAGGATGAAGATGTGACTGGAGAGCAAGTTGCTCAATATTTAGGAGCTATCATGAAGCTGAATGCCAAGCTGTTTGGTAATGAGACTTGGGAAAGTGAACCTCCCTTGCTCATTAGTGATTTGGATACTTGGATTCAGGAAAATCTACCTCAAAAGAGACAAGATCCTGGCAAGTTCTTGATACCTTGCACCATTGGCACCATGAGCTTTGAAAAAGCTCTGTGTGATCTTGGGTCAGGGATAAACCTTATGCCACTCTCTGTAGTGGAGAAGCTAAGAATCATTGAGGTACAACCTGCCTTGTTCTCATTACAATTGGCAGATAAATCCATGAGAGAAGCTCATGGGATAGTAGAGGACGTGCTAGTAAAAGTTGAAGACTTTTACATCCCTGCTGATTTCCTAATCCTAGATACTAGGAAGGAAGATGATGAATGCATCATCCTAGGAAGACCTTTCCTAGCCACAGCAGAAGCTGTGATAGATGTCAACAAAGGAGAGTTAGTCCTTCAATTGAATGGAGAATACCTTGTGTTTCAAGCACATGGCAACCCCTCTGTGACAAAAGAGAGTAAGCATGAAGAGCTTCTCTCAGTTCAAGGTCAAGAAGAGCCCACACAGTCAAACTCTAAGTTTGGTGTTGTGAAGCCACAACCAAACTCTAAGTTTGGTGTTCAAGCCCCATATCCAAACTCTAAGTTTGGTGTTGGGACTAGACAACATTAACTTGATTGCTCTGTGGCTCCATGAGAGCCACTGTCAAGCTATTGACATTAAAAAAGCGCTTGTTGGGAGGCAACCCAATTTTATTTATCTAATTTTATTTTATTTTGTTTCTTTGTTATTTTTGTGTCTAATTAGGTACATGATCATGAGGAGTCACAAAAAAAAATCAAAAAAATTAAAAACAGAGTCAAAAACAGAAGAAAAAAAATTTTTCACCCTGGAGGACGCACGGGCCGGCGTTCAGCGCCCAGAAGATGCATCTGGCGGGCGTTCAACGCCAGAACAGAGCATCTTCCTGGCGCTGAACGCCCAAAACAAGCAACATCCTGGCGTTTAACGCCAGGATGCGCACGCAGAGGACAATCTGGCGCTGAACGCCAGAAACAAGCTTGAAACTGGCGTTCAACGCCAGAATCAAGCATCACATGGGCGTTTAACGCCCAAAACATGCACCAATGGGCGTTTGAACGCCAGAATGGTGCATGAAGGCAATTTACACGCCTATAGGGTGAAGGAATGGTATTTCTTTTCACCTCAGGACCTGTGGACCCCACAGAATCCCCACCTCAGGACCTGTGGACCTCACAGGATCCCCACCTACCTTTTCTTTTAATCCTATTCACACTCTCCTAATCCAAATCTCATTCTCAATGTCACCCTTCCCAAAAACCTTCACCATTCACATCAATTTCTCTTCCCAATTACCCCATGCACCATTCACATCAACCTCCTCTTCCCCATAAACCCCACCTACCCCCATTACATTCAAATTCAATTTCCCACCCATTCCCACCCAAAATGGCCGAAACCTAACCCTCCCCCCCTCCCTATAAATACCTCCCTTTTCTTCTTCATTTTCACACAACATAACCCCTTCTTCTCTACATAGCCGAACCCCCCTTCCCCCTCTCTACTCAAATTTTCTTCTTCTTCTTCTTCTACTCTTCTTTTCTTTTTGCTCGAGGACGAGCAAATTTTAAGTTTGGTGTGGTAAAAAGCCTAGCTTTTTATTTTTCATTCACCATCAATGGCACCCAAGACCGGAGTTTCCTCAAGAAAAGGAAAAGGGAAGGCAAAAGCTTCCACTTCCGAATCATGGGAAAAGGAGAGATTCATCTCCAAGAGCCACCAAGACCACTTCTATGATGTTGTGGCAAAGAAGAGGGTGATCCCTGAGGTCCCCTTCAAGCTCAAAAAGAATGAGTATCCGGAAATCCGACATGAGATCCAAAGAAGAGGGTGGGAAGTCATAACCAACCCCATGCAACAAGTCGGATTACTGATGGTTCAAGAGTTCTATGCTAATGCATGGATCACAAGGAGCCATGATCAAAGTATGAACCCGAATCCAAAGAACTATCTCACAATGGTTCGGGGGAAATACTTAGATTTCAGTCCGGAAAATGTGAGGTTGGCGTTTCATCTACCCATGATGCAAGGTGATGAACGCCCCTACACAAGGAGGGTCAACTTCAATCAAAGGTTGGACCAAGTCCTAATGGACATTTGTGTGGAAGGCGCCCAATGGAGAGTAGACTCCAAAGGCAAACCAGTCCAACTAAGAAGACTGGACCTCAAGCCTGTAGCTAGAGGATGGCTGGAGTTCATCCAAAGATCCATCATCCCTACAAGCAACCGATCTGAAGTTACTGTGGATCGGGCAATCATGATTCATAGCATCATGATTGGAGAGGAAGTAGAGGTTCATGAAGTCATAGCCAATGAACTCTACAAAATAGCTGACAAGCCTTCATACATGGCACGGCTAGCCTTCCCCCACCTCATATGCCATCTATGTTATTCAGCTGGAGTTATCATAGATGGAGATGTCTCCATTGAAGAAGACAAGCCCATCACCAAGAAAAGGATGGAGCAAACAAGGGAAGTCCCTCACGGCCCCCAAGGAGAACATGAGGAAGTTCATCAACAAATGCCTCATGGAATGCACTTTCCTCCCAACAACTATTGGGAGCAACTCAGTACCTCCTTAGAAGACTTGAGCCAAAACGTGGAACAACTAAGGGTGGAACACCATGAACACGCCCTCACTCTCCAAGAAATAAGAGAAGATCAAAGAGCTATGAGAGAGGAGCAACAAAGGCAAGGAAGGGACATAGAAGAGTTGAAGAACATCATTGGTCCTTCAAGAAGAAGACGCCACTAGAGGTGGATTCATTCCTTGTTCTTTATTTTCTTTCTGTTTTCGGTTTTTAAGTGTTATGTTTATCTATGTTTTTGTGTCTCTACTTCATGATCATTAGTGTGTAAACCATGCCTTAAAGCTATGAATAAAATCCATTAGTCCTTCACCTCTCTTAAAAGAAAAATGTTTTAATTCAAAAGAACAAGAAGTACATAATTTTCGAAATTATTAGTGAATTTAATTTAATTATATTGATGTGGTGGCAATAATTTTTGTTTTCTGAATGAATGAATGAACAGTGCATATTTTTGATCTTGTTGTCTATGAGTGTTAAAATTGTTGGCCCTCGAAAGAATGATGAACAAAGAGAAATGTTATTGATGATCTGAAAAACATCATGAAATTGATTCTTGAAGCAAGAAAAAGCAGTGAAAAAAAAAAAAAAGTGGCGAAAAAAAAATAGAAAGAAAAAGCAAGCAGAAAAAGCCAATAGCCCTTAAAACCAAAAGGCAAGGGTAGCAAGGATCCAAGGCTTTGAGCATCAATGGATAGGAGGGCCCAAGGAAATTAAATCCAGGCCTAAGCGGCTAAATCAAGCTGTCCCTATTCATGTGCTTGTGTCATGAAGGTCCAAGTGAAAAGCTTGAGACTGAATGGTTAAAGTCGTGATCCAAAGCTAAAGAGTGTGCTTAAGAGCTCTGGACACCACTAACTGGGGACTTTAGCAAAGCTGAGTCACAATCTGAAAAGGTTCACCCAGTTATGTGTCTGTGGCATTTATGTATCCGGTGGTAATACTGGAAGACAAAGTGCTTAGGGCCACAGCCAAGACTCATAAAGTAGCTGTGTTCAAGAATCAACATGCCTAACTAGGAAAGTCAATAACACTATCTGAAATTCTAAGTTCCTAGAGAAGCCAATCACTCTAAACTTCAAAGGAAAAAGTGAGATGCCAAAACTGTTCAGAAGCAAAAAGCTACAAGTCCCGCTCATCTAATTAAATTAATATTCATTGATATTTTGGACTTTATATTATATTCTCTTCTTTTTATCCTATTTGATTTTCAGTTGCTTGGGGACAAGCAACAATTTAAGTTTGGTGTTGTGATGAGCGGATAATTTATACGCTTTTTGGCATTGTTTTCATATAGTTTTTAGTAAGTTTAAGCTACTTTTAGGGATGTTTTCATTAGTTTTTATGTTAAATTCACATTTCTGGACTTTACTATGAGTTTGTGTGTTTTTCTGTGATTTCAGGTAAATTCTGACTGAAATTGAGGGAATTGAGCAAAACTCTGAAGAAGGCTGACAAAAGGACTGCTGATGCTGTTGGAATCTGACCTCCCTGCACTCGAAATGGATTTTCTGGAGCTACAGAACTCCAATTGGCGCGCTCTCAACGGCGTTGGAAAGTAGACATCCAGGGCTTTCCAGCAATATATAATAGTCCATACTTTATTCGAAGAATGACGACGTAACTTGGCGTTGAACGCCAAGTTCATGCTGCTGTCTGGAGTTAAACGCCAGAAAAACGTCATGATCCGGAGTTGAACGCCCAAAACATGTCATAACTCAGAGTTCAACGCCAAGATATGCCTTAGCACGTGAATTCATCAAAGCTCAGCCCAAGCACACACCAAGTGGGCCCCGGAAGTGGATTTATGCATCAATTACTTACTCATGTAAACCCTAGTAGCTAGTCTAGTATATATAGGACATTTATCTATTGTATTAGACATCTTTGATCTCATCTTTGATCTCAGTTTTGTTTTATTCTTCATCTTAGGGGATCATTGATCACGTTTTGGGGGCTGGCCATTCGGCCATGCCTGAACTCTTTGCTTATGTATTTTCAACGGTGGAGTTTCTGCACACCATAGATTAAGGGTGTGGAGCTCTGCTGTACCTCAAGTATTAATGAAATTCTATCTTCTTTTATTCAATTCTCTTTTATTCTTATTCCAAGATATTCATTCGTACCCAAGAACATGATGAATGTGATGAGTCAGATTACCCTCATTATCATTCTCACTTATGAATGTGCGTGATTGACAACCATGTCCGTTCTACATGCAACAGAGCTTGAATGTATATCTCTTAGATTCCCCAACAGAATCTTCGTGGTATAAGTTAGATAGTTGGCGGCATTCATCTGGATCCGGAAAGTCCAACCTTGTCTGTGGTGTTCCGAGTAGGATCCTGGGAGTCCGGAAAGTCCAACCTTGTCTGTGGTGTTCCGAGTAGGATTCCGATCATGAGTGACCGTGACGTGCTTCAAACTTTAACCTGCTGGGCGTTGGTGACAAACGCAAAAGAGGGATTCTATTCCAGTAGGAGCGGGAACCAACCGGTGATTAGCCGTACTGTGACAGAGTGCGTTGCATAGTTTTCACTGCGAGGATGGGATGTAGCCATCAGCCATGGGTGATGCCTCCAGACTGGTTAGCTGTGCGAGTGACAGCCGCACAGGTTATTTCCCCGTGAGGAATGAAAGTAGCCACAGTTGATGGTGAACCCCTATACAAAGCTTGCCATGGAAAGGAGTAAGAAGGATTGAGTAGAAGGAGTAGGAGAGCAGGCGTCCAAGAGCTCTACAGCATCTCCATCCGCTTATCTGAAATCCTACCAATGAATCTGCATAAGTGTTCTATCCTTTTTATTATATTCTATTTTATTATTTCTATTTTCGAAAACCCATAAACTATTTTAATCTGCCTAACTGAGATTTGCAAGGTGACCATAGCTTGCTTCATACCAACAATCTCTGTGGATTCGACCCTTACTCACGTAAGGTTATTACTTAGACGACCCAGTACACTTGCTGGTTAGTTGAACGAGATTGTGAAGGAAATAAACAATGCCCTCAGAGTATACATCTTTTATAAATACATAACAAGTGATCACAATTTCGTCCACCAGACCCTTACCACTTTATTGGATCAGAATTGAAGAATTTGACTAGACGAACGCGTGGCCGCAAACGGTGCGACGATCGGAACTCCGGATTAAAAGTTACGGCGATTGAACATCAAAGTGAATAATGTTTGGGGTTTTGTGGTCTCTTCCTTCCATTTCAGCGTGATTCACAAATGGGGAGGGTGCTTATGGCTGAAATACTAAGTTTGGGTATATATGTGTTAGGTCTTGGGCCTAATATAGGTCTGGTCCACTGATTTAATCCGTTGGTCTAATTTTGAGCCAAAATTTTTAAAATTAATGTCAAATTTTGTATTTTAATTATTTTTACTCTTTTAATTTTTCAAATTTAATTTTTTTAATTTCTTTGGATAATAATTAATTTATTGATTAATTATTTAATAATTACCTGGGATTTACATGCAAGCTAAGGTTCAAGCTTTGGAAACTTTACTCCTCTATTAAAAGAGTAAACAGCCAGAGTAAGGAGTGAAAGTACAAATTTTAGGTTCTCATAGCTTACAAAGCTATTATCTTATTCTCCTTCATGGTTCTCATTGAATATTCTGTTTTTGCAGTCTAATCTTTCTTTGTTTCAATGAAAAAGACATTATGGTGAGAAATGTAAGAAAAAGTCATTGAGAGAAAAAAAGGTAAAGAGAGTTAGACTTGGAGAATAGCCAATGTTTATTTTAGAAATCTTTTGTATGTATTTTTGTTTCATTTTCATGATCCTGAAGAAATTTTTTGCAAGTTGGGTGAGAACTTTGCAGTTGAAAGTTAAGGTGAGTTTCTAGTCAAATCTAGCTTGGGTAGAAGCTGGGTTTGTCCCAGATAGGATTGGGTTAAATCCTAGAAAAATTGGTGAATGTAATCTTGTTCAAAGATAATGAAAATTCTATTATTGTTGTGATGGAAACAGGATATAGGATACATTGCACTAAGTAGCTGAACCAGGATATATGACTGTGTCACCCTTTCTCTTTTCTGTTTCTGGTTTTATATTTTAGGAGACAAAACAAAATAATCTCCTTCTTATTCTATCCAACTAGACTTCACTGTTGTATACGTTGCATACAATTTTATTTTGGCTCATCCATCGACAAAAAACAAAATAAAAGTATCTCCTACTTTTTCTCTGAGGCAACTCTACAAAATTCCAAAGTTCCATCCAATTCTAAAATTATTCAAATAAAATTAAAAGAGGTCTAGATTCAATTTCTCATTCTCTAAGTTACTGATAACTATAATTGTTTTTAATGAAAGCTTAAATAGATATAAGTTATATTGCGAAAACAATATAAAAAACAACACGAAAAATTAACCAGTCATAACTCACAATCACATGGAATTCAACCTATTTGAGGTAACATCCTCAAGAACAACTGTAGAATTGATATATATTTGGTCACTAATCTAATCATGCAATATATAATAATAAAGCAATATAAACTTCAATTGAAAGACATATATATTATATTGGTAGAATTCCCCTTCTCTATTGTTTACGTTCACCATTGCATCCTAGTTCAAGCTCAGACTATTCCTTTAGAGTATAATTCTTTGTTATCCAACTTCTTCTACCATCCAAAAGGTATTCAATTGACTCTTAAAGAATGTTGCTAATTTATGCATTTACAATTTCTTGCAAAGAGAATAAATATAGATTGTATGTATCCAATTGTAAACAAACCTTACAAGGATGTGAAGAAAAAAAATTGATGTCTAGCTTTTGTTTTTGAGTTATGCAAGTTGTTCTTTGACAAGCATTTTAGTTGACTCATTCAATTATTTATTAACTGTCCAATTCATTTATATAGACTGCATTATTTTTTAAGACTGAAATTAAGAGACTGAAATTTAAAATTATGTTTGGTGACTAAAGACTAAAACTAAACTTTCAGTTTCGAAATATAAAATTTCAGTTCCTTCAGTATCTCAAGAAAGCAAGAATATAGGTGATTGAAATTTTTAAAAATAGAGATTAAAACTTTAATAACATTTCTTTTGAAAGCTACTCTTATTTAATTTTTCAAATTTTAAATCTACAATATCATATTTATCTTAAACTAAATATAATACTAAGACATAACTCAGTTCTATATAATTTCACTAAAAATAATATAAAGATTTAATTTACTAATTTAGTCTCTATCTCTTAGTCTTTATATCACCGTTTCTATCTCACAGTCTCAATTTTTTTTCAAACGCAGTCATAGAGTTAGTCATAGAGATCTGATCTCTTTATTCACTCTCAATATGTCCAATAAGTTTCGATAGTCTTTTTAAGTAATAGACATAGTCTTCTCTCTATTGGAGTTATCTGTTAAGATGAAGTTAGGTCCTCATAAAGAGATGTATACAAACAAGTGCAATTTTGATTGCTAAGTGGTGAGGTTGGTAATAATTCTAAAACTACTTCAATAAAACACACCATTTGAAAGGTGGCACTTATCAAAACACTCTTTGTAATTTATTCCTTACAATATTTTGATTACAACAAACAAATTTCCAAAGCAAGAAAAAACAACTAAACAGTTTAAATCACCTCCCCCACTTTTGGGGGTATATGTACTCAAAAGAAAAATTAAAAAAAATAAAAAAGTAAGGGCCTATTTTACTTTTGTTCTCATTTTCAGTTGTCAAAAGGAAAAAATGAAAACAGAAACAAGATATTATTTGTTTTCGTCGCTTTCGCTTTTATTCTTTCAAAAATTCAGAAAATCAAGAACCAAACAGGCCTTAACTTATCTTTATCTGATTTTTTTTCTTTTTTCTAATTTGCTCTCCTACAGTTCCTTCTGATGATCCCTTGTGAACCAGTTAAGGGCTTGATGTTCCCCATCTTAATCATTGCCGTCGCGAAGTCGGCGAAGAAGGCCTTCTGATTGTTTGTGTAAGTCCTAACCAATGAATCAGTGGATCCTCCATTGAAGAGTTCTTGGTCAGAATGAAGGAGACCCTTTTTGTTCAAGAGATTTTTGTAGTAGCTGTTGTCAAAATGGTTGGGGGTTTTAAAGTCAAAGGGTGCAACATTGTTGTCCTTTGGTGTTCCAGTAATTATTGGACAATTCTTCTTTCTTGCATTGGCAAATGTTCTGTCAATGTTGGTGTCATTGTATATGCGAGTTCTATAGACAGTGCACCTTGCCTTCCCAATTGTGTGTGCTCCTGAAAATCGCAAAGATCACACCAAATTAACGTGAGTCAAATTGGTCATTCTGTTAATTTTTTGCTGACTTGTTACAAATAACGGTTAAATTTCTTAAGACATTTATATATCAAACATGTTTCCAATACGTTTGAATTTGACCAAATAATGATTGCTCAATAATAACATATGTTAATCTATTGTAGAAATTGAATGTGTGACAAGCATATACAACTAAAGTATTTATTAGTATCCCCTAATGCTATACCTTATTTACTATTGTGCAAATGAAAGAATATATATTTAATGTGCTCCAAACATAACTAACCAATTAGTTAGCCAAATTTTCTGAGTCTACTGAACAAGCTTATCTGTTTGTGTTGAATTATATTATAGAAGTGACATGTTTGGAAAAGGAGTTGTGCCTCTTGGTTGTTTAAATGTCATGTCCAGGTCCACCATATGAAATCATAATGTGTATATGTATATGTATGTATTTGTGGTAATGTGTCAAATAATGGAAGAGAAAAAGAGAGATATGTACCAGATAAGGCAGCCATGTCCTTGGTAGAGAGGCCTACAGCTTGAAACTTGGAGATAAGTTGGCTGAGGGTAGCAGTTGGAGGTGGGAGCACACCACTGTTTGCAGCTGCCAAGCTTGCTGTCTTTGAATCCCTTCTTCCTAGTTTTACATTCCAATTAGGCCCTCCAAGCTGCACATTAACAAACACGCTAATTAACTAATTATATTTAAGTAACCAAGTTGGGTTGGTCTGTTGTTTTGCTTATTAATCCGCTTAAGTAAGTATTAAAAATTCGAATTTCGCCTTGTGTAGGTAGGAGTGTTTATGAATCGGATCCGATTCACATATCAGCGGTATTTATCCAAATCCGATCTGAAAACTGCGGACATGAATATGATCTGCAAGGCTATCGGATCTGATCCCCACACTAATAGAATCGGATTATAGATTTTGTGTAGGTAGCCGCATATCTGATCCGTATATCCGTGTATCCGCAAAAATAAAAAAAATAAATAAGTATATATTCTTTTTATGTTTTATTTCAACTAATAATTATCATATATATTGTATTATTTTAATTTATTATTTAAAAAAAATATGTTTAATATTATTTTAAGAGTAAACATATTTAAAAGAATAAAAAAATAAATTTTATTGATATTTTTTAATAAAAATAAATTTTTAAAAATATTTTTATATTTTGTGGATATTAAATTTAATCCAATAATTTTAGTACGGATATTAAATCCGATCCGATTCGATTCACATTCATTCGCCCTATGTGCAGGTAGCAACCTATTAATTAGCGATAAACCTTTAAATAGAGCTTAGATCCAAAAAAAATTACTTACTCACTTTATCACAAAATCCAATTAGTCTCCAATCATTTAAGCAACTAGTCTAAGTGGCCCTAACATATTAACAGATTACCATTTACATAGAACGTTTAGGCCAATTATTTAAATAGTTGGAATCAATTAGAGATCTTCAAATTGTAAATAGAAGCTTTGTCTTTCACGCAAATAGTTAAAAACTAAAAATGGCATTTACTTAAAATCTTTTTGTATCCTTAAATGAATGTAACTGAGTGCGAATTGTATTCGAATATATTGATCTAACAGCAAGCAATGGATGATCTAAATGGAAGAACTTACAAGAACAACAGAATCTCGAGCTGTAATGGCTAGAATATCAGCACAAGAAACCACACCAGGACACACTGATTCCACCTTGGCCTTTATGGCATCAACAACATCATAGCCTCTCAATGAATTATTGTTTGGACCTGCAGTCTTCTCTCCTTTGAAAGAGGATGTGTCATCAAGTAGCACAGATCCATCACAACCCTGTTCGTAAGCACCATTATTATCAACCAAAATATTAGTTACTCGTCAATATTTTAAAAATTAATTATAAAAATATAATACACATTAAAAATAAATTAAATATAAATATATAATATTTTTGAATAATAATATATAAGAATATTTGGATATTGTTAAATTTTATCCATGACAGTGATTGAAACCAATGGGCTGTTATTGTTAGTCCTATGCCTTAAAAGAATTTGTGCTTATAGAAACCAATAATAACCATATTAAGGGTGATTAGGCCATTAAAATTCCTTTGTTATTTTATTATCATTATTATATGTGTTTCACTTGTTCCATTATTAGAGATGTCACATCGTTGTCTACCTAAACAAAATGTCACAACATTCAATAATGAAGACATATGAAAGAGACAAGAAGAAAATAATATATGGATATGAACGGTGAGTAGCATAACTAACTACAAAAGAAAAGACATTCATATATTTTATATTGCATATTAAGTATTAAATACAAGGGTATATAGTAATAGTATAGTGAGATTATCCACATACATACAAAGTTTACGCTGTTAAGGGAAACTCAAATGAAATTTCTTCATTTTCATAATACCGTATGTGATTGGCTTACAACCAGGGACGGATCTATGTTTTGTGTGGTGGTGACCGGGGCAAGTGTCTTTATTATAATTTGAAAATTTTTAAATAGTATATGATAATAATATTTATTTATTTTTATTAAATTATTAAATTTAATTTTATAATAATTTTTTATTTAATTTTTAGTATTTAATAGTTAATTTAAAATTTTATATTAAATATTTATTAAAATGATTAATTCTCAATTTAAATGAGATTGATGTTTTTTTAAGAAATCAACTTAAAAGAATATTATTTTTTTTAAAATTAGTTTTAGTTTTTTTTATAACAATTGTATTAATTGAAAAAAAATTTAACTATGAATATCAATAAGATTGAGTTGAGTTCTAATTGTATGAGAAATATATTTTTAAATAATTGTTTAGTGATATATATATATATAGAAAGAAAAATATTCGAATTATATTATTAAAAAAATGGTTTCTCAATTTTTTAAAAATATAAAATCTAAAAAATAAAATTTTAAATTATATATTATTATTTAAATTATTATTATAGTATTTTAATTTATAAATTAGATATTTTAAAGATTAATTATATTTTACAATAAAAAATATAATTTAATAATAATCATGTTATATGTACATAAAAAAATACCTGTATATAATATATATTAAAATATAAAATATATATTAAAAATAAATTAAATAACACATATATTTATATATAAAAACATAATAATTAATAGATAAATTAATAGCTAATTTTTATATATACATAATAATTTTATTATAAAAATTATTGTTATATTATATATTTTGCCCTTTACTGTTAAAATTTTTGGAATTCATCACTACTCACAACTAAAGCATTGTAAAAGGAGAAAGCTCATGTCCAAAAAAGAAAAAGAGAAAGCTAATTGAATATTCCCTATATAAAAGAGTTTGTCTAAAACATTCCAAAAAGAATCAGAATACCACTTATTTGGATATAAAGAATACATACATCTCTTGGAGAAAAAAAATATTATATTTATATCATAAATGTGTAAGAAAAATTGAATTTAGACTAGAGATATAAAGATATTAAAAAAACAACACAAAAATTAGTATAAAAAACAACAAAAATGTCTTTGTCTTAAAGAAAATTTTTATCTATCTAAAATTCAATTTAAAAAAAAGAATTTGTCAAGTTTGATCTCTGAGTATATATTTCAATATTTTTTTTTCAAACCCAATAATAAAACATAATTAAATAAAGACTTCGGTTATTAAAGACATCAATCATATTAAGTATACAAAAAAAAATCAATAACTAAATTAATTACTCATATAAAATATATATTAAAATAAATTAATTAATACTATATATATTTATATATAAATATATATTCATAATAATTGATTTTACATGCATATATAATATTTTTTAATAAAAATATTATTTATACATTAAAATCAATCATTAAATATTTATGTATAAATATATATATATATATATATATATATATATATAAATTTATTTTTAATATGTGTTTTATAGTTTAGTGAGTGATTTTATTATGTAGTTATTAGTATGATATTTTTTAAACAATTAAGTGATACTACAGAGAGATAGAAAAGGAAAATAAATGAGATAGATTAAGCTAACTAACTAAGGTGATGAGGGAATGAAGAAAATTACATTGACAAAGCAATCATGAAAGTGAAGACGAAGAAGAGAAGCAGCCATGCGAGGTTCCTTAGCAACAGCAGATCGAAGAACAGATCTTATTGCTTTAAACACATTCGGACACTTCTTTGAATAGAAGTTCTCATTTGAGAGTTGACCCGAACAACTTCCTACAAGGACAATCATCATCATCAACAAACCAAACTTCCAAGAAATTCGCGCCATTTTTGTATGTATGTAAAGCTTAAGATACAAGATAATAATGAAGGAATAAGTTGCAAGAATGAGATATGTTATGATGAAGGGATTATATTACAATTTATAGACATTGCTTTTTATTATTTTGTTTTATTCTTTCTTGGCTGCTTGTCTGTTTTTTTTTTTTAATTATTTTAATCATCTTTGACTATTATCTACCTTTTATTATTGGCTGTTGAGATATTCCTATCTATAAAAAAAATAAAAAATTAAAAACTAAAAAATTGACACTATAGCAAAGAATTTTAGCTTACATGATTACAAATTATTAAATAAGTCTAATATAAAATTTAAATATTTTTTTGCTGAATTTAAATTTTATATTTTTTAATTAAATTTTATATATTTTTATATAAAAAAATATTAGAAGACTATTAGAATTTATTAATTTTGACTATCATTGTTTTAGTCATTAATCCAATTTTTTTAGTCTAATAATTTAATAATATATTTTAATTCATACTTTTAAATATTGATAATTAAGTGATGATTAAAAATAATAAATTATGATAGGTATATGTTAAAAATTTAATATTTTTTATATTAAATATTAATGATATAAAATTGATTTAACTAAGACTTTTTTAAATATTAAATATAGAGAGGGGGCGTATATATGTCTGTGGTTAAATATGGCGCCCCAAACCGCCGCCTAATCATCAAAATTCGACAAATTTAATTAGTGCATGTCATATTATTTCTATTATATTATATATGAGACTACGTCTCTCTACGTAGGGAAATGATTGGTGAGGATGACATTATATACTCTCATTTCTTTTAATTTAATTAAGAAACAAAATTCTTTATGCACCGTCAATTAAGAGAATCTTTTGGTTTAGTTTTTAATTTGAGAATATAATTGCATGATTATTTGATGTTAATGAAATTACAATAATTAACGTTTAGAGGTCTTTTGATATATGCTAAATTGAATTGAATTTGAATCAGATTAATCAACATGTGTTGCAATATTCCGAATATTATTATTCTTCTTTTCTAGATAGAAACATTGGAAATATAAAAGTTTAAAAAGCTTTATTTTTTAATAAAAAATAAAATCATACTAAAATATTAGAAATAATAAAATATTTTTAAAATAAAAAATATTTAAATTCAAAAATTCAATCTTTAAATGTGACTATTTTTAATTATTTAAAAATAAATATTTTATTAATTTTAATATTTTTTATATGATAAAATTTTAATTATAAAATTTAAAATAATAGCGTAAGAATCTATTTAAAAACTTTTAAATTATAAAAAAATAATTTTAAATTTAATAAAAATAGCGTAAGATATCTTCTTCTTACTACTACTACTTTGATTATTTTTACCAAACTTATGTCAAGTTGAAAGTTTGATTTGTAATGCATGTTGTGGTGAAATGAAGATTGTGGAAGCACGGTCTTATGATTGAAATTGTATGGTCACAATTTAGGGTGAGTCGGATGAATAAAGCTGGGTTTGTCTTGATTTAGGCTCATTCTAAATAATGGTTCTATTTTTGAAATTTTTTATTTTAAATTTAATAAAATCATATTATTTTTGGGTTATATTAAAATTGGGTTTAAACTAGTGAAGTTTGGATCTTAAAAAATTTTATGTCAAAAAATGATAATATATTTATTTATAAAAAAGAAAAACATATTTATTATTGAAAAGTTGAAATTCATATTCGAATTTAAATTTGTTCATAAATTTTAAATTTCATATTTTTTATCTATTTTTAACTTTGATAAATGTGATTAAAAATAAAATAATAAACTTATAATTAATATAACATAATATTAAAATTAATTTAGAACATATATATCTTTTTTAGTCTTTTTAACTTGATCGGAACTAAACCTTAAATAATGAGTGAGTTTATTTTTGAAACTCTTACCCATCTATCTACCTGATCTAAACCCAATAAAATTACATTAAATTATTTCTTAAAGTGTTAGAATCCAAATCAGATCTTCGGATCAGGCCACCTCTATTTACAAACAAGGACAGACAGACACCTGTTGCTGTTGGGATTAATTAAAGAACGTGGCGCCATGTTTGACGACAAAATAGCAACGGAACCATGCTCCTTATTTTATTAATTTTTTTTGTTACAAAATTAAAGGAGAAATGCCACTTCTCTTTTGCTTACATCTTAACATTTATTTTATCACATACAAATTATTAATTAATGAAAAGTTGGCATAAAAAGCTTGCATTATATTGTGATTATATGGACATGCATTGATTAATGAAAAATAGGTGACACAAAATCGAATCTCTAGACCTAATAAGATTATTTATTATGCCCTCATGTAATGGAAATTTAATTTAATTTGATGATGACATTAAAGTTATATTTCATGCAGATCGAGTGAGCCTAAATTAAATAGCGAGGTTGACAATTCATAAAGTTGACACTTGCCACTTTGCCAGAGCAAACTACATAACTGCAATTACATAAAAGGAAAAAGGTAATAAGCATAATAATAAATATTTGAACTTTATAAAAAATATATACAAACTAAAGATGATGGGGCTTTAATCAAAATTTTGAGGCTGGAGTTTATGGGAATATATGCTTTGGTGTTTAATATACTTTTAATGTTATTTATAGGCGGTTTTAACGATTCTATAATAACGATACTATTCAGCACTCAATATATTTTAATATTTGTAATGATTTACAAATTGAATGAGCAAACTTCGTTATTTAATTTGTGGCTAGCTTGTTTAAAAAATAATTTTTTTTTAATTTAAGTCTTAGGTATATAACCCTATTAAAATTAGTAGAGTTTCATATATAATTATTTTTATGTAAACTTATTAGTTAAAAATTATTAAATAATTTGCCAGCTGTTATTATTTAGCTTTTCATGATTTGAAGCATTAAAAAAATGTCTCTGTCCATTTTATTTTTTTATTAATTACATACCAATCATTTATTCCAATGACCTTATCTTATAGGGTTATTTTTTATTTATTTAATAAACACGATTATTTATTTAATAAACTACCATGATCCAGAAGAATATAAAACCACTTGAATAACAAAATTTTTTCTTTCGAATTTTAATAGCAAAAATTCACGTGAATATAAATTCAAAAAATAATTTTTAATAATTAAATAATTAAATTCACGTGAAAAATAATAATTAAATTATTATTTAATAATTTTTAATTATTTTTTATATTCACGTGAGTTTTTGCTATTAAAATTCGAAAGAAAAAGTTTTGTTATTCAAGTGGTTTTATATTTTTCTGGATCATGATAGTTTATTAAATAAATAATCGTGTTTATTAAATAAATAAAAAATAATCCTATAAGATAAGGTCATTGGAATAAATGATTGGTATGTAATTAATAAAAAAATAAAATGGACAGAGACATTTTTTTAATGCTTCAAATCATGAAAAGCCAAATAATAACAGCTGGCAGCAGTTGTATAGAAGCCATCAAGGCTCGTCGATCATATTTTACTTTACTCTCTACTTTTGAATAATGCACTTCTCTCGTAGAATTATAGAGTAGAAAGATCGAATAATATAGAGAGAGATTTTCTCAAATCACTCGTGTAAAAAGGAAAGAGAATTTAGTATGTAGCAAGTCATTCTATATAAAATAAGTTGAGTATTGTCGAATTTAATATTAGATTTTAACTGCGAATTTTTTTGTTAAATTTACTGTCTAATTTGACATTAATATTATTGTCAAAAAAATTTATCGATAACCAATTAATTTTTTAAATAGGTGAAGAGTCCAATAATAATTATTGTCGGATGAAATAAATTAGACGATAAATATTTATCAACAAAATTTATACTGTTTAATTATTTTCGACGATATTTAAAATTTTTTTTATAGTGCCACTGTTAGAGCAAAACTTACTCTTATTATACCATCTGCTGTGTGAATTAAAGAATCATATGAAGAAGTCTCTAATGTGGTCTATTATTTAGATATTCTAGGCTCTCCTGGTTGATTGATCTATATACAGCATTACATTAAAAAAATTTTGAAACAAGTAATTTCTAGTATAATATCAAAATTTGTATAATTACTGTGGAAAAAAATATATTAAAAATCTTATTATTCATGTATTTTTTACTCAAGTAAGTTATTTGTTTATGTTGAGTTTAAAAAAAATTATTATTTATTGTGATGACAAATATTTAATTGATTGATTAAAAATTGATTTTGATTTATAATGTCATTATATGCATTAGGAGTGCGCTACACATCCATGTATCCATATAACCAAATTGGCCCAATCTCAAATAGAGTCACGCACATTAATGAGAGTGAAAACACGCGCTTGTTCATTATGAAAAAACGTTACTCTGCTTGCGTTATAGGCTTCACCGTTCTTCTCTACTCGCGTTTTCTTTCTAGTTCTTCTTCTTCTTCTCTACTCGTGTTCTTCGTTATGGATCTGGATTGATTTCAACGTAATTAACTTTGTGGTTCTTCTTCTTCTTCGATCTGGACTTTTGAATTGAAACAATGAATGAATCAACTTCAAAATCAGTTGAATGAGTGTGATTTGAATTATTCTTCCAAAACACATCACAATAATCTTAAACATTGAACAAAGTAAAAAGAGGCCACCGAATCGAACAACATTCATTTGGTGAACCGAAATCACAAAGGCCATCGAACCGAACAATGTACATGTGGTGAATAGATAGTGATCAACTTTCAATCAACAAGAATAGTATTTCTCCATGCAAAAGAAGTACTGAACAGAGTAACAACCAATTTCAAAGCCCTAGTTACACTATCCACTGAACTTAAGAAAGAAGAAGAACCTATGAGCGCAATTTTGAAAGAAGAAGGAGGAGGAGGAGGAGGAAGATGAGGAGAAATAATGTTCTTGTTGATTGAAAGTTGATCACTATTTATTCACCACATGTACATTGTTTGGTTCGATGGCCTTTGTGATTTTGGTTCACCAAATGAATGTTGTTCGGTTCGGTCGGTGGCCTCCTTTTACTTTGTTCAATGTTTAAGATTATTGTGATAGCATGCAGTAATCATTTTCTAGCTGTCTCAACGTAATAACCTCATTCTACTGATTTGAAGTTGAATCATTCATTGTATCCATTCAAAAGTGTAGATCGAAGAAGAAAATGAAGAAGAAGAACGACGGAGCTTATTACGTTGAATTCAATATAGATCAATAATGAAGAATGCGAGCATAGAAGAAAAACGCGAACAGAAAAAAACGACGAATTTTAAGAAGAAGAAAAAATTTGAAAGAAGGAGGAGGAGGAGGAGGAAGAGAAGGAGAAATACTATTCTTGTTGATTGAAAGTTGATCACCATTTATTCACCACATGTACATTGTTCGGTTCGGTGGCCTTTGTGATTCGGTTCACCAAATGAATGTTGCTTGGTTCGGTGGCCTCCTTTTACTTTGTTCAATGTTTAAGATTATTGTGATAGCATGCAGCAATCATTCCCTAGCTGTCTCAACGTAATAACCTCATTCAACTGATTTGAAGTTGAATCATTCATTGTTTTCATTCTGAAGTGTAGATCGAAGAAGAAAACGAAGAAGAAGAAGAACGACGGAGCTTATCACGTTGAATTCAATGCAGATCAATAATGAAGAATGCGAGCAGAGAAGAAAAACGTGAACAGAGGAGAACGACGAATTTTATTAGGTTGAAGAAGAAGAAGAAGAAGAAGAAGAAGAAGAAGAAGAAGAAGAAGAAGAAGAAGAAGAAGAAGAAGAAGAAGAAGAAGAAGAAGAAGAAGAAGAAGAAGAAGAAGAAGAACGAAAACGCGATACATTATATGAGGCGCGTGTATAACAAACGACTGTAGGGTGGGGGAACGCATGTGTGGAGGAAGTTACTTCGAAAACATCCATGTATTTTTTACATGGATGTAGAGCTTTTCCCTATGCATTATAAAGTTTTAGGATTAGCATTAATATGTATGGTGATTTGATTTTATTTAAAAAGAATCAACCATTAAGAGTAAGATATGAAAGAGATTAATGCTGTTAAATAAAAAAAGAAACAATCATGACAATTATGAGAGAGATTCGACAGCAAACAACTAGTGTGAGATTTGATTATGTTTAAAAATCAACTATCTAGGACAATATATGACAGAAATATAGAAACTTGTGCTGCTACCTAAAGAAAGAAAAGTATCAAGTCTTTATAAAAATTGATTTGTTGCACCGGCTAGCAAAAAAGTTAGGTTTATGATATAAGAAAAAATCAGATTTCAAGGCTCTCAAGGAGAATATTCTAAAAACAAATAACAGCCCGTTGAGTGTCTTCTTCTTCAGTTTTAGTCTCTATTTGATATTCAATTTTTGAGTCTTCCTAGTGTATAAAAAAGGCCTATGTTTCATTGAGAGATTATTATAAAAAAAACCTATGAGTGAAAAGTCATAAATTAGGAAGAAAAGCCAACACAACTTCAAATCGAGTTTTCTCTTTTTTTTTTGTTTGGTATTGACGATTTGGTTTGGTCTTGGCGTTGGTTTGTGAAACACAAAATTGTTGTTTTGTTTGTCTTGGCATAGAATCAGTTTGGTTTGATTTTTTATTTTTTTATTTTTTTGTCTTAGTCTTGGTCTTAGCTTTGGTGATTATAATCTTGAATTGGATATAATAAAATTTCGCCATTATTGTAGTAGAGACTAGATGTAGACCTCATTACATTTCGAGGTTGAACCAGGATACATGCTGGTATCGTTTTCTCTACTCTTTTTTCTTTTATCTTCTGCTGTTGTAAGAAATTAAACCGAAAAAATCTCATACTGTTCTATTACATGTTTCAAATTTTAAAAAATGCCTTGATTCAACTCCTTTTTAAGGCCTATAAAACCTTTGTTCATACTAAAAATTATTTAATTTTCCTATGTATTGTACTATAGTATGTATGATTTGTGATAACACTGTGATAATACTATTAATTAGAAAATAATATATTAATTTTGAAATGATAATACTATTTGAATCTGCGAATATTTGCTCTACACGCTCTAACCTGATTAGAGTGGGTAATTATCCACCTCGCATTGAGACGGTTTGTTATTATAGCATGTTTTATTATGGGTAGAGAAAGATTGAGGTCAATTTGTGTCTACTTTTATTATCCTGGTACATATATCACTACAAAAATAATGTTGAGTACCGCTGAATTTATTGTCAGATTCATCACATAAATTCATCAGTAAAAAGATTATCGTCGAATTTACCGTCGTCCTTGAGATGATGGTATAAACGTCGCCAAAAACTGCTTACTGGCGAATTTTTCTTGTCCTACGCTAATTACCCGCGGATTTACCGTCGGTCTTTTTCAATAGTTTGTCGAGTTTGTGTTGATGGTTACCATCGGATATATCTGACGGTAATGTTACTTTTATGTTTTAAAATTTTTGACACCGTTAAACCACAATTAGTAGACTCTTGTTAACAAAATTGTTAGAAGAAATTTAAAGTTATGATAAATGAATAAATTATTTTATTAAAAATTAAATGGTGTGGATAAAATAAAATGTCTTTGATGTATTATACAATGAAGTAGACAAATAAAAATGTATAAAACCATAAAACCATACAGATCCCGATAATCTTTATCGTTGTCGTCGGCGGCGGCGTGGTCTCCCTGCTGAGGCGGCGGTGGAGTAGGTGCTGCCGTTAGGGGTGGAAATAGGCCAGGCGGCCTGCCAGGGACCTACAGCCTGGCCTGTGTTTGGCCTGACTTAGCCTGGCCTGATAAGAAATAGGCACAGGCTTAGGCTATTAAAAAAGCCTATATTCTTTAAAAGGCCAGGCCTAGGCTTTTGAAATAGCCTGTTGGGCCTGTCAGGCCGGCCTGAGCCTGCAAATATATATAGAGAATTTTATTATACTAGTAAAAATGATATTAGAAGGATTTGAACTTGGGTCTTCTATGTTATAATAATACCTTTATCCACTCAACCATTTGTCTCTTTAATTATATATTTGTATTTTGTATCAATATTATTCATAAATTTATTATTTTATATTTTATAATTTTAAAAATTAAATTATATCTTAAATTTAATTATTATTAAAAAAATAGGCCTATTGACAGGCTTCAGGCCAGGCCAGATTTAACAACAGGCCAGGCTCAGTACTCATTAAAAAGCCTATACTAGGCTATAGGCCAGGCTAAGGCCAATATATTCTATTACAGGCCTGGCCTGTTAAGAGTAAAGCCTGGCCTGGCCTGGCCTGTTTCCACCCCTAGCTGCCGTTGGATCGCACCAACAGCACTGCCGCTGGAACCAGCAGCGTTGCTGTCTCCAACACATATCTGCTGGCTGTACTCCTCAATCTGTTGTCGCAACTGATCGAGTTGCTCCAGCTTCATTGTCAGGTCTGAGATGACAGCAACGGGTGCAAGCAAGTCTTGATACCTCTGCTTAGATTGCTCCGCCTGCTGGTGAAGCTCCTGTGTTAGCTTCTTCACCTCCTCCCTCAAGTCGACAACTTGCTGGGGATCAGCAGGGCTGGTGGTAGAGGCAGATGCATAGGAAGCCGCCAACGTGGAGGATTAGAGGCCACTGGCAAAGAACAACCCCAACCCGAAGCAGCAATTCCTGTGGGGTTCAAAGGCAATCTCATGTCAAATCTGATCAAGATCCACCACTGAGGTCTCGGGGCCAGCTTCGTTGGCCTCACTAGGCAGCTGAGATTGATGGGTCGCAGCCTCCAACCTTTGTGTGTACTCCTCCTGCTTACACACGTTAGTTGTGAGTAGGATAATAGTTAAATAATTGACTTTAAACCAAAAAAAGTTGAAACTTAGGATTAATTTAAACTCACGTAATGGGCCACAGACTGCTCGTCATCAAATCTCTCCTTGTTTGCCTTCAAAGTATGCATATACTTGAAGGTCCCCGCCATTGTCGCCTCACGATCTAACGATTTAGACTACAAATTAATATATCAACTAATCAATAAAATAAATGAACAAATTAAACAATAACATACAAATATATATGAACCAAATTACAGGAAATCTAAATTTTAATTTCGAAAACATAATTTAAAATTTTTTTTATTTCACTGAAAATCTTATAAAAATTTTGACAGAGTCTTCTCTAAAATTCGGATTTAGCCACCTTTGAAGGGTTCCATCCAAACCAAATAACCATCAAACCTTCTTAACTTATTAATTTATTCAATCATTATTAAGGTAACATACAAACAGGTCAATCATTATTAATACAGTCAAGCATTTTTCAAATAATCTCAACAGTAGGAATCAGCAAATAGCTCAATAATTCTATATTTTTCAGCAATCTCAGACCCTAATCTACCTATTCTAACCTATCCTAACCACTCAAATCCACTAAAACAGAAAATTATACTAATTAAACTCTCCTAACTAATTAACTAACTTGATAATTGGTGCGGATTTTAGGATTATCCACAACCGAACTGGCAAGTGCACGGGGTCATCCAAGTAATACCTCAGGTAAGTGAGGGTCGATCCCACGAGGATTGATGGACTGAGCAATAATGGTCGAATGATTGGTTTAGTTAGGAAACAGAAAAGTTGGGTTGGTGGTTTTCAAAGGCATTAAATAGTAAATTAAAGAGTAGAAAACGCAAGTAATGAGAATGGTGTGAAATATATAAGAAAAATAGTTAAGGTATCGGAGATGCTCACTTTTCCGGATTAAGATTTCTTACCAACTGTTTTAATCATGCAAGATTCATTCCATGGCAAACTATAAATGACTAAACCCTAATACCTTCGTGATTTAGTCTTCTCTAACCTTTATTAACCGCCATCATCGTGGTCACTTAATTCTAATGAGAGGGTTAAGTTACAAAACTAGTTTATGGACACAAAAATCCTAATGACCCAAAGCTAACAGGATTATATGTCACATATTCTAATTAGTTCATGTAATTAGTAATTTAGGAGGAATTTACTTTCAAGCTGTTGTTTAAGCGAGATAACTCTTTCAAGAATCACAAGAACGCATATAGAAAAAGTTTCGTTCCACCCAGATTCATAAAATAAAGAACGAAAGTAATCCTTGAAACTGAATCAATACATTAATTAAAATAGAAAAGCAATAGTCTTAATCCATACAAGATAAACAAAGCTCCTAACCTTAACCAAGGAGGTTTAGGGGCTCATGACTTACAGAGAAAACAAAGGTTCTCAAAATGCGGAAGAGAAAAGATCCCCCTCTAGGAGGCGTTCCCTTTGGGGAGGAAGGAAGCCCCCTATTTATAGTAGAACCTCTAAGGCTAGACCTAGAATTCAAATTCAAACTAAATCAAAACAAAATCAAATCTAATTATTCAAATTCAAACTAAATCAAAACAAAATCAAACCTAAACAAATCAAATATTTTCTTCTAACTAATGATCATCCTTGTAATTTAAGATTGGTGTCTTCAATTCTTCATTAATTACGAAGATTTCTCGGGTCCAGGGCTGTTGTAGGCATTCGACGCCACTTTGGTGGCGTTTGGCGCCAGGAGAGGCAGTGAGTTGGGCACTAGTTCGGTCTTCCTGGGCGCCAAATGCCATGCTTCCGAGGTAGTGATTCCAGAAGAAACGTATGAACTATTTTACATTGTTGGAAAGCTTTAAAAGTTGGCTTTTCAACTCTGTTAAAATCGCGTCAATTGAACCTCTGTAACTCAGGTTATGCTCGTTGGAATGCAGGAAGGTCAGGGTTGACTGCATTTATTTTCTTCCTTTGTTTTTGCACAAAATTCTGCCAAAATCGCCCGAATTTCACCTGAAATAATAAAAATACCAAAACAACTCAAAGTAGCATCCAAAGAAGATTTTAACACTAAAATATAACAAAACTTATTAAATTTTAACTAAAAATAACTAGAAAACAAGGGGGAAATTGGTACAAGATGCTCACGCATCATAACACCAAACTTAAGCTGTTGCTTGTCCTCAAGCAACTAAAACAATATAGGACTGAGAAAAAAAGAGAAAAATGCCCAAGACTTGAGTGTTCATTTAAGATCATGTCTAAGTACTGAGTGCGGCTAATGACACTCCAATTCTGAATAGGTTTGGCATCTCATTATCCTTTGAAGCTCAGAAATATTAATATCCTTCAGCACTATAACTCGGATGATATTATGGATTCTCTTTATCTTGAAGCTCTGATTAATCCTTGAACACAGCTTTTTTTATCTTTCTTTTGTGCTTTGCACCTTGAGCTTAGCCGTGACTCTAAGTGTTTTATCATCAAGCTTAACTTGATACAAGAACACCACAAGCAGTTAACTGAGAAACTCCTTAAGTTCTAATTTTTCTTTTACTTCTTCTCAGTCAGTGGTTCTCAGAGCTTTTGGCATACTCTTTAATTGTATTTGGTCACGACTCTTGGTGTTTTGTCTCAAGGGTTACTTGACACATTCTACCACAAGCATATGGTTAGGGAAAGCTACTCTTTCGAGCTTTAGATCAATTTTGACCCTCCTAACCATTGATGCACAGAGCCTTTGACCTTTCTTTTTATTTTCTTTTTCTTTCCTTTTTGCTGTTTGTTTTGCTTCAAGGATCAATGTCTTACTTGGTTAGAGAATTCAAAAGACTTCTCTAAGTTCCTGTACCTCAAGAACTAATATTCTTAACTTCAATATCAAATATGCATTGTTTATTCATACATTCAGAATTAAAGATAATGCCACCACATCAAAGTAACTAGAAAAACTCATAATATATATAACTCAAGTCTCATGCATTTTACTATTTCTTTTCTTTTTCTTTTGGTGCTTTCAAGCTTAGTGAATAATACATGAGACATCTTTCAAAATAAACATAAAATAACAAAATAAATAACTAAACTAGAAAGCAATAAAATATTCTGATGATCATGCAAAGACTCAAACAAGTAAATGACAGGAAACAACATAAAAGTACTGAAAAAAATCAGAAATAGATAGAGCAAGAGATAATGAAATTCAACCACCTCATTCATGGCGGCTGCTACTCCCTCCTGGGAATCCTCTCTAAAGATGATTCACCTCCCTTTGGTGCCACTGATGATAATATAAATAGAGAGCTCGCTCTGCAACACCAAACTTAAAAGTTTGCTTGTCCCCAAGCAAAGAAAAACTTAGCGTTAAATGCCAGTTTGGCGTTTAGTTCCCTTGGTGGGGTGCAAAATGCCAGAAATTATGCCCTAGCTGGGCGTTAAATGCCCACCTAGAGTTTAACGCCAGCATCTGCTTCCTCTTTGTGGCATTAAATGCTAGCTCTCCTAGCTCCCTTTTTGGAACTAAACACCAACCTGGCATTTAGCACCAGAACACTCCTTGCTCCAGGATATTATGTCCTTCCTTCTGAGTTGTTCTGTCCCTGTTCTAAGTACTGTGCATGATCACAAACAAGATTAAACCTAGGAAAACTTATGAAAATCAATGAAAAATAAGAATTGAAAATCAAACTGAAATAAAACTAAAGGATACTCATGGTTAGGTTGCCTCTCAACAAGCGCTTCTTTAACGTCATTAGCTTGACTCTTGATTGTTGAATTTTTTTCCTCTTCTCCCAGCTGGTTAAAAAAAATGACTCCAAGAAAGAATAGGAGAAGATTAGTGTCCTCGAATTTGAATTCCTCCTAACAAGATTTCTTTTATTGTTATCAACTTGATTCACAGTGCTTGTTGGGATAGCGGTTGGATTGCTTTTTATTGACCTTCTTTCTTTCATGGATGTGGTCTTTTATTCCTTGGTCACAACTCCCTTTTTAGTGCTTTCTTTGATTAACTTCACCACTCTGAATTCAAGACTTGGGTGTTGCGTGATGGGTGGAGTGTACCCTTCATCAAGAACCTCTTGAATTGGTGGTTCAATAAATCACCATCTATGTAGCTCTCTGATTTACTGGAGGATGGATAGCTTTGAATGATTTTCCCACATTATTTTGTAGGAATTTTTATTGCTTCTCTTGTGAGGGAGTTTGCTTGTTTCTTTGCCCAACGCTCAGTAATCAACTCCACATATCTCTCTATATTTTTTACACTTATTTTTATATCTTGTATTCAACTTTGAGTAGTATTCCTTAATTCTTCTATGACAAACTCAAGAATTGATGGTCCTCGATAAGAATAAGAAGTTGATGATTCTTGATATGGATAAAAAAAATGAGGGTCTTTGATATGCATAAGAAGATGATGGTTATTGATAGATGGAATATGGAGCACTGTAGTTTCCATGGCCTTGCCAACCAAAATCCAGGTAGTTTCTCCATCCACAATAATATGAATCACTCCTTGGATGTGAGTAGTAACCCATGTGATCCCTCTCCATTATTTTTCCTCAATACAAAACACCAAATAAAATTAAATGCACCATGTGGTAAATAGAAAAGCAAGGAAGAAAGAACAGATTTTTTTAAAAGAAATAAAATAAAGAAGAATAAAAATAAAAAAAATGAAAATAAAATAAAATATGAAGAAAAATGAAAATAAAAGAAAAATAAAATCATGGAAAATAAACTGAATAATTAAGAAAATAAAACAACTAACAAGCAATCATGAGTATAAAATTCAAACTCAATAAGTAGAATAACTATGAAGAATTAAATATCTAAGGAGACACCAAACTTAATTTCAAAAATAAGGGAAAACTTTAATTAAAATAAGAATTAGATTTTTGAAAATAAAAAAAAAGAAAAACAAAAATAAAAATAAATCAAAAACTAAAAACACCTAATCTAAGTAATCAAACAACTAATAGTTGTCAATCACAGTCAATCTCCGGAAACGGCGCCAAAAACTTGGTGCGAATTTTAGGATTATCTACAACTGAACCGGCAAGTGCATCGGGTCGTCCAAGTAACATCTCAGGTGAGTAAGGGTCGATCCCACGAGGATTGATGGACTGAGCAACAATGGTCAAATGATTGGTTTAGTTAGGCAATAGAAAATTTGGTTGGGTGGTTTTCAAAGGCATTAAAAAGTAAATTAAAGAGTAGAAAATGCAAGTAATGAGAACAAATATGAGAAAAACAGTTAAGGTATCAGAGATGTTCACTTTTTTGGATTAAGATTTCTTACCAACTGTAAAGGACTAAACCCTAATGTCTTAGTGATTTAATCTCCTCTAACCTTCATTAACCGCCATCGTCATGGTCACTTAATTCTAATTAAAAGGTTAAGTTCAAAACTAGTTTATGGCTACAAAAACCCTAATTACCCAAAGCTAGCAGTATTATATGTCACATATCCTAATTAGTTCATGTAATTAGCAATTTAAGAGGAATTTACTTTCAAGCTATTGTTCATGCGAGATAACTCTTTCAAGAATCACAAGAACGCATATAGAAAAAGGGTCGTACTTTCATTCCACCCAGATTCATAAAATAAAGAACGAAAGCAATTCTTGAAACAGAATCAATACATTAATTAAAATAGAAAAGTAATAGTCTTAATCCATAGAAGATAAACAGAGCTTCTAACCTTAACCAAGGAGGTTTAGTGGCTCATGACTTACAGAGAAAACAAGGGTTCTCAAAATGCAGAAGCTAAGAGAGAAAATCCCCCTCTGGGAGGCATGCCCCTTGGAGAGGAAGGAAGTCCCCTATTTATAGTAGAACCTGTGAGGCTAGACCTAGAATTCAAATTCAAAATAAATCAAAACAAAATCAAATCTAAACATTCAAATTCAAACAAAATCAAATCTAAGCAAATCAAATATTTTCTTAATGACTCTCTAACTAATGATCCTCCTTGTAATTTAAGCTTGGTATCTTCAATTCTTCATTAATTACGAATATTTCTCAGGTCTAGGTCTGTTGTAGGCATTCAACGCTACTTTGGTGGCGTTTGGCGCCGGGAGAGGCAGTGAGTTGGGCACTGGTTCGGTCTTCCTAGGCACTAAACATTGGGCTTGGTGTTTAGCTCCCTCCGAGGTAGTGATTTCAGAAGAAAAGTATGAATTATTATATATTGTTAGAAAGCTCTAGAAGTTGGATTTCCAACGCTGTTGAAACCGCATCAATTGGACCTCTGTAGCTCAAGTTATGTTTGTTAGAATGCAGGGAGGTCATGGTTGACTGCATCTACTTTTTCCTTTGTTTTTGCACAAAACTTTGCTAAAATTGTCCAAATTTCACCTAAAATAATAAAAACACCAAAACAACTTAAAGTAGCATCCAAAGGGGATTTTAACACTAAAATATAACAAAACTTATTAAATTCTAACTAAAAATAACTAGAAAATAAGGGGAAATGGGTATAAGATGCTCACGCGTCAATAATCAATAAGGAAGTTAAACCAACGACGTAGTTTTATATCAGCTCAGCTCAATTCAGTTCTTATTAGTCTGATCTTCATCTTCATTAAGGTCGCCAACCTACCCGTGTACCTTGACGACCTGCGCGAAGCCCTGTTAGCGACGTTTGTCCGACGGCGATGCTTGAACCCGTTATTATCTCTAAAATAGGCCTCCAGCTCACGGTTGATATTTGGACGGATCCATCTCGTCAGGTGGTCTTTCTCTGACGCACGTCGCTCATCATCTATTGAAATTGCTTGGCTGCCTGGTGGTCATAGATCTTTCTAATCATGACATTGTGTTCTGCATTCCATATGAATTTCAACTGCACAAAGTAGTTCACCAAGATTAGTTAGACGGAATAAAATACAGTTCAAATATAGTTAATTAATTCAAATATAGTTCAACATTAGTTAATTAATTACCATCCACTTCTAAAACTAGCGCTCCCTGGTCTCAGTCGGGATCCGGGTATAGGTCGGCCATGGGTGGTCATACATGGACTTAATGACCTTGGATATCTCCTATGTGCAAGTATTGGGGTTTGGTGCAAACCTGTCAGAGAAAAAACCTTACATTAACAAACACAAAAGATAAACAAACTTACCATAAATAAACTTAACACAAACAAACTTAACATAAGTGAAATTAGCATAAGCAAACTTAAGATAAACAAACTTAAGATAAGCAACTTAACATTAACAAACTTAAGATAAACAAACTTAATGTTAATAAACCTAAGATAAATAAACTTAACACAAACAAACTTAAGATAAACAAAATTAAGATAAGCAAACTTAACATTAACAAACTTAAGATAAACAAACTTAAGATAAGCATTTTACATTAACGAACTTAAGATAAAAAAAACTTAACACAAACAAACTTAAGATAAGCAAACTTAACATTAACAAACTTAAAATAAACAAATTTAACACAAACAAACTTAAGATAAGCAAACTTAATATTAAAAAAATTGAACTCACGACTGTAAGCAATCGAGGCGAATCCTCATCGGGATGACGGCCGATGGTGGAGAGGCATCCTGCTCGGGGGCATTGGAGGAATCACCAACCATGAGCTCCGTCGAAGTTGTTGCTGCATCTGCAAGGGGCGTAGCAGAAGGAGGCACCCAATTTGGATTTAGGACCCGATGAATTGCTGGTCTGATGGATCCGACTGTAATGTCATAAGGCTCGACGGGGTAGTCGGGGTCGAGGGTAATGGCTGGGCGCAGCCCTGGGAGATTCAGTGGAAGTCCACCGTCGACCACAACCATGCGTAATCCATTTGACCTACCTTTGCTACCTGTTGTCATGTCTGTACAGGGAATATATTAATAAAATATTAATAACATAACAAACACTAATAAATAATAACATAAGAAGAAACTCAATAAATAACAAAAAATTATGAAAGTGTTTTAGTTTAGTAAATTAAAAAAAAGGAAAATTATATTGTGTTTTAGTTACAAAATAATTAAATTAGAATGGATAAATGACTTGGTTCATTAGCAAATTAACAAGTGCCTATAGAGTAATAAACGTGTAATTGCAAAGGAGAAAATCTTCTTTCATAAGAACCAAATGAATATATACATATATAGTTTTCTTGTAAATGCCATACATATTTATCATAACACTAAAGTAATAAAATCAAGAATATAAACGAATTTCAAAATAATTATTCAAATTAACAATTGAATAAAAAATATAGCAACCCAACAAATAATTATAACAATTTCAAAAATATAATTTTAATTTTTCGATTTTACTGAAAATCTTATAAAAATTTTGACAGAATATCCCTTATAATTCGGATTTAGCCACCCTTAAAGGGTTCCATCCAACCCGAATAACCATCAAACCTTCTTAACTTATTAATATATTCAATCATTATTAAGCTAACAAATGAGCAGGTCAATCATTATTAATATAGTCAAGAATTTTTCAAAAAATAAACAGCAGGAATCAGCAAACAATTCAATAATCGAACATTTTTCAGCAATTTCAGAGCCTAATCTAACCTATTCTAACCTATCATAACCACCTAAATCTACTAAAATAAAAAATTAAACTAACTAAACTCTACTAACTAATTAATTAACTTGATATAACAAAATTTGAAACAAACAAAATTTAGATATTAAAACCTTGAATACAGAACAAGAGAAAATGGAGAAGGGGGCGGAGGTGCAGTGGCGGCAGGGAGGTCTAGCAGCGGCGGTAGTGGGGTTCGGCATCGTCAGAGCTAACGTTAGAGGTAGTGACAGTGGAAGAGGTTGACGGAAAGAAGAGATGAGAAGGTTAGAGAGAGAGAGAGAGAGAGAGACTAAATTCGAAATGAATGGGGGAGGGAATCTGTGGCGCCAATTTAGATATGATTACCGGCGGATACTTCCGACGATAATACGGTGCGGATCACCAAAACACAGCGTTCCGTTAAACGTGTCTACCATCGAATTATTTCCACGATAAATCCGACGCTAAACTTGGCGCGTGTTTTTTTTGTTTCCGGTAAAAAGTTACCGGCAGCTTTACCGCCAGAAGAAACTATCCGCCGGTAATTATTTTGGTTGACGAATTCCTCATCGAATCCGTCACTAAATCTGACGGTAATTTCGACTATAATTGTCACGATAGTAAATCCGAAAGTTATCAGAGTTTTTCGTGTAGTGTATAAAATAAATGAATATAACTTATATAATTATGACATTCATCATTATACATAAATAACTATAAAAAAAGAATTTTAGAATATTATGCTTATAAATTAAAATTTCAGTCAAATATATGCACATTTTGTCATATGTATAAAAAATTTAGTCAAATATATACGCATATTTTGTCCTTTAGCGTAAGCCTCCTTAGCTACGACTACGAGTGCTTCTTTGACATCGCAAGAGACCATGGCCGAACTGTGTTTGTAGATCTACGAGACTGAAGACTGCATTTACCAATTGATCACTCACTTCAATCAACATTAGTCGGTCTGGCATGAGAAAGAAGGGACGATAAATGTGGCTTGTGTAGAGATCCTGAGGGAACGAGAAAAGATTCGCAAAATGAGATAGGAGATGACCGTCTATTACGAGATGATGCAAGCTCGGGAGTGGGATCGTCATTAACAGTGGTGCCCTAGCCGTAATCACAGCAATAGGATGATCAAGATCGTCAGGAGGACGACGTCAACAACTAGGTTGATGCATAGGACGTTTATTTTGAATAATTGACATTGTTAGTTTTATCTGTACGCTTTAGAATAATTAATATTATTATGTGTATAATTTAGAATAATTTAACTTTTATATTTGTGTCATTAGTTTTGTTAGATAGACAATGATTTTTATAAATAATGTGAACAATAAGTTGTAAATTTAGCTTAATAAAATAAAAAAGCACTTTATCCCCAAATTATTCCATCTCACTAAAACCTTAATTTTTCTTTTTTTATTCTATTATTCACATCGTTTAAAATTCTCATTATTTCCCTATATTTTTCCTTATGATATTTGTATTTTTAGCGACTGTTTTAACAAAAATTACAATTAATTTTAAATTTGTTTAAAATAGATCTACAATTATATTTAAATCACAAGACCATCAAACTATAATATATTTGATTAAATTTTGTGGAAACTAAATTTGACAATAACTTAATATTTTTTTTATTTTTATATATTACCGTAGAATTTAGTATCAAATTTTTTTGACAATAAATAAGTGTTAAAAACTTTTGCAACGAGACATATTTGTTAGAATTACTGTAAAAAAAACTAGTGAGCACAAATTTTCGTCATTTTTAAATTAGTATTTTTTTGCAGTGTAAATTATATTCTATTAATTTTAACAGAAATAATGACCAAAATATATTTTTAAAAAAGTGGATATAATCAATATATGTACTCAACTAATTAAGTTAAACTAAAAATAAAAAATGTTAAAAAATTATCAAAATTTTTTTTTATTATTTAATTATTAATTCAATTTTTTTAGTGTAATTTATTTAGTATAATAATTTAATAATATATTTTATCTTATATTTTAAATATTAATAACTAGTTAATAATCAAAACTAATAAATTTTGATGGTGACATTCTTCATCCAATAATGCTAAAATCCGGCTCTACCCGTGGTTTTATGTCAATCTCAATATAAATAATTTCCAGTTTTAATAGAAATCACAAGGTTAATTGTCTGTCAATATTAGATTGCTTCATCTCTACTCTCTGTGTGCGTCTGTCAATTTTTTTGGTCAATTTTATGATGTATATAGTCTTCGATGCTTTATATTTGTTTATAATTACTAAAGCAACCGACTAGTGTGTTCGATCGTTTGTGTGCAGTGTAGAATAAAAGGGTAAAATTTTAAATAAAAATGTTATTTATACACTAAAATTAATTATTAAAATTAATTATTAATATATTTATATATAAATATATATAATTTAATTTATTTTTAATATATATTTATATTTTAATATATTTTATATTAATAATTAATTTAATAATTAATTTTAATGTACATGTAACATTACTCAACGATAAGAAAGAGACGTAAACGTCTCCGGATAGAAAAGCACATGTTCAAATAACTATTAAAAATGATTAATGAAAATTACACAAAGCAACGTCGTTTTCGTTTTGGCCATCAATGTACTTATTAAATTAAAAATAAATAAATAGTGACTATCATCTTCCTGTGCTCTGTGCACTAACCTCGTTAATCTTCAGCTCCAAATTAAGAACCGTTCATTTTCATAACTACTCCATGTAATAGTTGAGAATTTGGAATTAAGGGGGGGAAAATAGAGATTGATATTTCACAATTTACATAATGAATGTTACAATACATATTTTTTATACTATTACTCATTTATAATAAAACTACTATTTTCTATTATAATTAACTAGACCTTAATACAAATAATAATTGGGATAATTTACACATCTTATCCCAAACATGTTCTTGTTCAACATACATGGTAGCCGTCATTATTATCAGTCAAGATCAGCAATCTGTTAATTTAATTTCGTAGTGAGAGAATTATATTTAAGGATCAACTTTAAACACGAAAAAAAAAATTAGAGAAGGATCATGTAAATAACTCAACATGTGAGTATATACAAGATAGAATTAAATAAATTAAAGAAACTAAATTGGATCAAATTTTTAAATTTTGAACACTAAATTTTTATATAATATATATCATCACATATATAAACTTAATTTGATCTTTCTTTTGAATTTGTTAAATTCAAATTGCTTGATAGTCCTCTTCGAAAATATAATATATTTAAATATATATACAAAACGGTAAAAACTTAAAGCGAAAACAATTTCACCTGAATTTCTACCCTACAAAAGAGTATGTATCCAAAATCCAAATGATTGTATAATTTTGTCTGCCAAAACAGCAGCCATCATCCATTCAACATTGGGTAATTTGAAGAGCACACAGATATTATATATAAAATAAATATATATTTAAAGTGATAAAGTTTGATTTTTGGTTTGGAAAAGTCATCTCGGTACAAAGTAGAAGAACCGTGGTTTGTTGTGAACTATTATTATTAAATATTAATTTATTATATGGCTTTCTTTTCCCTTTTTCTTTTCAAGGATAAAAAAAAAGAACCATCATGTTAGTTGGTTGGCTATCCAAATCATATTTATTGGAATTCCTCCCTCATCACTCAATTGGGTATTAAGAATCTTAGCATACAATTCCAGTCCAAGAAGAAATTAACGTCCAGTTAAGACTAATAAAATTATAGAGATTCTTGACTTTAAGTGGATTATAGCTGTGGCCACTAGTTACTAAATTTAAAAAGATTATTTATAGAGTATAGACTAAAATTAACTATTAAAATTAGTTATTATATATTTTTATATAAATATATATTTTAATTTATTTTTAATATATATTTTATATTAATAGTTAATTTTAATGTACATCTGATTATATTTAATTAAGTACGTACGATTTATCTGATATTTTTTTTTTTAATCAACTTGGATTGTGTTATTGATATAGTGTATGACTATTCATATCGTTTTTTATTAGATTAATTTTTTAAAATAAATAATTTTTTTATTGTAATATCAAAATTTTTACGATAAAAAAAATAAAGTTTGGCCCTTCTTATCTCAAATGTAAAAAAGAGACCGATTTAACATACTATTTATAAGCTTTTGGGATTGAATAAGTAGTGGTTCATTCAATGTTGTATAACATAAAAAAAATATTGAATGGATTATAAGTTTAACTGTTGAATTGTGATTTTCGTAATTTAGATTAATTATATAATTTTTTTATAAAATTTAAAAATGGTTTAATGTTTTACTATATCACTCTATTTTGTTATGTATAATATAATATTAAAAATTAAATAAATAAAGATTATTAAAGTAAATTAAATAGTTATTGATGTCCAAGTTTTCATGAAATTTAACAAAATTGATTATTAAGGTAATATAATAATGTTATTCGAGGATTTAGTTGAAATTCACAATAATGTATAAATTAAAAAATTATTTAATGATATTAAATTAATAATACTTACACTGTTTATTAGACCAAACTAAAGAGGAAAAGAAAGAAACAAAACAAAACTTGTATATCGCCTATTTAGCTATTTTTGCAGAAATTTTTTGCATGGATTTTTTTTATTAGCTTTATATTGATTTTTTTTTGAGTTAATAAAAATCAAAGTTTAGACTTTAAGTTATAGAAGTTCTAATATCATTTATGATACTATTATTTATTCTAAAAACTTAAAATGATATAAAAAAATATATACATAATTATATCTCTAACACAATAATAGTTTATGTTATAAAAAAAATTAACCTGTTTCATCAAATTCAAAATATAGCTTATAATTAAAAGCTTTACATGAAATTTTTAATAAAACACTTTCTTTAAAATGAAAAGAATGTCAGAGTACTTTACCTTATTATGTGTCATTATCTATATGTTACATATGAAAACTGGCAAAGGGAAAAAAGAAACACATAATTTCTCATATGAATTATGAGTTAGTTATAAAGTTGACAACAACATATAAATAAGAAGTTTAACAAACTTTTACGCAACATTTACACTTTTCTTTTGAAGCAATAGCTTCTGAATGTAATGAAAATATGAAGTTATCTCAAACCAACAATACTAATCCTTATCATTCGAATTTTCAAACCATTTATTTCCTATAGAAACAAATGGTTATTAATTGATGTCTAAATTTCAAATTTTAAATTCAAGTTTTATTTTTATTTTGTTAAAAAGTATTTTTTTTTATTTTTTGTGTAGGCATATTTAAGAATCGACCTGACCTAAAATTCAGCTCAAATATTTTGAATTTGATTTTTTATTTTTATCTGATATTTTTTTATCAAATCAAGGTCATATTTTGATTAGATGTGTCCTTATCCAAATCATATTTTATAATATAAAAATATATATTTTGTATTAAAATTCATGATAAAATGTTATGTTTTATATTTTAATTAATATTTTTAATATTATATAGTGTTATTTTTATTTTAAAAATTCTTATTTTTATATAAATATTATATAATATTTATTAAATTCAATTTTTAAGATAAAATTTTATTAATTTGTTATATAAAATTTATAAAATTATATATACTAATTATATCTTAGGTCAATTTGATTTAACTTGATTTAATTTAAGCTAATTTAGGTCTAAGTTTAAATCTTTGAAACATACCCGATATACTATTTAGTGTCGATTTTAAATCTAATTTAACCCAATTCAATAATCTAAACTATAAATATTTCTAGAACTATGTAATTTCAAAAGAAAATTTTTTGGTGTCTTTTAATTTAATGTCAAATTTATTTTTTAAAATAAATATTAAATATTTAAAAATATTTATTTTTATATTTATATTTTTACACTAAATATTAATTTTTAAATTCTTTTATTAAATTAAATAGCACCATTTACACATCATATAACAATCACCAATTCCAAATTGAGAGGTGCATGCATGCCAAGACATGCAAGCCTATATATATATATATATATATATATATATATATATAACTTTATTTGTAGGATTCATCCAAGAAGGAAGAAAAAGAAAGACATACATGCTTTTAATTTGTTTCTTTTATACGCTACTAAAATTGAAAACGACAAATAAAAAGAACAAAAATTGTCATCATATAACCCATACTTATCTATTATGAAAACATAAAACGGGGATGAAAATTGCACGTGAGATGACCAAAAAAATACCGAGAATTTTTTGTATTTTTTATTCACTTTTATGTGTATATAGCATGAAAACTTAATTAGGGAAATGCGATGAGTTGCCATAACACGTCACATGAAAAAGCAGTGTCAATGATAAAAAAGTGTAACACTATCACTATTGGACAAATACGTACCTAAATAATAATACAAAACTCACATGGGAATTGACAAGGACAGTTTGGTAATTAAAGAAAAGTCAAACTACAACCTCACCTACTGCTAGTGCTATGTTCTCTTGGCTGCTCGGCTAGTAACTAGCAAGAAAAAATTATTTAATTTGTCTAATTTTTTTTTTCCTATCTCATATATTACTTACACACATTTTATTCATTGTTAAGAATAATAATAAATATATAATCATTTCAGTAAAAATTCACTCAGTTTTATATATGTTCATGCATGCAACGTATGTCTCAACTAGCAAATTAAATGTGTTCCAAAGAAAAAAAAATCATAATATACCAAAATAAAAAAATTAAAAAATACAAATGTAAGAAGGAGAATATTCATCTTCTTGTAAAGCATAGGCTGCGGCATGCATTATTTACCAATGTTTGAAGGTTGAATTAAATTAAATAATTCTTCTTATTTGTAATCATTGATCGGAATTCTGTTAGAATTGTATGCATGCTATTCCGTAATTCTGTTTAGATTTGACGTGTTAACAAAGCAATAATACATAGATGGTACTTTAATTAAGAAGAGGAAAGCACCTAGAAAAATTTCTTGAAGGCATATTTATGTCATTATGTGCTTTTTTTATTACAAAAAAGACAAAAAGGAAAAGATATGCCTGTGTTAGTTAGGGTGCTGCTAGTAATTTCACCAATTTTTGTTTAAAATATAAGCAAGGAAGATCATCTAGGGAGGGATCTACTTATATTGTAGTGGGCAAGCGTCCCACTATAATTTGAAATTTTTTTAAATAGTATAGGATAATAATATTTATTTGTTTTAATTAAATTATTAAATTTAATTTTACAATCATTTTTTATTCAATTTTCTACATTTGATAATCAATTTAAAAACTTTATATTAGATGTGCATTATAATGATAAATTCTCAAATTTAAATGAGATTAATGTTCTTTCTTAAAAATCCACGTGAAAGAATATTATCTATTCATTAGTATTTTTTTTCTTTTGAAATTAATTTTAATTTTTTTCATAACGATTACACTAATTAAATAAACTTTTTCAACTATGAATATCATTAAAGTCAAAGTTAATTGTATGAAAGGTGGAATTTAAATATTTTTAAATCATTGTTTAATAACATATATATAAAAAAAGAGACATTTTGATTATATTGTTAATGAAAAATTATTCAATTTTTTTAAAATATAAAATATAAAATATAAAAAAATAAAATTTTAAATTATATATTATTATTTAAATTATTATTTTAATTTTTTAATTTGTAATTAAATATTATGAAGACTAATCATATTTTATAATAATAAAATATAATTATACCAATAATTATGTTATGTATACATAAAAAATAATTATTTATACAAAATAAATTTTAAAATATAAAATATATATTAAAAATAAGTTAAATAATATATATATAGTAGATAATTTGTTAGTTAATTTTTTTATATAAATATAATATTTTTTATTATAAAAATTATTATGCTATATATATTTTGCTCTCACAATCAAAATTTTTTGGATCTGTCACTGCACTTTTATATATATATATATATATATATATATATATATATATATATATATATATAATATTATTATATTAGATATGCTCTAAAAGTATATAAGTATTTGTTTTTTTTATAATTATTAAATACATTATTATTATTATTATTATTATTATTATTATTATTATTATTATTATTATTATTAGTTCTGAGAACTAAATTCAATTGAGTTCTCTAAAATCAGGATTGTTCTTTTTTTGTTCCCTACTTTTTTTCTCTTCTTTTTAGATGCACATTTTTTTTCGATTTTTTGGTATTTTCTTCTCTTCTCTGCTCTTTTAAGAACATTGTTTTTTTCCCCTCATCTACATTTCTCTTTTTTTCCCTCATCTTTTTCTGTTTTTTGCTCTTCTTTCCTTGTTAATTTTCGTTTTTTTTTCTATTTCTTACTCTCGGCGAATTCTCTTTTTCTATTCAAATACTGATATCTTTCAATTTTTTCTATTCAAATCCACTAATAATGAATACTTTTATTTAATCAAATCAGTTTTAAGTTAAATTGTATCGAAATATAACATAAACATAGCACAAATGAAAAATATGAAAATTTTAGTTGACAAACACATTTTTTAAATTATACTCATTTTTTAGTTGAATATATAATACAGAACAATAATAAAACTTTAGTTAAAAAGCCCAGATAATTTAATTTAAAAATATAAATTATTGTGAATTGTGCAAATTTTTAGTTGAACAACTAAAGCAAACACAAAATTTTTACTTAAAAAACAAAAAAAAAATCTATGACATTAAACCCAATTTCTTTGGGAACCCGCGACCTCTTTAAATGAGTATGGAGAGAGTATATCATTTGAGATATAACTCATTGGCTTTTAGATATTATGTTTATTTTTTTAAAAAATTTAATTATTTATCTTAAAAGATTTATCATTTTTTGTTTTTTTTTTAATTGTGTTTACCTTTAAATAAATAGTCAAGAACTAGGGTCTCACAATAAATAGCCAATATATTTTTATTTCATACCTTTCTTTTTGGTTCGATGTCCTAGGCGTAGAAGAATCACACCAACTTATCTCGAACTTGGTGGTTAAACTCTATTGCGATGATTATACTGTAGGGGAGGTCTTATAGAAAAATAACTTGGCGACAAGATGATAAAAAGCTTAAAACTTTTTTTATTACTTTTTCAATATAAAAAGTAATAAGAATTCAAAATGAAAAGGTTGTCTGATCTTATTCAAAACCCCAATTATAAAATCCTATGTGTTTATTGTCAATAATTTTCTTTTTATTTTCTTCCTACATTTCTCTTAAAAAATTGTGTATTTACCTCAAAACAATTTGTCACTACAATAAAATGTTGAGTACTGTCAGATTTATCGATAACGATTACAGTCAAATTTAGAGACGGATTTGATGAGAAATTCGTCATGTCAAATGATTACCGTCAGATAGTTGCTTCCGACGACGGTAAATCCATCGATAAATTTTGGCAGAAAACCACGACAAATAGGCACCAAACTTTATCGTTGGATTTACCATCGAAAAAATCTGACAGTAGAAACGTTTAATGAAACGTTGCATTTTTGTGATCCGCATCGCGTTAACGTCAGAAATATCCGCCGATAATCTGATGGTAACTGTGCCCTAAATTGGCGATGCGAACCCCCTTCCCCTTCATTTCGAATTCACTCACTCTCTCTCACACTCTCTCTCTCTAACTTCTCACCGTTCTCTCTTTCTCTCTCTCTCTAACCTCTCACCCTCCCACACTCTCTCTAACCTTCTCCTCTCTCCTCTCCGTCAACCTCCTTCGCTGCCACTGCCGCAAATGTTGCGGCTGCTTCCTCTGACGCTACCGCCGCTGCCTAGTGGGGTCCCTGCCGCCGCTAGTGCAACGCCCCTGCCACTTCTGTTTTCTCTTGTTCTGCATTCAAGATATTTTGTTTGAACTATGTTTATTTCAAATTCTGTTATATCAAATTAATTGATTAGTTAGTAGAGTTTAGTTATTCTAATTTTCTATTTTAGTGGATTTAGGTGGTTAGGATAGGTTAGAATAGACTCTGAGATTGTTGAAAAATGTTAGATTATTGAGCTATTTGTTGATTTCTGCTGCTAAAATTGTTAAAAAAATACTTGACTGTATTAATAATGATTGAACTGTTTATATATTACCTTAATAATAATTGACAAAATTAACTGGTTGAGAAGGGTTGATGGATATTTGATGTGGATGAAATCCTTGAAGGGTGGAAAAATTCTAATGATAGGGAGACTATATTAAAATTTTTATAAGATATTTATTGAAATCGAAAAAATTAAAATTATGTTAGTAATGACCATAATTCATGTTTTATAAGAACATCCATTTTTTTAATTTTTTTATTCAGGAGTAAATTAGGTTAGTACGTTAGTTTCACATAGGTTAATTAAATTAGAATAGAGTATTTAGAATTTAATTTTTGTTATCAAGGTTTCATATAGGTTAATATATTAATTTTATTAAATTAGGTTAATTTTGATTTAAATTAGTTTAGAGAAACTTGGGTTTAGTTAGGATTGATTTAGGGTTTATTGTTGATTTAATTTAGAGTAATTAGTGTTTGTAAATTTACTAACCAAAAAACTTATTCATTCTAAGAAATTATTTGCTAATTGTTTGATTATAGTTTATAACTATTTTGCTGAGAAATTTACCGCGTTGATGATTGTTTTACTGAAAAATTGTTGCTGAGATTGTTTGCTAATTGCTTAACTTTAGTTTAATTTATTTTAGGTATGATTCGAATTTCACTTTCAATTTTGAATCAGTTTCAAAGTTAATTCAGGATTAGTTCTCTAATCTTAGCAGATATAGGTTGATTAAGTTAGGTTAGATTCAATGCATTAGGTCTTGAATGGTTGAATTGTTTGAAATGATCTAATTGTGTTAATTGATATGTTGATGACTGTTATTTGCAGACATCTCAACAGGAAGAGGCGCTGCAAATCAGGCGGTTGGTCGTGGTCGTAGCCATGGTCAGGGTAGAGGAAGGATATCTCTAGTACCCCCGGGACTTCTAGATCCTCTCCCTCTACTCAAACCATGCTGTTGACACCACAGATTGCGGGTTTAGCGGACGAATCGTTCATCATGGTCCCCAACCCCAACTATGTACCTCCATCCACGGCGGCGACGCCACCTCCGACCGCTCAACAACCTGCATACACAGCGACGCCAACTCGAGTGACGGATGCTGCGACCCCAGAGTTCACTCACAGAAGTGAGGCAGCAAATGATGCCCCTCCACTACCTCCCACCACACGGTTATGCATTTGGCTTGATGGCGGTACGGAATAAGTAACATGTTCAATGCTCATGTATTTTCTGTTCATGGTTATCGCTGAAAGTGCCTGAGTTGTTTCTAGTTTGGTTGATTTAAGTGTTAATTGCTAGATATTGGTTTTTAGTTTTCATGATTATAATTCCTGTTATTGTTGAAAGTTCCTGAAACGTGATTCCTATTTAGTGGATATAGGTTGATTTAGATTGCTGGTTATTGTTTTCTAGTTTTCATGATTATGATTCCTGGTTCCTATTTTTTAGATTTAATGATTAGGGTTGATTATTGTTTGTGGTTGTTGTTAGGTTTTTGTCGAACCCGAACGCGTGTACTTAGAAAATGATGAATGTCATCAAGCTGATGTACGACCAGCCTTGGCCCAGCTACGCAAAGATTCCCGCTGAGACCAGGCAACGCTGGTTTGAGAAATGGGCAGTAATTACTTTCATTGTTTCTATTTTAAATATTTTTAGCTAGTTTATATCCTCTATCTTGTTTACCTAAATTTAAAACTTCTTTGTATCAAGAGGATTGCATTAATCAAGCAATCTATACAGATAAAGATGAGCATTTGTGCATTGATACCAATACAAAAAGGGAATTCGCTAAGCTAGCAGCTTTAAAGTAATGACATCCTGTTGATTTCTAGCTAACTAATAAAATTTCTAAAACTAGTCCCTTCATACTCTATTTTCTATTCCCCATTCCTACGAATGTTGAATCTCTTAGATGTGTTTGCCCTGCCCATGTGTAGAAGAAATATATTATGTCCGATTTGCTGACTACCTTGCTATGACATCACGAGAAGTAACGACAAAGCAGGAGATCATAAACAAATAAGCTACAAACCAACAAACATACCTGATAGGGGTGCAACTAAGAGCAAAAGTCATAGGGACAGCTGCGCTTCACTGGGTCCATATGACTATCATCAAAATACAGATGAAGATGCGTAGTCAACTGATCCCTAGTCTTAGAACTAGGAGTTTCACAGTGAGATAGACGTCTAAGATAAAGTGCAAGCCAGCAAGCATTCTTACTATAACATAGCCTCAGAGTCCACCAAAAGAAGATTTATAGAATCTGAGGCCATCATCAGGCTCCGCCACCAGTCGAGCTATCCAGCTCGAGGAATGCATGGATTTGAGGCTCCAGGTGCAGGAGCTCTAGTGCAGCCTTCACCAGCAGACTCAGAAGCTTAACGATTATCAGAAGAAGTATTAGGAGATCCTCACCCACGTGACGTCTACGGATGAGCTCAGGTTGAAATTTAGGGAGTTGCTAGAGCAGATGCAACGTATAGAGGCTCAGATGAAGGTGTACAAGGCCTAGATGCGCATCACTGGTATCAACCCAGCTGGTGGTAGCACCGTTGCTGGTGGCAACGGTAGTGTTGGTGACACACAGACATCGTCACCGCCTCCTGCACCGTCGACTCAGGGCCGTGGGACTAATGACGATGACACTACCTGGATCTATAGATATTAGATTTTTGTTTTATTATTTCATACATTTATTCGGTGAACTTGACTTTTATTTAATTTGCACATTGTATTATTTATGATTTGACCACTAATTGTGTGAAAAAAATTAAATTTAAAATTAAAATGGACCATTTATTTTAAATTCTAAAAAAATTGATTTTACCATCAGAATTATCGTAGGAATAATCCAACGGTAACATGGTGCGAAACAACATGTTTTGACGCCAACATTACCATCGGAACAATCCGCGGGTAACCAATTGGTTTCTTGAATTACTAATCCATCGCAAAATCTAACGGTAATTAATGTTGGACGAAATGAATCTGACGGTAAATATTTACCGACGAAGTTTATATTGTCTAATTGTTTTCAATGGTAAATCCGACAGTAAATTGATTACCGTCATATATATTTAAAGAATCCAACGATAAATCCAACGGTAATCATTGTTTTTCTTACGATAAATTGTTTAGCGTAAAATTTTATGTGTTCCTTTTTTATGCATTTCAAATTTTCGTTGTTTCTATTTTTCATTTTTCTTATTCTTTTGCATAAAATTTTTAAATACATGAAAAAATAAATAAAAAAGATACATATGAAGAAAAAGAAAAACAAAAGAAGCATAAAGGAAAAGAAGTTTAGAAGAAATTATCAGAATAATAATCCATTTAATAATTACTGATCTTCTGTTTTCTAAAAATTGGCTGATAAATCCGTAGCGACTAATTCGAATGGTTGCTTAATTTGATCATTATTTCAAAAGTTTTTTTTTTTTGTTGTAGTAAAGAAGACAAATGCAGAAAGACGCCTACAAGAAATAACAAGATTTGATTAGAAATAGTTATTAAAATACTTGCTAACTAGAGAATTAATAAAAAAGTATATAAGTAGGATTTTATTTTATTTTATTTTTCCTTTCCTTGGTCTTCAAGTCTAAATACTTATTAATTATCATCATTCATAGTGTTTAGCCATATCCCACATGCTAGACTGCTAGAGTAGAATATATGCGTGATTGCTAGCTCACAAGAAGAAGAAAAATTAAAGAAAGATGTTACAAGAGAACCAACAAAACCAAACAATTGGTTGCTATATCATTTCGTTTTTGAACCTCCCTTTCTAAGTTTGAAAAATCCAACATTCATTGATTGGCTTATTTATATTCTCAGTTCAAACTTCAAACAACTATATGACAAATTGATGAGTGTGATATGAGCTCTTTTAACTCATCATTCTCATTTTTTCTTTCCTTCATTTATAGAAAAGTTAAAGGTGAAATTCTTTTCTACTTGTCTAAATCTTTCACTTTCATAATATTGCACTATTCTGGGCACATCTGAAAGCTAGAATTGAAGTCTGAAGATCATACTTGATCCAAATCTTATCTCATTGGGAAGAGACAAAAACAAGAAAAACCGTGGATCCTTCCCTTTTTGGGTGTATTAGATTGGTTTACGATTAATAAAGTATGTTGACAAAAAATGAACAAATAAACAAAAACTGAATAAATAATTGTTTTGACACCTAAATGATTCTGCTTTTGACAAAATCACATTCAAAGGAATGAAATAACATTGCCACATTTCAAAAACTCGTTCGATGGAAATAGGTTGAAAGGTGAAAGCCTCTTTGGGTGCTCCCACTCTTGGATACTCGAAATTTATAGTAAATACAAGGGTTAAGTACGATTTTGGTTTTTAATAAGATATAGGTCAAATTTTTTTGTTATTTTTAATTTTTTTTGTTTATAAAATCGTTTCTAAGATTTAATTTTATTTTAAAATAGTTATTTTGATTTAAATTTTAAATATTATTACCAAATTATTTCTAACTAAAAAAAAGTATAAAATAAAAAAAATAAAGAGAACAAAATCACACGAGGGAGAAGGAAGGGAAAAAGAAGAAGAAAGCGAAAAGGAAGAAGAAAAAGAAGAGAAAAAGGAAGAAAAAGAGAAAAAAAGGAATAGGGAGAAAGGGGGAACGGCGCCGGCGAGGTTTAGAGCCGCCGTCGCCGTCGGAAATCAAAACTAGAGAGAGAGCTCGCAAGGGAGAGAGGAGACACGACTGTGCCGAACTCACCAAGAAGGTCCAGTTCCTTTGCGACAACCTCCACTCTGTCATCCGCATCGCTACTACCCATCCCCTCAGCGGGCATCCCCTTGACCGCACGCTCGTCCTCTGCCAGCAGTTTTTCTCCATCACCACCACCGCCGATTTACGCAAGGTTCGGGAACCTATCCTCCCTAGGTTCCAGTTCTGCTTTTATTTTTTATTTTGTTAATCAGATTATTAAGCACATTATTTCTGATTCAAATTTTGTTAATCCACCAATTTTGATGCTGATTCTAATTTTGCTAATCCATTGTTAATCACATTGTGTTCTAATTCTGATTTTGTTTCTTATTTTGTTAATCCATTGTTCTTTTGCTTCTATTTTTTCTGGTTTTGATGCTCCTGATTCTGTTTATGTTTTTGCTTCTATTTCTGTTTCTAATTCTGCTTCTGCTCCTATTTTCAGTTATGCTTATGTTTTTGTTTCTTCTACTTCTGATTCTATTTCTATTTTTGTTTCTATTTTTTATATTTATAACATTGTTTTTGTTTTATTGTTGTTGTTGCTGAAGAAAAAGAAAAATAAGAGATGTTGTGATGGAGAAGAATACGAAATTGTATTTTGGTGAATAAGGAGAAAGGTATTTTGGTTCGAAGGACGATTTTAAAATCAAGTTAAACCTTAGGGACGAAAAAAATTTCAGCCTATACTTTAGAGACCAAAATCGTACTCAATCTAAATATAAAATATAAATAGATAAAATGCAAATATTTCCACTATAATATTGTCTTTCGTTTGATAAATATACTAAATAATATCTAAATAGTGTGTTTTGTTAGAAAAAGTATATATTTTTTTAAGAAACTATGATAATTTCAATCTTTTAAAAATAATTTTGTTGAAAATTCAATTTTTTGAGATCCAAAATTATTAAAAATAAGTTAACAAGAGAGCATGTTGCTCATCTCTGAACAGTTTGGGTACATCATGTTTGAACTTGAAATAGTTGCAGCAGGTGAGCCGACGTTTCATGCTAACGTGCGTTAATGGATATATCGACGTAGTTATGTAGATAGGTATGTTAGTCAAGCAAGTTTTATCATGTATATATGATTTGAAGTTTGGTCTATTCGATTTTAAAACTCATTATATAGAGGAGTTTTTCATTCAATATATTCATGCTTCATATATTGGAAAATTATAGTATTTTCGTCTTTTTGTGGACGGGAGCAAAAATGTTTCAACCTCACATATAATAAAGCTGTATCTGGTTTCTGGTTTTAAGATAATAAAAAAAAACAATTATTTGTACCTATAAAAATGATGAACGTTGATAAATTTACTTGTAAAAGAATAAAATTAATTTTATATTTATAAGAAATGAATTTTGTTTGACACTAATTTGGAGTTGGAAAAATTGAATAATGATTGAGGTTTAAGTTAGATGATTTTGATTCTGAATTATTAGAGTTGAGATGAGAGAAAAAAATATGATAGTGATAATAATTTAGTAAAAATAACGAAAGTAATTTAAGAAATTTAGATAATTTTTTAATAAAATTAACTAAAATTTAGCATTTTATTAGTTTTATCCAACAAACTTAATCTTTTATCAGTATAAAATTATTTCCTTCTTTTATAATAATTTTATTAGCGTTTGTAACTTTCATAGTACAAATGATTAATTTTTTTTAATAGAAATAAAGACACATGCGTATTTATGTATTTTATGTTGTATAGTTATTGTTAACAGAACTTTAAAATGTGCTAATATTTTAAAGGAGTAAAATTTAAATATAAAAAGATATATGGTGGAAATAAAATTTCTAATTTTTCTTTCTTAATATGTGTCTTTCACACAATGGAGAGTCACAATTTTCTCTTATAAATTTTTATTTCTTTGTGTTTATAACTCCAATAATCAATTTTTTTCCCTTTATGTCCTTGTCTCCGATATTATGGATATAATCAAATACAAGCTAAATAGACATAGCATTTTCAACTTTTCGCCATTTTAAGTCGCTGAACAAATTTATACACATTTTAGCTCATCACAATGCTAATTTTTTGTGATATTATAAACGAAATATATACTTGATGGTTTTAATGTGTACATTTGTTCTTTGTCAAAAGGCTATATGCAGGATATTTATGAAGAATCTTGTGAGGTATCAACTATCAAGAATGAAAAAAATCATCAGAGGACGAACATCGAAGACAAAGTAGAGATTGGGAGTGGATCCTCTCCAGTGGAAAAAAAACTGGATGGTATCCAGTAGAAGATCTCACCATTCAATACATTCTCTCTCTCATTTATTGCTGGTCCCACTTGTAAAATTAAAGGTGGGAGATTACACTTTATTCTCTTCCATGACAAAAAAAATGGAGAGGATCTATTTCCCACATTAGTGGAAACAGAGAAATATTTTATATAAAGTCGAGTTGCAAAATTGAGAAGTAAAGCTGTGGAGCAGAATTGCAGAATCAATAAATCTGACAAGAAGTTTTTCTTTTTTTTGTTCATACATTAGAAGAAGAGTTCTTTTTTTGTACATTTAGAAGAACATTTAACATTTAGAAGAAGAGTTCTTTATTTGAGACAAGCTATTTTTTTCTTTGGTCGTGGCCAAGACAAGCTCATTTAACATATACACAAAAAATGAAACAAAAGGAGACTATTCAAAAATAATATTTGGGCCAAAACATTAATTGAAACATCAGCTCAATATGACAATAAAGACTATTCAAACCAAGTTGGGTGCATCGACCGAAAAAAAAAAAAAACCAAGTTGGGTGCCAATGAACTTTAACTCACACGCCATTTTTTCCCCTCTCTGACTCTCTATCTCAAAGGTCTCGAGCTCAACTCCTACCAACAGCAACTGAGGAAGAAAAAATGGTAAATATGTGAAGAGCGTGTAGGTGTGTGTTGTACTTAGGATTAGGAGTTGTCCAATCGGAAGTTCGAACTTTGTGCATGCAAAAAAAAAGACTATTCATGTCCAAAATAGATAAATAAAAACTCTTGCAAAAAATAGAGAAAATACTCAAAATAGGTAGAAGTTTGGCACCAACCCAAAGACTATTCATTTGTTTTGGCCATTTATGTTGTAGGTTTTAGTATGTTTTAATTAGTATTGATATTTTTATACCAGAAAAAAAAATTTGTATTTGACATTTTGACTATTTGTAATTCACTTTAATGAAAATTCTATTATAATTATGGTGGATATTAGATATATGTCTCATTACATGTAATGATTGAATTAAGATACGTAGATATGTGACTCATTTCTTTTTAGTTAGTTGGATGAGATAAAACAGAAAAATCCTTCTTCTTTATCATTCTAATTTATTATAACCATTGCAAATAAAATAAAACCTACCAAAAAATAAAATAAACCATTACAAATTATAACTGAAAGACTAAAGTCCTTATTAATGTTGAAATATAATAAAAAGGATAAATTCTAAGGCACTCGTTAAAGTTTCCGAAATATAAATTTTAAATTGGTAAGTTAAAAAATTAAGTTTTCAATATATTTACTAAAAAAATTTAATAATTTCGGTCTCTAAATAAAAACACCCAAAACAATATCCGCAACAAAACTCAAATCGTAAAAATACAGTAGAAAATTTTAAAATTTAGACTAAGATTATTGGTAATTCTTTTAAATATGAACAATGTTTAAAAATATGGTAGAAATCTTGCTCATAAATTTATGAGTAATACCTTAACAAATTTTAAATCATTACTTAAACTTTCATTTCATTAGAAAAATTAGTATTTACATCAGATTGTTTATTTTATGGATAGACTAATCTAAAAATTTTAAAAATTATTAGAAACTATTATGTTTTTTTATTAAATAATAATAAAAATTAATTTGTATAATTTTTATTAAAATTTAATGTAAAGATTAATGTCAATAATATGTCTAATAAAATAAAAAAATAGAGACTAATTTAATAATTATAATTTATTAATTATTAAATTGTTCGATTAAAAATTATTTGAGGACTAATTTAAATATTACACTAAATTTAATACATAAAACTACATATAAAAAGGATTTTTTATTTAAATAAATAAAATAAAAGCATTAGTTACCGAAATAAATAATATTAGAAATATTACCGATTTGTGTTTTTCAGTCATATCTTGTTTACACTGTAAACGAGATGACATTGCATGTATCTCGTTTACAGTATAAACGAGATATGACACGTCAGCTGCGTCGTGGCTATCTCGTTTACACTGTACATCGGTCGTCCTGCATATAGGTCGAGTGTATGGAAAGACCACCGCTACTATGTCCCACCTCTGTAGACAGCTCCATCACTTGCTCCACCATGATTCTCCCATGGATATCGAACATCACTCGCATATGCTCGTCCCCTTGAAGTGGGAATAGTCAAAACCGGAAGACTCCGTTACCCATGGGAGCCAGCAACCTATACGCAACCCTTCCGATCTCCCTCGTTTCTGTACCACCGAGTTTGCTCAATATCAAACTCTTCAAATCCGACAACGAACAATATCGGATCTCACACTCAAATGTCACCCCGTTGTCACCGTTTTTCATACGGTAATTGGGATACACAAGCACAACTATGTACAGACTATTACTGGTCATTAATACCTTGTATTTGTGAGAAATATGATACGAAAAGTTTGTAAAGAATACCAAGGATTATACATCTTTTTATAACATGTATCTCGTTTACGACGCAGCTGACATGTCATATCTCGTTTACATTGTACAGAGATACACGCAATGTCATCTCGTTTAAAGTATAAATGAGATATAACTGGAGAATACAAATCGATAAATATTTCTAAAATTATTTATTTCGGTAATTAATGTTTTTATTTTATTTATTTAAATAAAAAAATCCTATAAAAAGTTCGTTACATCTTTATTTACTCAGGTTGTAAAATTAGAACAACTCCTCATCAAGTCAAAAAAAAAAAAAAAAAAAGAATGAGTCAATGGTGAATTGAGTAATGAGTGTAATATTGAAACATCTTAAGGGTGTAATTGCAATTATATTAGATTTGGTGATATTAGTTTATGATAGTGTTGGTGATTGCAGGGTGCAGAAGCCAGAAAAGAAAGAAAGAATGTACCGAGCATCACCGCAGTCGCAGGTTCCGCTGTCGCGTGCACACTCTGTTTCCTCCTCCGACGCACAAAGACCCAACCTCAACGCTGATCCAAAGGGTCTCCAATCTTCTCTCCAAAACCTCCTCACCCTCCATAGCCACAACTCCCTCATCCTCCGCCACCACACTGGTACTTCAATTTCTCCCTTCAATTCCCCATATTTCTATTCATTTTTATTGCCCCTTTTTCTTTTTCTCTCAAAAGATTTTATCTTTTTGGTGTTCTATCCATGCCCATTTCATTAATTTGGTTTCTTTTTTTTTTTTTGGGGAAGCAGAGAAAGCGAAGAAGGAGGCAATAAAGAAAGCTGAGAGAGTTTCTGAGCTGTTAGTGGAGGCTGTAAATGGTGGGGTGCAAGATTCTTTCATGTATGAGAAGCGAATAGAGCAAGAGATTCGAGCTCTTTCTGCCACTGTTGCTAAGTTCATGAAACAAACGGATCAGTGGCTTGCTGCAACTCATGCTCTCAACACTGCTGTTAAGGTAGTACTTACCTTTCTTCGTTTCAATCCTTTTTATTTTCTTCTTAATTCGTTTTATATACTAAAATGTTACAAGTTACAAGGAGGGTGTTGCATAGTTTGTCATTTTGTTGTTTTGTTTTGGTTGAGTGTTGAATTTGGAATTGCTTAGACGATTTCGTATCTATATGATGATGATGGTGGTGGTGGTGGTGGTTGTAGTTATCTTTTCTGAAATATTATTTGGTACATTGTGTTTAGACATAGTTGTCAATATGGTCGATCTACATGTGTGGATTTCAGTTATGTAAGTGTTAATGCATATCTAGTGTTCATTAACCGTGCAGATTTTTAGTTAACATTGAGTTTGAAACTTAGGTAACTGAAATCCATACTTATTTGAACTGCAATCTATAGAACGGTGATGATCATCTCTGAAAACCATATACAAGTTTGGTTACTCAGGAGGTCTAAAAGGCTTTTCAAGGGAATCGGGAAAGGTAGGGTTAGCAAGTATAGCTCATTGAGGACTAGAAGCTAAAAGGCATTAAGTACTTCCTCACAGAAGGCCATTTTCGCGAAATGGTTATGTAAAATAGGGGGATACATCAGCAAAACTAGATTACTAGATTTTAATCAAATGTGCTTAGCTTAATATAAACTTTCATCTGCACATATAGGAAATTGGAGACTTCGAGAACTGGATGAAGATCATGGAATATGATTGTAAAAGTATCACTGCAGCTATACAGAATATTCACCAAGATTGATCTTGCAGAAAGTTGTCATGCAAGTTGCATGTAATAATTCTAATCCCATTTTCATTCATTTTTCTATTTTGAGTATAATACCCTGTTATGTAATCCTGTTACATTTTAGGTGATAATTTGATTTGTTTATTTAACGAAGTATCCAGCTTAAGGAAGAAAAAATAGTTAATATCTTTCTTGTGAATGATAAATTAGGTATAATGCCATCATGCTTACTGAATGCTTCATTTGGAAAATAGAAAAAAAAAAAAGGGTTCCCTTATGCCTGTTATCTAGGTTGAGAGTAGAAAACATTGATCAAGGATTGCTTTGGCTTTGACTTAGTGTTTTGTTCTTCCTTTCTTTTCCTTATCTGCTTCCCTTTAGTCATTTTTCCTCCTAGGAAACATGTGGTATTCCTTCATTAGGATGTGATGGAACTGAAATTCTACGCTAATATGATACTGCCAAGCGGCGACTTAGTTCTAGCTAGATGTTTGTAATCAGCTTGTTAAGGATACTACATCATGTATTAGGAGCATACACGCTGCATATAGTTTCACTTGATTTATGCTCTTGCCTTCTACCAGTACATTCAATTCCAGATCCAAAAAGTTTAGTAGTGGGGCAAAAATAATATATTTGCACAATAAATAACTTTTATAACACAGGGTCAAACATGCATATATAAGTATACTTTCTAAAATGTCTCCCAAATTTTTGTGGGAGCACTAGGCCCCCACAACACAACATATAGAATATCCCGAGTTGTTTTGTTCGTGATAGTAGTGGTACTCTTTGTTGTCATTTCATGGAAATCATAGGCCTTACTGCTTACGTTATAGTTAAACTCATTCTTTAACTTTATTTCTGTATCGCCTCTAACCTACTGCCGAGATCTAGACATTCATGGCAATAAGTCATATTTGGCTTGAAGCCGATTTTCTTTAGTTTACAATAACAGTTGTGTTTAAAGAGTCACCATGATTGTTGCTTCACATGACCGCTAAGGAACAATTTTTTCCTAATTGCTGTCAAATTTGTTAGGCTGGAGGAATTGCCGAGGCCCTCGAGGGATAACGTTAGCTGTTTAATTTTCCTTTAAATTTATGAGTAAGCATACTTTGTAGTCTCACCCTTTTAATGAATTTTTTTTCCCTATAAGAAGCCTGACTAGCTGTGTAGGAGTCTCAGTAGCTGGTTTAGGGTGCATCATTGTTTTTGTTCTCTTAAGAAAAGTACCTTCTTCAATATTCAATAAACATGGTACTTAGATTATGTAAAAAGAAAGGGACTTAAATTTGTATAGCTTGTTTGAATAAGCTTCTAAGGTATTATTTGTTAGTTGGGTTTTGGAGGAAAGGAGAGGGGAAGAGAAGGCTTGAAATGTAAATTTTATACGAAGAAAATAATTAATTTTTGCCTTTTATCAAGAAAAAACCAGGTTAAGAGCTGCTTCTGTCCATATCTTTGCTTTTTATCTTTACTTTTTATATTTCAAAAAGATTTATCCAAACACCACCATTTGTCTCCTGGCCTTCATTTTTATTATGCACCATGGAAATGAAGAAAAAGGTTATTTTATTTCTCTAGTGCTAGATTTGCACAGATGAATTGAATCATAAGGTACATGCTGATTTTCTTCTAATTCAACCAAAGATCACTAATTCTCAAACTCCTTACATCTTCAAACAGACAAACACACCTCTCTCCCTTCTTCTTGTAGATATCTATATATTAATCTGCGTATTAAACCACTACCAAACCCCACCGGCACTACGAGTGCAGAGATGGTGGTTGTGGCAGCAGCAGCTATAGTCATGATAGTAATTGCAGTGATAGTGTCGATGTTGGAGTAGATATGGTGATAAACTGACTATAAAATTAAGTAATGGTGAATATGATATGAAAAAGTTGGGAACAGTAATTTTGAACAACAAAATTTTTTTAAGAATCATTTGATTTTTAGTTTAAATATTAGAAATTAAAATGATATTTTACTCGTATATTTAAAACTCAAGAATTAAATTGATTCTAAAAAAATTTTCATCGAATAAATTGAATCTTATCTCATCTGAAATATACAGTGGCACATCTTGCCAAACTGTGTACACGTAAATGTAAAAGACAAGAAAGTAAGTATCACCAAGCAGGAGTGTTTAAAGATTGGGTGAAACCGGATTTGTTTTTATTCAGACTCTGCTTTAAATATACGTCAGGTCTATTTTTTAGATCCTAACTCGACTCTAAATCGAATGAAATTTAAATATTTTCGAGCCACAACTATACGATCAAAACCGAGTGGAAATCGAGTATTTAAAGCTTTAACAATCATTTATAAAGAAACTTATTTATAAAGAAAGTTATGTATGATGCACTTATTTATATAGAAGAAACTTGTTATCAAAAAGTTGATATCCATATTTGAATTTGAATTTGTCCATAAATTCTAAGTTGATGCTTTTTTGATCTATTTTTTAATTCAACAAGTGTGATTAAAAATAAAACAATAAGTTTATAATTAATATAACATTATTAAAATTAATTTAAAACATATATGTCTTTTTTAGTTCCTTTAGGATACACATGGATTGGGTGAAGTCGGGTTCGTTTTGACCTGGACCCGGCCTGAAATAATGACCGAATCTATTTTTGAGACCCTTACCCGACCCTAGACCCAGTGAAATCACACCAAATTAGCTACTAAAATGTTCGGAATCAGATCGAATCTTCGAGCCGGACCGGACTATGTGCATCCCTATCACCAAGAATGCATGGGTTTTGGAATTATTTTGACATGAAGTCTTTTTAACGAAATTAAAATTTCTGGAAACTTTTTGTTACATGTAGAATGCAGTTCTTTCGAATCCTAGTTTTGTATTGTTTATTCAAAACATCCATATAAGAGATTAGATCACTTCCGAATTATGATATACAGAATTCTAGTTTTGTATTGTTTATTCAAAACATCCACATAAGAGATTAGATCACTTTCGAATTATGATATACAGACACTGATATAGATATGGGATACGACACGACACAAAACATGCCGACACACGAATTTTAAAATTTTATAAGACATGGGGACATGTATATATATATATATATAATATAAAGTATTTTTTAGATAAATCATAATGATATTTAGTTATTTTATTGACACTAAAACATAAATTAATTTTTTATTTGTTTTTAATGTCTTATTTTAATTATATAAAGTATTTAAAATATTTTTTGTTTTAATAAATAATAATATATACTATTTCTAAATTTATTTTAGAGTACGTGTTAAGAATAAGACTGGACACGCTGACATATGTGATGATATTTAAGTGTGTCCAAACATGTCAAGAATAGAATTTTTTATTTTTTATTAAGATACGATTAGACACAACAGACATGCGTGTTAGATGAGTATTATTACATGATAAAGACTCTATAGTACAACAGTTAAATCAGATAAAAAGGATTAGCTAGTGAAACTGATGTTAGTTAGGTTGTTAGTGTGCTATGCAACTGGTAACTGGTGCAACAAGTCAATTATAAAGATTAGTTAGAAACGATATATATATCTATTGTTATAGCTAGTTGAGGGTTACATTCTTCTAGATCAATTTTGTATGAAATGAAATCAGATTCTTTCTTCTCTCCCTTTCTTTTCTCTCTGGTAGTTATCCTTTTTGTTCCTTAATTTTCTCTTGATTTGTTCCCCTTTGTTTCTCTTCTCTTCATACTTGAACTCACTTCACAGAGTTGATGAGAATTGCTCTGCTTTATCCATGGCTGTTTCAACATGGTGCGGTGAGCGTGGACTGAAGTAGAGGCTTCGATCACGAAATCAGTGTGGAAGGTCCTGATATGAAGAATCGTGTTACTATAGAAGGATCTTGAGCAAGGAAGCTCGGGATCTGGCGGTAGAATTTGACAATTCTCAGAAATTGAAGTTTTTTGGAGAAATTGAGAAATTGAAGTTTTTCCTTTTGTTCGACATTCACCAGAAATGGCAGAACAGATGCCACGCATTGACGTTCAAGTTCTTGCAAACCTGTTGAATCAGGTTAATCAGCTACAAGCCGTGCGAATGTGAATCCGATCATGGATCTGGTGAGTCCTTATTTTCTGCATCCTGGAGAAAGTATAAGAATACCTTTAGTTTCAATAGTCTTTGGTGCGAACAATTATCATGCATGTGAGAGAGCTATGTGGAGAGCGTTAAAGTTAAAGAACAAATTAAAGTTTGTTGATGGTTCCATTATTAAGCCAGCACAAGAAGACTCTTTGTTTGAAGTATGGGATAGGTGCAACACCTATATTATGTCTTGGTTGAACCTTTCTTTGAGTCCAGAGATAGCGCAAAGTGTCATGTGGATGAACAAAGCCACTAACATTTGAAATGCGTTGAAACACAGATATTATCAGGGTGACTTGTTTCGAATTGCGGAACTGTAAGAAGAATTATTTGCAACTAAACAGGGTGATTTGAGTATCACTGCGTATTTCAACAAATTAAAGGGGTTTTAGGAGGAATTAGACAATTTTTCTCCTGTGCCAACTTGCAAGTCTTGTGTTGGAGAGTGTGACTGTGGTCTTGATGTTGTAAGAAAACACAAAAAAGACATACATATGGATGCTAAGAGGCTTCAATGATCAATATCTTGTTGTGAGATCACAAGTAATGCTCATAAAAGCCACTTCCCAACGTTGATACTGTGTTTTCGTTATTTCTGCAGCAAAAACAACAAAATGTGAAATTACTTGAATGTAAAATTTTGATGGCCAACTTAAATACAAAGTCGAATTTTGCCATAAACTCCCAAACAAGCTCAAACATGAGAGGGGAAAGAGGCTTCAGAAGTAGAGGTGGTAGAACCACTTATAGAAGGGGCAGCCGAACTCAAAGTCTGTCATGGATTGAATGGCATATACTAGTATATATTGATGTAAGTTGATGTTTATATTAAAAATTGTATGTCTTGAAAAATTTGTATATGCTCACGTTAAAGACATTTATTTTTGTGGTCTTAAAATAATAATTAGGAATGGCAAATAGATTGGCTAGTCTCTTCTTATTAAAAAATTGATAATAAGTGAGTTGATCCACACATTTTGTTATGTTAAAATAAGTGGTTAAAAAAATTTTACTTTGCTCTTTATAAATTTTTTTGAAAATTTTTAAATTTTTATCAAGTTTATTAAAATACAAAAATGAAATTCTTAACTTGGTAACTAATAAATTTATAAAAAATACTTGATGAAATTAATAAATTAAAAAATAATTTAAAAATATAAAAAATCTTTTTTTATTATTTTTATGTAAAAAATAGTGGGTGCTGCTTGTCACCCTGCCAAATTAAAGCATGCCGATTAAGTGGGATGAGTTTGACTATTAATTATATTTTTTTTAGTGAACTCAATTTTCAAAATAGTTCCTCCCTATTTATTAGTAAATTAAAGGGTTTATTTGATTTGTTTGTCACCACTCCAAAAAAAAAATGCTGAATATCATTAGATTTATAGGTAGAAAAATAAAATTAATCTGCCGGTAATAAATTCATCATCGGATTTTATGTCGGTTCTAATTTGACGGTATAAACATCGCCAGTAAATTATCGAATTTTGCTGTCTGCCCGTAATTTTTGGCAAATTTAGTGGAGGATTTAGCTTTTAAGCTACGAATATCTGGTGTTAGTTACCGGCAGATTTTTTTTGACGGTAAATTTGGCGACAAATTGTTTTGTTCTCGCATTTTTAATATCAGATATTTTTGCCAGAGAATCCGATGGTAAGTTCAATTTTTTAAAATATTTTTTGATGAAATTAGTTGTAAAATTCTCAATTTTTTATTTAAATTTATTTTTTGTACAATTAGTAGTCAAATTCTAAATAATAGAAGTCAAATATATTAAATTATCAAGTGCACGAATAAAATTAAAAGTCAAATAACAGAGAATATGATACAATCAAACAGTGTATAAAAAACCCTAGTCACTGAAAGTTGTCATCGTCATCGTCGTCTTGCTAATCCTACAGCCGATCACATCAGTACACTCTTATGTACATGCATTGTTATTTGGCGCAAACCTATCAATGGAAAACTTAGGTTTAGTACATCTATAACTTAGGTTTAGTACATTTATAACTTCGAAGTAATCTATAAAACTCAATTATATTTAGAATTTTTTAGAAATTCTGGCAGAGTTTTATGAGTAAACACTCAATCTAGTCCTTGTCCATTTTCACAAAGGACAAAGCAATCCCTGTTCAAAAAAATGGATACTTCGACCCTCAACCTTTTTATTTTGGGATAATATGATCCCTCTGTTAAAAAATCCATTAAATAATAACAAAAATTAGTTTTGTGGGGGGTTTTATTTGTATTTTGTAGGGGTTTTAAACCTCCACAAGCTATTAATAAATTTGTTTTTTAAAATTTCCTTCCCCAATAGTAGTTAAGTGAAGAAAAACCATTGATGAAAATGATGTCACAAAAAAAATTGCAGTACAATACCTTTTAAAGGAAAAAAATAATATCGAATAAGAAATGAAAGAAGAGAACTTTAATGTTGATAATATTGGTATTGATAATGATGACGGTAGAGGAGATAATGATGATGATAAAGTAGGGTTACACAATAAAAATAATAGAGATAGGAGTGATAACAATGAGGATGAAAAAGGTAGTGGGAGTAGTGGTAATAATTGGTTATATTGTTGAAAAATTTTTTGTTAGAGTTTAAAACCCCCACGAAATACAAATGAAACTCCCCACAAAATTAATTTTTGTTATTATTTAACAATTTTTTTAATAGAGAGATTGTATTGTCCCAAAATAAAAAGGTTGAGGACCGAAGAGTCCTTTTTTTTTTACATGGATCGCTTTGTCCTTCGTGAAAATGGACAAGGACCGGATTGGGTCTTTACTCGAGTTTTATCTATAACTAGAATGTGTCAACCATTATAATCATCAAAATTCACTTAAACAGCAACATCTATCAACAATCAAGAATTATCACACACAAAATTGCAATTCAAACCTACTAAACTGAATCGAACCTATCTTAATAACCTAAGTCCACTAAAACTAGTAAAATTGAATGTCACTAAATTAAACTGACTAACTAAAATGATTTACATATAAAAGACTTAAAATATTACTTACGCTGAAGTCCCATTAGGCCAAATCTACATCCGTACGATGAGAGGTGGTGGAGGGGCATATAACTGCGATCCGTTAGAGGATTCCGGCAGCATGGTGTTTGTCGTTGGAGGCGTCATGGTCTAGGTAGTGTTCTGCTGAGTGGATGGAGGTGATGGAGGAGTCCAATCTGACAAAACAGACAAACGACTTCCTGGCTGTAGGGGTGGTGCAGCAATAAGAGCCACGTAGTTAGAATTAGGGACCATGATAAATGACTAGTTCTGTGCACCCATGACTAGTTCTGTGCACCCATTGCCTGTGATGTCACAGGGGTAGTCGGCGTAGAGGGGGACGACTGAAAAGATCCAGAGATTCCAGCAGAACCCCTCCCTCAACCACTGTGTACACTTCTACCCCTCGTCATGTCTGCAAAGAGAATATCAATTAACACTAATCACAAACACAATATACATTTATATGAACTATAAAATTTATAGACACTTTATATCACATAAATCAGCAAATAGAACACAAATTCTGTGTACATTTATATTATTTGAAAATAAAAATTAGCATAATCTCCCCTAAAGTTGGACATATATCCACCTTTACGATTCATACAAATTTAACCAACCTCAATCATGAATTAAAATTTACAAACAACCACAACATATCCAAAATAACCTAATCAGTTAACTAATTAGTTGAGTTCGTAACTACTTAGGTGTTTTAATTTATTCATAATCAAACCAATAACTTAATAACAACACCTCAAAATATGTTTTAATTAGAATAAAAATAAATTGGAATAAAATAATGAATACAAAATTATAATAACACATTAGAACCAAATTTATAATAACAAATCAGAATCAAATAATTAAGAACATAGTTATAATAACAAATCAGAACTAAAATAAGGAACACAAAAGTATAATAACAAATTAGAACCAAAATTATAATAACTTATAATAACAATCAAAATCAAATAACGAACACAAAATTATGATAACAAATCAGAACTAAACTTATACTAATACAAATCAAAATCAAATAACAAACACAATTATAATAACAAATCAGAACCAAAATAATGAACACAAAATTATAATAACAAATCATAACCAAAATTGTAATAACTTATAATAACAAATTAGAATCAAATAACGAACATAAAATTATGATAATAAATCAGAACCAGACTTATAATAACAAATCAGAACCAAAGTTATAATAACAAATCAAAACTAGAATAACGAATACAAAAAAAATTTAGAAGCATTACCTAAGCACCAGCACCAAGAAGAAGAGGGCAGTAGAAGCGGCGGTAGCAACAGCGACAAAAAGCAATGACAACAACATTGACGGAATCCAACAACAACAACAATGACGAATTTAATTTACGATATATAAAAGTTTTACGTAATCATCTAATAATTATTGTCACATTAATGGAATTAACTAATTTTTAAATTACATATGAATTTAAGTAGATATAAATGTATAAAATTAAATTCTATTTATACATAAAGAATATAATTGATAATGTAACAGTGTATTTATCTTAAAAAAGGCAAGTTACTTAAATAGAATAATTAGAACCCAAAATTATCAGATTGTAACTTTTTTAAACTGAAGACGCAATTGTAACTTTCTCATATCTATACAAACCGTTACTGGTAATAGCGGATTCAGAATTAACATAAACCATTACTACCAGCCGCGATTTGAAATTGAAGCAGAAACTTATATACAACAATGGTTTCTATAAGAATAATAGAACAAAGTATAAACCATTATATGCAGTAGCGGTTTATGTGTCATACTCATCACTCTTGGAATCAGAACTTATCTCATCACATCATTTTCCTGCTCATTGTCAAAGTCATTGCCTACAGAATAATCGGAATCACCACTCTCCTGATTATAATCATTGTGTACAATATGCAACAACTTAGCAACAAGAACATCAATTGCAGCACTAACTTCTCCATATGCTTTTGGACTTACCTTATTTACCGAAATGTACAAAAAAAAAAGGAGTAAAGAGGATAATCACCTCCCTGAATTAGCTAATTAGAGATCAAATTGCTACTGAAACTGTTATCTATCACATGATTTCTTATACAAAGAAAGATTTCGTAATAAATGTGTGTTTGGTTTATCAAAAATTAAACAAAAATAATAAAATTAAGATAGAAGATGAAGAAGGATAGTTGAGAAATAAAATAAAAATGACCTTGCATATAAAAAAGATGAAGAATGTGCAGAAAGATAATTAATAAATAAAATGAAGATAATCATGTAGTATAAAAGTAAGAAGGTGAAAAAAGGTAGTTGAGAGAATAAATTTTATAATCAATTCTCAATTATAAGAATTGAAAGTAAATGTTACAAAATGTCGCTTAAGTAAACATACGTTTGAGGGTAAAAATCATGTTAAAAAGAAATTATCCAAACAAATTTGTTGCAACGTTCAAGACTTTTGAAGGTGCCTTCATCTTTCTGAACCAAACATACACTAAGTGTTCATCTACTTAATATACTAAAATTGGATTTTCTCTTAACTAATAAAAGTGAGGTGTCGATTTCTCATAAATTCATTTTTCCGTCAAAATGAATACACTATTTTCTCTTCTAAATTTATTTTATAAAAATATCTTTATTATAATTATACTATAACTAGCATTTAAGTAATAATGCATAATTATACTAATTTAAAAATTTTTTTATTATAGTTATATAAAATTAATATTTAATACATTATAAAACTACTTATCAATTATCAATTGAAAATATTTTTAATCATTTTAATTATAATAATAATAATAATAATAATAATAATAATAATAATAATAATAATAATAATAATAATAATATGATAATTATATGATAATGGCATTGGACCAATTTATATTTCTCTAAATAAATTTATTTAAAAAAATATCTTTATTATAATTATATTACAATATTACAATTAATATTTAATGAATAATTCATAATTATACAAATTTAAGAAAATATTTTTATTATCTATCTATTCTATTTATTCTATTATCTATTATATAAAAATCGAATTTTTACACTTAATGATGCAACTCATGTGGCATGCTCTTGAGGTGTTTCCTTATTTATTTCATTTAATTTGTTAAAGCAAATCAATTATAATTAATTAATTATATCAATTAATTAATCTGATTAGACATTCAAATTTCACCATTTATTATAATTTATATGAATAGATTAATTGTAATTAATTATATTAATTAATTAATTTGGTTAATTATATTAATTATTTGATTTGATTGGAGTAAATATCAAATTATTTAATAAATAATAAATATGATAATGAAATATATGAATTAATTTAATTAGTTTATTTTTCTCAATACCATCTATTTATACAAGATCAATCTTTTTTACTCATTCGCTCTCTTTTCTCTCTCTCTCTCCCTTCCTTCCTTCCTTCCTTTCTCTCTTTCTCTCTCTCGTGTTTAGGGTACAATTTTTATAATTTATTTAATTTTTATTTTTTTATCTTTATTTATACATTTTATTTTTTTATTTTTTAAATTTTTTTATTTTAATTGCTTATTATTAGGCGCATACTTTTTTTTTTAGCTTCTGATTAACAAAAAAGATGTGTCATTTTTACGTTGTTTTTAAATAATCTTACTATAATTTTGTTTTATAATATTCTATTTTGTCATGTGTACTTCAATTCATATATATATTGTCTTTTTTTTGTGATTCACAATTAATATATACATTGTTTGTGTATGTAGTTTATATATATATATATATATAGTTTTTTTTTGTGATTTGTAATTATTATATACATTTCGTGTATATGGTTTATATGTTAATGTTTTTATTGATTCTCTTTATTTTTTTTTGCGTGTCTTTTTGTTGATCTTTATTTTAGTTATATTCATTGATTTCTCTATATTGATGCTCTTTTTATTTGAAATATCGTGACAATTTAGAGTGTATGTTGTGATCCATGTGATATTCGTTAATTTGATATATCTTTTTAGATGGTTTATGTTATAATGTGTTTAAGGAGTTGACTTAAAATTATAATATGATATATAAATTTATAATATGATTTATAATATGCTAAAATATTAGGATATTAATCATATTATCATATAGATATTTTTTTATTTGTCCATTAGATTCAACTATATAGGATCTTGAAAATTATGCAATTATGTAATTAGTTGTTTTTTCATATAATTATTGTATTGATCATTTACATTAGTGAGACTATTTTCATTATTAATATTTATAAATATGCTATTATTTGTATAATTGATTGAATCATCTTATTTGTTTAAATTTAATTCTATTGAATTAATTATTCAAGGTGCCATCGCTAGCTATTTCTATTTTTAAAGAATTTTTTAATATTATTTAACAATTCTAATAATATAATAACAATTAAAAAAGACAGAACAAAAAATTTTTTAATGTAAAAATAAGACAAAAAGAATAAATTTATTTAATAATTTTTCAGGATATATGTTCTTTTATAGATAATTATTGTAAGGCATGATAAATTATTAAATTCTAAAAATAATTATTAAGGATAAATGATTATTATAATTAAAAATAATGCCAATTTAAATAATATACAAATAAACCATGCCAAACATAACAACTTAAAAGGGTTATTCTTGAAAGAATATTGTTTATGATATTTAATTTTTTATTATTTATTAAGAAAAGCATAACTACTTAATGATATTTATTTTTTTAATTCACTATGTATGCAATTTTATTCTTTTTTTTATAAAATTTTACTCATGATGGTAATTCTTCTAATGGTATAAATGCAGAAAATTATATTTTTACTTTTTGATATAATCGATATATTATTAATAATGAATAGTAATTAACTCCTCATATTTTTAATCAAAGCATTTTGACGATAGTTTCTATTTATAGATATTAATGGATAATTGTTTCTTTAAAAATAAAATGCATTATGATTTTAGGTTATTTCATAATTAACAATAGAGAAAAGGACAAATAAGTCCTTGACCTTTTACCCCGCGGACATTTTTGTCCCTGACTATTGGAAAATACTTTTAAATCCTTGACCTCCTTACAATTAGGATGAATCAGTCCCTCCGTCAAAAAGCCACCGTCAGACCCAACGAAAAAGTCTGACATGGCTCCCTTTTTGCTTACCTGTCATGATGGCTGCCAACGTGGCACGTTAGGGAGATAGAGCATTTGGAAAGTGGACAAATAAGTCCCTGGAGCTCAGAACGACGTCGTTTAGATCGCTGCCCCCTATATACACTGTTACTCCTTTACTTATGTACAATGTCTATTAGACCCACACAGTTGAGACAGAATAACAATAAACCCTAAGAAGACCAAGGATCAAACGCAAGAAGACTCTGTTTTTCCCTCCAAAATCACTACCCAGACTGAGAAGTTTCTAGTGTGCATTTGTTGTCGAGGAGGGAGAACCATTTAGTGTTGTCTGATTTTCCGTCTTCGTCACCAGATGTAAGAATCCATTGCACTGCTTAGTGAGTCGATTTTCAGGTTCAATGGTTATGGAAGTATAAACTGTTTTGTGAAAGGATTGTCTGTGCATGGTGATAGTAGTGCTAAAAAAAGTATGTGCGTGGTTCCCGCGAGAGTGATTGAATGTTAGGGCAAAAGGAAGTTCTTGGTTGATTTCTGTTTCCGTTTTTTGTTTAAGGACATTGCTGTTTGAGTTTACGGTTATTTGATCATTGATTTTTGTTTTTTTGTTTTTTCAAGATGGTTGATGTGTTTGTGGTGCCAGTTTTCCACCATGGAGGTAGTTTTGTTAGAACGAGTAATGGAACCCTTGATTATCAAAATGGGAAGGTAGAGAAGTTTTCCGAAATGGACCTGGATTTTGTGAATTTTGGAGACTTGATCACACTGTTCAAAGGCTTGGGGTACCAATCGTACAATGTAGTTTATTGGTATAATCCAATGAATGCTGATGTTGAGTCGGGACTGCACAGTTTAACGGGGGATACAGGTATTAATGCCATGCGTGAGAACAAAATGAAGAATCCAAAGACGAATGAGTTTTACCTGTACTTTGACCACCCTGTTGATGAGCCTGAGATTGTGGAGGATGGTGGAAACAAAGGTAAGAGTCCTGTGTTAGAAGAGGTTCATAGTTCATCTTCGGATGATGGGTACGAGAGTACGGAGGATGAGCCCTACAAACCTCCACCACCCGGATTTGAAAGTGATAGTGATGATAGTGCTGCTGACAGAGGAGGCAAGATAAAGAGAGTTAGTAAGAGAAAGAAAAAAAATTGTGTCTCCAAATAAGCCATCTGGAAATAAGCCAGCTGCAAAGAAGACAGGTGTAAAAAAGAACAAGAGAAGTTGGGTAAAGAAGGTACAAAACAGTGGAATAGGTGCATCTGAGGTGAAAAGAAGGCAAAAGGATAGGATTGGGCCCAATGAAAAGCAGGCCAGGACTGGGCCCAATGAGCAACAGCCCAGAAGTGATGTTGGGCCAGGCCCTAACGAAGAGCCCAACAGAGATGCACAGCCCAACATAGATCCAACTATGAGGTTTTATGTGAGTGGGATCCAAGATGATGATGATGACCCCATATATGATTACTATTCTGAGGATTTACACACTCTTATATCATCAGATGATGAATACAGCAAGCAAATATTTCCTGAGTTTGATGATGAATATGCTTTTGAAGAGGGACGATTTGAATTAGGGACTAGGTTTGCAACCATAGAGAGATTTAAGAAAGTTGTGAAAGACTCATTCATTGCTGAGGGTAGAGAGCTTAGGTGGATTAAGAATGACAAGGAGAGAGTTAGGGTGGGATGCATGGATGATGAGTGCACGTGGTTAGTTCATTGTCATACAACAAGTCATTACAATGCTATCAGGTGAAGACTTACAAAAACGATCACACGTGTGCACAGGACCTAGGAAGTAACGCGGCTAATCAACATTGGATTAGTAAGAAGGTGGAGAAGAGAATGAGTACACGCCCCATATGAGGACAAATGAAGCCATTGACTTTCTGAGAGAGGAATTCTCACTCACTGCACATCTAAAAATGTTCTACAGAGCAGTTAAAGAGGCAAGAAAAAAGATAATGGGCAATGAGAGGGAGTAGTATAATAATGTTAGGGATTATTTGTTTGAGATTCTGAGAAGCAACCCTGGGTCCAGGGCAGAACTCTGTGTAACACCTATTCCTCAATCCCCTCCTGTGTTTGATAAGCTTTATATAGGGTTAGAGGCATGCAAGCAGGGTTTCAAGAGTGGATGTAGGCCTTTGATCCACCTTGATGGTTGTTTTCCGAAGACATACTATGGTGGACAAATCCTAACAGCAGTGGCCCAAGATGCGAATAATCAATTCTATGTTGTTGCTTATGGAGTTGCAAGGTCTGAAACAAAAGAGTCTTGGAAGTGGTTTCTGACTCTTCTTCAAGAGGATCTGGGTGATGTGCAGACTAACGGGTGGAACTTTATGTCCGACCAACAGAAGGTAACATTCATAACTCTTTACTTAGTTGGTTAATAATGCAACTGATGTCTAATTACTGGTTTCTGATTAATAATGTTTAGTTCTGCTTCCTTTGATGATTTATTCATTGATAGGGTGTGTGTAATTATGCAAATGATTAGTAGTTACTGGTTTATGATTCATAAAGTTTAATTCTGCTTCCTTTGATGATTTATTCACTGATAGGGTGTGTGTAATAATGCAACTGATTAGTAGTTACTGGGTTTGATTAGCAATGTTGAGTTCTGCTTCAGTTGGAGAGTTAGGCACTCATTAGGGTATGATTAATAATGCAACTTATTATTCATTACTGGTTCTGATTAATGAAGATTTGTTCCTATATTGTGTTAGGGATTGATGCCTGCATTGAAAGAAGTTCTGCCAAATGCCCATCACCGAAACTCTGTGATGCACATTTGGAAAAACTTTATCAACCAGTTCAAGGATTTGTATATTCGGGAGGTGGTTTGGGAATGTGCAAAGTGCACTACCATACCCGAATTCAAAGAACAAATGGAGAAGCTTAAAGGCATTAATCAGGGGGCTTGGGAATACCTATCTAAATTTGATCCAGCTACTTGCGTGAAGGCGTATTTCTCACATGGACTAAAGGTGGACAACCTCACAAATAACATGTGTGAGGTGTTCAATGCAAAGATAGTCAACTATAAAAGCAAGCCTATCCTCACAATGTGTGAAGAAATTAGATGCTATCTGATGAGGAGGATGGTTAAGCATAAAGATCTACTTGGCAATTATACTGGAAAGCTCGCACCTGTTCAGCAGAAGAGGATGGAGCGTCTAATTAGGCCTAGCAATAATTGGCGTGCAGACTGGACTGGTGACGAAGAACGTAAGAGGTTCGAAGTTAGTCGTAAAGCTACAAAGGTGGACGTGGACCTCATCAGGCAGACTTGCTCGTGCAACAAATGGCAGCTCACTGGTTAGTGTTAATTTATTGTTAGGCATTATATCAATGCATGTCCATTATGTTTTAATTGCTGGCTGAATGATTTGTGGTCCATGATGTTAGTTATTTATGGCTGTTTCTGTTCTGGTTCCTGATATTGTGATATTCTGGAACCTTACTGTTACTCTGTGTTAGGCATGCCATGTATCCATGCCATTGTAGCAATAAGGAAGAGGCATGATCATCCGGAGGATTATGTGCATCCATGGTTATGCATGGAGTCAATCCACAAGACATATGCTCATTGTATTCAGTCTGTGCCAAGTTAGGCGTTTTGGACAAGGAGTGAGTATTCAAGGCCGGATCCTCCCATCATAAAGAGACCAATAGGTAGGCCAAAAGTGCACAACAGACAGAAGGATCCAGCTGAGCCAATGATGCAGCAAGGTGAAAAGCTGAAGAGGTCATTCAAAGTCACTTGTAGTAAGTGTGGTGCAACGGAGCATAACTACAAGACTTGCAATGGGGCTCCATCTGACCCCAACTGGAAACCTAAGACGAAGAAGGCTAAAAAAGGTTTCACATCTCAGGTATTGACAGTCCTCCCACTGTCACAGTCAGCTCCAACTGATAGTGTAAGTAAACTGCAGAAGGACTAATCTGTCTTATTAATTTATTATCAGGGATTTATGTGTCTTATTTCTTAGTGTTTAGCTATATCATATGTCTGATTTCTATGTGCTAAGGACTGTCTGTGTCTACTAAATGTTTGGACAGGATGCTCCATCTAGTCAGGATCACAGTATACCTACTCAGCGACCCATGCCTGATGTCACCCCAGGTCCTTTTAACCCTGTGGCAGCAACATCAGTAGCACCCCAAGTCAAGCCAGGTCCAGTTACAAGAAGGACACAATTTAGATCTCCACTCCAAGTTCCATCCACAACCCACCAAAACGCTCAAGAAACTCCATCAAAGATGAGGCCCAAGCAAAGGATATTCAGGCCACCAGCTCTACTAAACCCCAGTCCACTCCCACCTCAAAGTCAGCCAAACCCACCTGGCCCACATCCTCCTCAAGTCATCCCAGTACCAAATGTAGCAGCTACCCAGGAGACATTAGCAGCAGCAAGCACAACTACAACTGGCATGTTCAAATTCATCCCTAATCCACCTTTCATCGTGCCAAAGAAGTGAAAAACTGTGTGACTTTGGGCATTCTACTATGCCTTGTACTAGCTTTTAGTAAACTTGCTTTTAGTAAATTTTCTTTTGCATTTTGGCTGAGTTTTAAGATCTATGATGTTGTGTTTGTGAGGCTGACTTTTGATTTGTCATGTTCAGCTTCATCTTCATCAAACTCTGTACTTTAGGATACTATATCATTTTGGAAAGCTTTAGGAAACTCTTTATGTTATTGAACATCAAGTTTCATGGATTATGTATGCTACTTTTATGCCTAATTCTTCAGCGTTTCCTTGTGTATGTACTTATTCAAAACATAATTTGAACATACTCGTATTATAACTACAGTTGCATTTAGATTACAGGATGCATAACTTGCCAAAATAGCATGACTCAATACACAAGAAAAAACTCTGCACATCCCTTTCTCTATCATGATTTTAATACTTCATCTCTCAAGCAACAGATACATAAAAAGTAACAAATGCAGCACATATAATTACAGTAATACACCAAGCTAATGGGTTTTTCTTCTTCTCTAAAGCAACAATCTTCTCTTCCAAAACAGCCATTCTATGATCTAATCCCTCTTTCTCTTCTACATCTTCAACATGTTTCCTCTCACAGATGCAACAATTGCTTCCTATTCTAGCAAGATGCTCATCGACCCAAACAAAAAATTTGCAGTGACCTTCATTTCCCTGTCAAAATTCCCAAAATTAGATACTATCTGCAACCATCTCACATCAAACCAAAGCTAAAATTCCTTAACTTACCTTATAGAATGGACAACCCAAGAAGATTCTATTAGGGTTGCTAACGGTCTTCGACATATACATTATTGCATAAACTCCGCAGAAACACCTCGGGACGACGGCGTCGTTTCCATCTCCAGCATGAAGCGCAAATGGAACTGAGCTTGAACCAGACTTCTTTTGTCTAACTCCACTTACGCTTCTTCTTGAGGTTGATGATGCCCCCTTCGTAGCCATTGTTAACATACGTGGAACTCTTTTCCTCACCACCAGCCACCAGCCTGAACGAAGAACCCAAGTGAATTTCAGGATTAGGGCAGCGATCTAAACGACGTCGTTCTGAGCTCCAGGGACTTATTTGTCCACTTTCCAAATGCTCCATCTCCCTAACGTGCCACGTTGGCAGCCGTCATGCTAGGTAAGCAAAATGGGAGCCACGTCAGACTTTTTCGTTGGGTCTGACGGTGTCTTTTTGACGGAGGGACTGATTCGTCCTAATTGTAAGGAGGTCAGGGATTTAAAAGTATTTTCCAATGGTCAGGGACGAAAATGTCTGCGGGGTAAAAGGTCAGGAACTTATTTGTCCTTTTCTCTTAACAATAATACTTGATTATGTTTTTAAAAATAAATTACATTATGATTTTAGGTTTTTAATGTTCATAATATTGAATTACTCTAAATTTTTTATTTTCTATCGTTAATAGTTAATCCCAAATTAAAAAGATTATGTTGAATTGTTGAATAGTAGTCCAAGTATAACTGGAGTTAATTTAGTTTATTTATTTATTAATATAATTGATTGAAAGCATAAATGATAAATAAGACAAGCAAATAATTAGAAAAATAGAATATTTGTAATTACTTAAAATAGATAACAAAATAAGTTATAGGGTATTACTTTATTTAAATTATTAATAATTAAAAGAATAAAAAGTTAGTAATTATCTTTAAAATAGACATTAAATTTAGTTTTATGGTATTAATTTATTTGAGTTGTTAATAAAATTTTATAATTTTCAGATTTATATCTACTCCATTTATGTAATTTATTTTATTTTACTTTAACAAAAAATTGAGACGCGTGTATTTTTAATTATTTATTTAAAAAGTATAGCGAAATAAGTTATATCAATTAAAATTAATTATCATAATTGATTTCTATTAATTGATTGTATTAATTTGTAAGATGAATAACATATAATAAATGTCATGAAATTAATTATAATAAATTAATAATTAATAAATAAAAAACTAAAAGGGACTTTTTTTATTACTTTTTAATGGCTACACATTTTTTATAATTTCACTTTCTCTTTATCTCTTCCTTTCACATTTATTTCTTTTAATTTATTGAACTAAATCAATTACACTAATTATTTATATTAACTAACTAAGTACTTTTTAATGGGTTATTATAATTGTGTCTTTAGACCATAGATTAAAAATATTATAAAAAATATTTTATAAAAATTATTGAAAAATAAATATTTTTAAAATATGTCCTTAAGATACAAATAACTAAATTATTTTTCAATTTAATGTGTTTGATTCATTCAATTGTATTAATTATAACTAATTAATGATATAATTTGATTTGATTAGGATAAATATTTCATCATTTAATATTTTATTTGATTCATTAAATTACATTAATCATAACTTCAAATATTTAATTTAATTAGAGTAAATATCAAATTATTTTAATTTTTTTATTCATTAAACCAAATTAATTATAAATAATTTATTATTTAATTTTATCGAGATAAATATTAAATTATTTAATAAATAATATATAAAGTAATGAAATAAATGAACTCAATTAATTCAATTCATTATCTTATTATTTTATATATCCCTTTTCTCTCTCTCTATTCTGTACTTCAGGTAAAATATTTATAATTTTTTATTTTTATTTTTTATCTTAATTTTGCTAATATTTTTCTATGATTTTATTTTATATTAATTCTTTTTTATTTATTTTGATTAATAATTCTTAAGGGTATTATTATTTTATTTAAAGATAATTTAAATTTTTTGTGATATTTTTATAAAAGTTGATTAATAGGTTCTTCTTTAAAATATTTTTTTAATAAAATTGTATTTTGATTTTTCTCTTTCATCCTTTGTATTAATTAATTATATTAATCTTCTATTGTAATATATTTTTTATCTACTCCACACATTATTTTTTCTATCTTCTTTTACTTTTTTAATTGCTATTTTTACTTTATTTTTAGTTATTTATTTTATTTTTACTTCACATATATAGATTTATTATAATTCATCACATGTTTTTTTTTAATTTAAGTAATTTTTTAGGTTATATTTTACCATTGATATTTTTATTTTATTTAGTGTGTTTTTTTAGTTTGTGTTTAATATAATAATCTGTAAATATCTATTTTATTATATAAAAATTAAATTTCTGCACTTAATGATAAAACTGTCGTGGCATGTTTCTGATGGTGTTTTTCGATTTATTTCTTTTAACTCATTAAATTCAATTTATTATAATAAATTAATTATATCAAATAATTGATTTGGTTAATTATTTAAATATTATACAATTTATTATAATTTCTATCAATCAATTAATTGTAATTCAAATTGAATGATTATTTTGTTACAAAATTATTATTTTATAATCTATTCATGGGTAATACATATATTAATTATAATTGCAAATTAAGCTATTTTACATTAAATGACTTATATAATGGTCATCTCATTTATTATCATAAATGCTGAATTAAATAAGTCATCATTACTTTTGATTTAGAATTAAATGAGAATAAAACCAGAGATACTATTTTATTTGGCTTTAGGGTTTAATAAGTGTCATACTCAGATATAAATATTGACTTCTAAATTTTGGTCTCCAACACATCAAAGCCACATTCGTAACTCTTTTTTCATAAAATGAATTGCGATTCAACTCTATAAGGAATACAGAAGGTTTTCAAAGAACAAGGAAATGGTCTGAATTTGAACGAATTCTAAATGTTTGAACTTACGATGTTGTTTCAGTTGGTTGTCATTATGAAAATGACTCTAATCTATACGTGTCTAAGGAGTAGAATAGATTAAATATTATTGAAGTAATTTATTTCTAATATTAGTATTTGATTAAATTAGTTTTAGAGAAATTTAAATTGTTGACTCAATTTATATATTACGACTATTCTTTTTGAATATATTATTTTTATATTTTTTAATATAATTTTTTCTTCTAATTTTTAAGTTTATTTTCTTTCTTGGATATATGTATCATCTTTTTTCTTATTTTATATTTTAGATTAGTAATGTAATTATTAAAAAATATATTTAAAAAAATATATTAAAACATCACTATTTAAAAAAAGAAAGATACGTAAAAAAAAGAAAAATTAAAAATTAAAATATCACTATTAAAAAAACAATGGAGTCAGAATGGAAGAATATATATGGATATAAAAAATAAAAAATTATTGCACAATTATTAAATAAAAAATAATCATATATATAAAATGAAATAATTATAATAAAAAATAATTAATATATGTAATTTAAATATTTTTAATAATCGGTAACGTCAAATTTAACAAAATATAATTCATGTATTTTTTTATTTATGTATATGTATATATATTATTAAAAAAAACTACCGTAATATATATATATATATATATAGAGAGAATTATTTAACAAAATTAATATATACGTATAAATAAATAAAAAAATTATTATAATTTTTGAAAATTACACATGAACTCTTTTTTTTCAAATAAATTTATTCTAATTATATTAAAATTAGCTCATGAATAATGATTATATTAATTTTAAAAAATATCTTCATTATAATTATATCAAATTAATATTTAATGTGTTATTAAACTACTTATTAATTATCAATATTTTTAATTATTTTAATTATATTAATTGATATAGTTCTAATTCTCATTCAAGTGCAATAATTTTATTAGGAAATAGTTAATAATGCACACATTAATAATGATCCATTTAATTTGATAATAATAATAATAAAGGTCTACACAGTATTACATGCATTATATTTTAAAAAGGTAAAATATATTTTTAAAAAAATTAGGGTATCAATAATCAATTGTGATTAGTATCAATATCAATAATTAATTCTTATAGTTATTTTTGTACTACTAAAGGCTACATATAATATTTTTTTGTAAAATAAAAAAGGTTGTGATTCATAATATTTTCGTAAAGTTATATCATATAGACACAAGATTAATTAGATAACAAATTGAATTTTAATTAATATATTTTATTTTCTGCTCATATTTTTCATTAATTATTTTACTTTTTATATTTACAGTAAATATTGAATGTAAAAAAGAAAAAAAATATTAAATGTTATCTATTTTATTTATTTAGAGTCATAATTAAATTTGATATAATTATAACAAGTATCTAAATTAATAATAACATGATACTATAATTTTAAGTTGTATAATATAATAAAAAAATATAGTAATTTATGTATGCTTCCTATATAGCAATAATATTATATATATTTATATATCTCCTCTTTTAGCCTTTCCTAAAAATATTGGCATATAATTAATATTGATAACATATATATTGAGTAAGTATCTCTATTAAATTAATCATAAAGGTTAATAAAATATAATAGCATAAATTTCACATAATTGTAGTAACTATCTCCATTGAAAATATTTGCTAATTTTTACCATGTATAATTAATGTGTGTGTGTGTATATATATAATTATTTATCATCTAGAAAATTCATACCTAAGACATAGATCTTCTTCTATTTATTATTTTTCATACCTAAGTGCTACTAACTACGATTCTATCAACAGTATTACCTATGGTAGATTATGTAATGAAAAAGTTTGAAAAATAAAGGCAAGAATAATTATAAGGTTATGGAAAATTCCATCCAAATTTGACAAGAATAAGAATTTACATAGAAATAATTCTCATGGATGATAAGGTAAGTTGATTGTTTTTCATGATTCTTTCAAGTGATGCTAGGTCCATTTTATAAATATTTTTTGTTCATATTTTAAGCTTATTTGATAAGTAAACCATTGCACGAATGAAAGACAGTGCAATTTTATAGATTTATAAGTGCTAATAGTTTTTATATTTAATTTGTTTTATAGTGTGATAATAACCAATATATTTGTTGGAGGATTTGACTATTATTATATTATTTATTATTATATTCGGTATATATGTCTGATTTATTGAAAAAAGTAAATTATTAAAACCGCTTAATAACTATTTTAGAATTAATCCAATTAACACTAAATTAAAAAAAATCAAATAATACATAACATATTACTTTTTTATTAATCAAATTATTATAATTCAAATTAATTTTAAAAAAATCATTTAAAATTATCATTTCAATATTATCATGGTACAAGTAATTACACTTGTTCATTAACTATGTTCCAAAATTTAAAATAAAAGAGAAACATAACAATGCACAAGACATTGGTAACATAAGTTCAAAAATAAAGAAGACATTCTCCAATCCAAGATCAGAGTACGCAACAACATGTAAATCTGTTATTTTCAGTGGTTTACACTAGTCCTCATTTTTACATACACGACTGTTTATAGCGGTTTATGCTTTATTTTATTATTTTTTTAGAGACTGCTGCGGCATATAACGGTTTCTACTTTAGCTTATCTTCACGTAAAATAGCAGCTAATAGTAGCAGTTTATATTGATTTTGAATCTACCAGCAGCGATTAATATGAAAAAGTTGTAATTTTTTTAATCTGAAAAAGTTATAATGTGATCATTTTGGGTCCTAATTATTTTATTTGAGTAATTTATTTTTTAAAAAATAAGAGCAACATATATTATGGAAAAAAAAATTCAAAGTGATTGATAATATATAAGTAATGGTGAGAGTATTATTAAATTCTTAAGTTTTGCTAACAAGTATTCTAAATTTTTGATTTTGTATTTTTAACACTTACCTTTTATTAGGATGGCTATTAGCAAAATTTTTATTATTTTCGTTGACTTATATTTGTTTTATACTAATTAATAAGTCAAATTCAAACTAGAGTTTTACTACGTTAAAATATTAAAAACGGATAACATTTGACCAAATTAAATGCCTTAAAGATAATATATTAACAAAAATCCATAAAATTAATTATTGCACCTTATTTAATTAGTGGAAGACTTTTGCTTACAAAAACCGTAAAATTAGGATCGGATTGTCTTTTCAAAAAATATTTTTTTATTAAAAAAATTTTGTTTAATAGACAAAAACTATTTTACATTTAGATAGAAGATTTTTTAAAAAAAAGAATTAAAAATATTTTTTATTTCTGTTTCTTATAAAGTAAATTATTGTTAGTTTTTTTTAAAAAATAAATAATTTAATTTTTAAAAAAAATGCTTTACTAAAAAGATGTATCTAAATATATTTAAAATTAAATAAAATATTTTATTTTTAATATAAATATCTTTTAACTAAAAAAAAGTCGATCCAAATCAATACTACTTAGTGTGTGTTTGAATTGATATTTATAAAACTAAAATTTAAATGAATATAATTTTATAAAATTAATTTTAGATAAAAATAAATTTGTACCCACATCATTTATAACCGGAGTTTGGATTTAATTATTTAAATGTAAATGAGTAGGGATAATTGCGATTCCCTCTATATAAACCCCACAAAACTGCGCATATGCAATTGAAGCATAACAATAAACAATGGCTCCCAATAATCTCCATCAATATATTATTAGTGTGGTTGTTATCGTTTCTTTGGCAATATTTTTGAACCCAACATACGGTGAGGATGGGTTGAGTCCTGATTACTATAAGGGAGTGTGCCCTCAGGCATTGCCAACCGTACGAGCAGTTGTGAGGCAAGCAATCGATAGTGAACCACGAAATGGAGCATTTTTGTTGCATTTGCATTTCCATGACTGCTTTGTTAATGTGAGTTTTATATACATCTAAAAATAGATATTCTCATTCTTATTGTCATAATGTCACTTTTTTTTTAACTTTATTCAAAAAAATCATGTATGAAGTGATATTATCATTTTTTCTTAATTTTTAGCTAGTGATATGTAGAGTACTCTCTCTCTCTCAAATAGAAAATTTGATAATTAACTCTCCACTTGGTACTCTCTCTCTAATAGAAAATTTGATAATTTACTCTCCACTTGGTACAATAAAATCTGATAATATATAAAGTGTAACCATATAACTTAATCTTCATATGAATTATATTATTTATTTATTTTTAATGAAATATACAAACATATAATATTTTTTTATATATATATTTGATCTTCTATATTTTTAATATGAACAACTAGTTTTTTTATTAATAAATAAAACTGACAATGTAGATTAAGTGTTTGTTTAGATGTCATTAAGTTGATAGAAATTTTTTTAAATAAAAAAAATTCTTTTTAATGTATTTAAAAAATTTTTAGTAGTAAAAATAAAAGTATTAGAAAAATAAAAATAAAATTTTTTTGAGAAGCTTAATTTACATTTTTTAAAAAATATTTTTTCTTAAAAAATAGATATTTTTACATAATAAAAATACTTTTATATTGTTGTACTAAAATATAATTGATAGATAGAAAGTTTTTTTTCATGAGATATAGTAATATACAAACATAAAATTATTTTTACTTTTTAAAAGATTTTTTTAAAAAAATAAGAAAAAAATAATTTTTTTAGCAAAATGAGAAGTTTTTGCTTTTTAAAAGTACAAACATCTTTTTAAAAAATGATATCAAATCAAGTCTTAATATAAACCATATAAAATATAACATGATTTTAAACGTCTGTTATTTCAAATTAACAAATTAATTAATGGTGAATTTTATGGTGCCTATAATTTATTGTCTAACTTTTGCCTAATTTATTATTTATGATAAATTTTGAATATTTAATAATTATTTATTTTTATATTTTTAAAATTAAATATTAATTTTTAACTATTTTGATAAATTAGACATACACTTTTAGACACCATAACAATCACCTTAATTAATTTTAATTTTTAATATACTCCTATGATTTACAGTCAAACTTATTTATTATTTATTTAGATTCAATAATATTTTATTATATATAAATTAATTTAATTTAATATAATAATATTATTATTTATAATTATTTTGGTAGTAATTTATTTTACTTTTAGTGACAATAAAAATAACTACATATTTATTGATAATTAGACATTAGTCGTTTTATACTGTTATTAAAATTTTTAGTGACAATTATAGCGGTCGCCATTAAAAACTTTTTAATAATCACAAACACTTTATAACTTGTCATTCTAATATATAATAATAATAACAAATATATAATTTTAACAAAAAAAGAAATTAACCAAAAGAAATAATGGTTATACTGTTATTGCCAGTAAATTAGTTTTTCTTGTAGTGATATAATTATGCGGAAGCTATATAATGTTATTCTTTGTTTTGATGCATATAGATATTGTGAATGCTATAATGCTATGACATCTAAATTATTTGTGGTTATAGACTTATAGTGATTAAAAAAATTTTTGATAACACACTTAAAAATTATGGTAAAAATTAAGATGATATTTTTTTTATCATTTGACAATATTTTTTAATTTATTTATATTTTTTTATAGTTCTTCTTTATTTTTATTTTCAAATAATTAAAGATATTTTCCAATAGTAATAAAAAAACATAATTTTTATTATATTTTTAAGTATTGTCAAATTTTCATGGACATTATAACTACCATAAAGAATTCAAGATAGCAATAATAACATTTATCATAATAGATGTATAACTTTATAGAATACATATTGAAATCTTAATATAAAAGCGTTTAAAGATGGTCTAAAGTATTTGGAAAAGTACAGGGGTGTGACGGATCGGTTCTACTAGATGACACTCCGGAGATGAAGGGAGAAAAGACAGCAACCCCGAATAACAATTCACTTCGAGCATTTGATGTTGTTGATGAAATCAAAGCAGCTGTCGACAAAGCTTGCAATGGGCCTCTTGTCTCCTGTGCAGATATACTTGCTCTTGCTGCTCGTGATTCTGTATTCATTGTGAGTTTCACAAAATTCAATCTTTTATTTATATTTTTATTCAATTATATTAGTTGTACATTAAAAGTAATTATTAACATAAAATATATTTTAAAATATAAAATATATATTAAAAATAGGGCAATTTACGTATTTAAATAAAATCAATGAATTCTTTACCCAAACGTGCAAAACAGAAATATGTTACGTGGTTGTGCAAATTCGATTATTATATAAACCGTGGGAGCCAACCACGATTTACTATTTGAACATAAACCGTGGCTGGCAGGGACGATTTATGTTTTGATGAAAATGAGCATAAACCGTGGGAGGCTACCACGGTTTATGATTGCATGAAAGTCTTCATAAAACCTTGCTACCATCAACGGTTTATGAAGGAATGGGAATTTACATAAACCCATGTAGCCTACAGCGGTTTATGAGAAGTGAAGATCTATATATATGTTGGTGAGATTCAGGTGCATGAGAGAGATCATTATCATAATGGCAAGTGAGGAGGAGAGTGTTCTTGTTCTAGTGCATTGCTCTGGAAAAATTCAAAAAAACAAAAGATATGGTGTGAAGTTCACTGATAGAGAACCGGTAAGTGTTTTCATCAGTTCAACAAGCACGTTGTCAGATCTAAAGAACAGTATTTTACAGAAGCTTGGGATTTCTGGTAGCAAGTTTGTGAAGAAGTTATTCTACAAGATTCTCATCGCAGTTGTCTCGACCCGGGTTCAATATGACACGTTTGTGCTAGCGGCTGATGAAGACATTAGGGTTCTGTTCCATTGTGTCAGAAGTTTTCCAGAGGTCAGAATACACGAGTTACTCGCAAAGTTGGATGTTGGGGTGGATAGTTCTGGGTATCAGCTCCATTTCGTAACTCAAGTGGCGTAGGAGGTGCGTCTTGTTCGATGCCTGTGATAGCACCGTCCATTCCGCTAGTGGCATCCCCATCATTCGCGGCTGATTTAGATCAAACGGAGGCTGTTGGTTCTGCACCTTTGCAGGATCCAGGGGTCCGTGGGCAGGCATATGACAGTCCCATGCCGGTCTACCATGTTCCATCAGATTCTCAAAGTCAGTCAGGCACCCACTGACAGGCTCCCTATCGATCGGCAAACCAAGCTGATATGCCACATCTTGCAACGTGATAGTGCACTCACCAAATGGCATGTGGAAGGTGTGCGTTTCAGGACGCCACCGCTCAATAAATGCGCTGAGTAGAGGCTCGTCAACCCAGAACCAGTGACTGTTTAGCCTAGCCAAATGATACAACCCGGCGGTCTCCAGGTACGGTATGATCCGCTTGTGTAAAGGCATATTCTGTTGCCTCCTCACGCCACTAATAACCCTAGTGGGCTGCAATATGTAGGTAAAGAAACCCCTCAACATACGACCAATACTAAACAAATCATATTACATTTAGAAAAAAATTTAATTAAATATATACATATGTTTTCCATTTTCTTTTAGATTATAGTAAGAAAGATCACGAAAGGCAAAATAATGATAACAATACCAACAACAATAACTCTACTACGAATAACAGCATTTATGAGACCAACAGTTATAGGTACTAATAAAAATAAAGGTAATACTGATAACTACGAGTATCATAATAGTAACAAAATTAATAATCTAAATAATAAATTAATTATCTAAACAATGCTAATAAAATAAATTGACTACATTAATAATGAAAAAATAATATTAATTATATAAATAATGAGAATAATATTAACAATAAGGACTAACCTCATCATCAATAGATCCAGCCACATGAGTAACTCCATTTAATCGGTACAAGCGAGTTTCATCCTCCATGATTCCACAACCCAAACCCCACCAAATCCTCCAACCCTCTCTCTCAAACTCTCCCAACTATGAAGGTTGCAGATTTTTTTTTCCTTCCAAATGATCCGTGCTCATCTTCAGTGGATTATGTATATATAGTAATATAAACGTAAACCGTGGGAGCCTACAGGGTTTTACGTTTAAAGCCAATATCCTCATAAACCGTGGTAGCCACCCACGGTTTATGCCTAAAATTTTCCCTTTCTAATCCGTGGTTGGTGGCCACGGTTTATACCCATTTTTTTCCTTCTAGAAACCGTCCCTGTCAGCCACGGTTTATGTTCAAATAATAAACCGTGGTTGACTCCCACGGTTTATATAATAATCGAATTTGCACAACCACGTAACATATTTCTGTTTTGCATATTTGGGTGAAGGATTCATTGATTTTATTTAAATATGTAAATTGCCCTTAAAAATAAATTAAATTATATATATTTATACATATACGGACTAATTTTTTGGGGCTGATTTTAACGTCTTTGATTTCTATATGAATATGATCCATGAATGCTTGATTTGTATATTTATTGTGTATTTGTGTTTTACGGTGATTTTTGCAAAAATGGAAATGTTTCGTTAAAATTAAATCTGCAAAGGCCACCGAAGACGTTTTGTGTATAAAAAAAACCCGTCAAAAGCGGTAAATTTTTAATGTAGATACAATGAATCTAATAAAATACTTAAGTAATTCTTTCAAATTATAGAATTTTCTGAATTCACCCCCTAAATATTGTTATTAAACAAAGAGAATTCGTTGTAAGAGAATTTAATTTTTAAAAAAAAAATACAATTCGTCCTAGCAATTTCATTTTTCAAAAAATTTAAGAAAAAAAATTACACTTGTTCATATATTTTTATAAATAACTATGTTATGTATATACTAAAATTAATCATTAATATAAAATATATATTTTTATACAAAATATATATAAAAAATAAATTAAACAACATATATATTTATATATAAAAAAAATTAATGATTAATTTTAGTATAAAAATAATATTTCTATTCTACAAATCACCACCTCCTACGTTGCTCATTTTTTGACATTTCACATTATTTCACACCATAGAAATTTTTTTCTCATATAAAACCAGGGAATAAATATATAATGATAAATTATCATACAAAGTTTAATCTATTTAAAAAAAATAAAACCAACATAAAAAATATTTTTCATACTCATTTTTTATATAAAATATCAAACGAAACGGACGCATGTTATCATATTTTACCTTTATCTTATTTAATTATAAATAAAAAATTATTTTAATATTTTACCAAATACCAAAATACATAGATTGTGATTAAATATTACCTTTCAAACAGAAATACCATGACAATAGAAATAAAACTTTTTTAATTAATTTAATTATGTACCAATATAATAATTTAATTATATCCATTTTTTTAAATAATTATTCATACAGTTAATATAAAAATATTTATTTTTACTGACACGGTACATAATTAGATATAAATACAAAAGTATTTTACGCTCATAATACATCAAAATAAATTCATATAACTATTTCCAAAGCCAACATATTTTGGTATTATATTAACAGATGGGAGGTAAACAATACTACTACAAAGTGTTGCTAGGCAGAAGAGATGCAACATCTGCAAGCATAGAGGATGCAAACAACCACCTTCCGTTGGCGAACGCCGACTTCTCAGATCTTCTCGGCCGATTCTTCCAGCCAAATGGGCTGAACCTCAAAGACATGGTGGTCCTTTCCGGCGCACACACAATTGGATTCGCAAAATGTGATTCTTTCAAAGCAAGGCTCTACAATGACACCAACATAGACTCAAATTTCGCAACATCATTGAAGCAATCTTGTCCTCCCAGTGGTGGTTCAAATTTGACAGCTTTAGATGTTAGTACTGCAAGTTTTGACAACAACTATTACAGTGATTTGTTGCAGAACAAGGGAGTTCTTCATTCTGATCAAGAGCTCTATAAGGGTGATGGTTGTGAGAGTGATCAGTTGGTGAAGCTTTATAATAGTAACCCTAATGCTTTTGCTAAGGATTTTGCAACTTCCATGGTTAAGATGGGTAAGATTAAGCCTTTACTTGGAAATCAAGGAGAAATTAGATCTAGTTGCAGAAAAACCAATCGTGGTGGATATTACTAGTATGAGCACAAAAAACATATCAACATTTTAATTGCAACTATTTAAGTGCAAGGTCATGACACTTCATGTGTTCATATATATAACATATTATTACTTTTCAAGTATATTTCAATTTATTTAATATTTGATATATAACATATTTCTAATATATATATTGTGATATACATGTAGCTTGATATATATATATATATATATATATATATATATATATATATATATATATATGAGATCAAAGTTTAGTTAGAAACATTCCGTAAAAAAAAATTAATTAGAAACATAATTGAGTTCAAACACAATTTTCATTAGCAATAGGACTAGTAATTAATTTCAACAATTAAATGATAATTTAGTGATATAATATTTTAATTATTTTTAAATTATATATATATTGTATCGTAAATTATAATATTTTAAATTATTTTAATTAATCTCAACAACCACCCTAATAAAAGGGAACAATTATCTATCATTAAAGGTGGAATCACTTCATAATTAAAGTGGTTATTAGCTCACCTGCAACTATAAATACCCTGACACTCTCAGGTATCATTCGAACTCCAATATACTAAAAATCTGCCTAAAGTCCTTGCTAACTTAAACATCAGAGTTCCTTGCAGGTACCTTCCACCATCCTCTCCAAAGAGCTCGGACAACATCACTTTGCCTAGAAGATAGAGAAGTATCTCATTCCAAAAGGAGTCTGGACCTCACGTTCAGATCCAAGCCACATTGATTCTAGGTAAACCTCGGAATATTGGCACTGTTGCCGAAGACCTAAAAGTCTGCACCCAACCATGGCTGAGGATCATCTCGAAGATAGACACACACTGCATCAAAATCAAAACCAAATCAACATCATGATAACCGTGCGTGCAATTATCATACCCCCGAACCCTGGGAGAATGAAAAACCATAACAAAAGGAGAAATTTGCGAAATACAAAAACACGAACAATCAACTCCGAAACCCACCAACCTAGTGAGTTAGGGGGATCAAAACCCTACAAAACTCATGCAATTGGTACATAGACATCGAGATCAATTAGAGCATCTTGAGATCGAGTTAGAATGATAACACGAATATGAGCAGACCTTACAAAGAGAAGTAGAAAATTGGAAGAAAAGCTAGAAAGACTAGAATCTGCACTACAAGAATTTGACAAATTAGCGACGAATTTTTGTGAGAAATATTTTTTGTCACGAATCCGTCACTAACTTGCGAGGAATTAGTGACGCACTAACGACAAAATTAATGAGCGGTCACAAAATATCCGAACTTGAAAGAAGCGACTGATTAGCGAGAGATTCACGAGTAAGTTTGTTTCCCACAAATTGACTTTTGTAGCTAAAAAAAGAATGAGGAAAATTTTCTCGCTAATTTGTCACAAATAAATTAGCAAGTGACAATATTCTAGCAAATTAGTCACAAATTAATTAGCGAGGGATATTATTGTCACTATTCCGTCGCAATTGTTTGATATACAATTAGCGAGAAACAATGTTACTAGCGAATCCGTCACAAAGACTTGAAATGAATTCTGCGATGGACAATTTCCTAGCTAATTTGTCACTAAAGTTTTTATTTTTAGCGAGCAACTAGTTTCTCGCTAATTTGTCGCATAATATTGTCAAATTCAAAATTAGGATAGCGACAGAAAATAGTCGTCGATAAGTCGTCGCAATGTATAAATCATTCAGCTAGGGAAGTGTTCCTTGCTAATTAGTCGCTAAAGTGGAAATACGGATATTGAGCACCTAGGACCTAAGTAGCGAGAAATTTGCGACCGTTTAACAACTAACACACTTCATTCGCTGATTTCAAGTCGCTGATTGGCGGGCGAAATATATTTGTCGCTAAGTTGTCGCAAGTTTAGTTTAGCGAGCGACTTGGCAATTGCAATTTTATCGCAAAACAAAAGCTATATCCTACCTATTTTGTAGCAAATTACTCGCTAATCTCGTTGGAAATCCATCGCAGAGTTATAATAAATCCAAAACTAACCGAGAAAATGTAGAAGTAAGTGATCGCAATTGAGTCACTAATCAAAAGCTTATTTAGTGAGGGATTAGCGACTGCTTAACAACTGATAGACTTTCTTCACTTATTTCATGTTGCTACTAATTTGTGAGAAAAAATGTGAGTCCTTATTTAGTCCTTATTTCATATTGTTGTAACAATCCGAGTTTTTGAAAAATTAAATTTAATATATTTGTTAAAAAATTTATTCTAAGAAAATTATTTTACTAAAAGTAATTAAATAAAGCTTTATGATACATTGAATTTTAAAAGTAATTAGGAGTCATAAGTAATTTTGATAATAATTGAGAGGGACAAGTATTGTTTTGGTCCCTAAAGTTTAGGGTCAGAAAAAAATCGTTCCTCACGTAATTTTTTATTTAGAATCGTCCTAAACGTTTTATTTTGTATTAAAATCATCCTTTTACCTTTTTATGGACAAAAATATCCTCCACCACTACATGCACCTTTACCACCACCATCAGCATCTTTGGCACCACCAACTACACTAAATCAGATTCAAGAACATCAAATCAGATTAAAACAACATCAAATTCAACAACAAAATCAACATACAACAATAATGAAATTAGAAAATAACAAATCAAAATTAGAATTAGAAGCAAAGACAGAAATAGAAGAAGCAGAAGAAGACACAGAAGCAGAAGAAGCTCAAGTAGAAGCAGAAAAGAAAGGGGGAAGAAGGGGTGACGGCGAGCCAGTGACCAAGGGGGAGGAGTCATCATCGTCACACGCGTCGCCGTCGCCGTCGCCATCGTGTCGCACCCAGGGAAGAGGGAGAGAGGGACGTGAGCCAGTGACCAAGGGGAGGAGTCGCCGCTGTTACATCGTCGCCGTCGAGGTGAGGAATGAGTTGCGCCCAGCCGCCGCTCAACCTCGTCCCGCCGCGAGGTGGAGGTCGTCGCGTCACCGCCGAAGAGAGAGAGAGAGAGAGAGAGAGAGAGACAGAGAGAGGGAGCCCGCGAAGATGGAGAAGACGCGACTGTGATGGTGAGTGGTCACTGTGTTGCCGTCTATTCCGTCTCCCCTCCCTCTTCCCCTTTCCCTTCCCCCTCTTCTTTTCCCCTTTCCCCTTTCCCCTTTCCCTTCCTCCCCCCATTGCATACCCTTTTCCTTTCTCCCCCTCCCCCCAATGCGTTATTTTCTTTTTTAAAAAAAATTATAATTTTTTTATTAAAGTATGGATAATTTAGTAATAAAATTAAAAATTTTATTAAAAAGGACAATTTTAATATGAAATAAAACGTTTAGGACGATTCTAAATAAAAAATTACGTGAGGGACTATTTCGATTCCAAGACTAAACTTTAGGGACCAAAATAATACTTATCCCTAATTGAAATTCAAATTAATTAAGATTTTTTATGTTATCTTTAGTATAATTAGATATTTGGTATAATTGAAATTGACTATTTTATATAATTCGAAACCAAATTTTGGTAATGAAAAAATAATAAAGTTAAATGATTTAAATTAGATAATTGATATTTCAGATTTAAACTGTACTTTATAAAGTATAATTAATCTGTTCATTTTATAATTTAAATTAAAAATAATTATTTCAACTCAACAATATATTAATAAATAGTGTTCCTAAAATATTTTTGATAGAGTATATTTAATTTTAAAATTATTATTCTATCCTTTAATTTTACCTAAATATCTATTATATCCAAATTCTTTTATAAAATCTCTAATTTTTAATTCTAATTGAAAATCAAAAAGCCTAATTTCGCTCAAACTCTAACACTGGTACCTCTTATCCTCACCGCTGTATACACACTTGAAAAATAAGAAAGAAAAGGTGGGAAAATAGAATTAGGGAAGAAGGGGAAAAAAGAAAGGGAAAAGAAAGAAGAGAGGGGGTTCCGGGAAGAAGGAAGAAGATATGAAGAAGAGAAAAGGGAGAGAAATGGAGACTGTGCAGTGGGCATCACTACCACCTCGCTGCTGCTGTGCCGTCATGGAGGGAGTGAGAGAGCATCACACAAGCCTGTGAGAGAGGAAGATGTCGTTGCTGTCGCGCCTTGCCGCTGTCAGTTTCATCGTCGCTGTTCTGCCTTCATCAAGCCCGTTTTGCCGCTGCCGTTGCGCCATGATGAGCGGATAATTTGTACCCTTTTTGGCATTGTTTTTAGTATGTTTTTGGTAGTTTTAGTTGAGTTCTTAGTATATTTTTATTAGTTTTTAGTTAAAATTCACTTTTCTGGACTTTACTATGAGTTTGTGTGTTTTTCTGTGATTTCAGGTATTTTCTGGCTGAAATTGAAGGTTCTGAGCAAAAATCTGATTCAGAGACTGAAAAGGACTGCAGATGCTGTTGGATTCTGACCTCCCTGCACTCGAAGTGGATTTTCTGGAGCTACAAAAGCCCATTTGGCGCGCTCTCAACGGCGTTGGAAAGTAGACATCCTGGGCTTTCCAGAAATATATGATAGTCCATACTTTTCCCAAGATTTGATGGCCCAAACCGGCGTTCAAAGTCACCTACAGAAATTCCAGCGTTAAACGCCGGAACTGGCACCTAAATGGGAGTTAAACGCCCAAACTGGCACAAAAGCTGGCGTTTAACTCCAAGGAGAGTCTCTACACGAAAATGCTTCATTGCTCAGCCCAAGCACACGCCAAGTGGGCCCGGAAGTGGATTTTTATGTCATTTACTCATCTCTGTAATCCTTAGGCTACTAGTTTTCTATAAGTAGGACCTTTTACTATTGTATTTAAAAGGCGAATCGGGGTAGCTATCTTTGAGTTTTATGCTATCTTAGATCATTGGGAGGCTGGCCTCACGGCCATGCCTAGACCTTGTTCTTATGTATTTTCAACGGTGGAGTTTCTACACACCATAGATTAAGGTGTGGAGCTCTGCTGTACCTCGAGTATTAATGCAATTACTATTGTTCTTCTATTCAATTCCGCTTGTTCTTTGTCCAAGATATCACTTGTTCTTTGATGAGCGGATAATTTGTATACTTTTTGGCATTGTTTTTAGTATGTTTTTGGTATGATCTAGTTAGTTTTTAGCATATTTTTATTAGTTTTTAGTTAAAATTCACTTTTCTGGACTTCACTATGAGTTTGTGTGTTTTTCTGTGATTTCAGATATTTTCTGGCTGAAATTGAGGGACCTGAGCAAAAATCTGATTCAGAGACCAAAAAGGACTGCAGATGCTGTTGGATTCTGACCTCCCTGCACTCGAAGTGGATTTTCTGGAGCTACAGAAGTCCAATTGGCGCGCTCTCAACGGCGTTGGAAAGTAGACATCCTGGGCTTTCCAGCAATATATGATAGTCCATACTTTGCCCAAGATTTGATGGCCCAAACCGGCGTTCAAAGTCACCTCAAGAAATCCCAGCGTTAAACGCTGGAACTGGCACCCAAATGGGAGTTAAACGCCCAAACTGGCACCAAAGCTGGCGTTTAACTCCAAGAAGAGTCTCTACACGAAATTTGCTTCATTGCTCAGCCCAAGCACACACCAAGTGGGCCCGGAAGAGGATTTTTATGTCATTTACTCATTTCTGTACACCTTAGGCTACTAGTTTCTTATAAGTAGGACCTTTTGCTATTGTATTAGACATCTTTGGATCTTTTTATCTTTTGATCACTTTAGATCTCTAGATCATCTTTGGACATTGTGTTCTTAGATCATTGGGAGGCTGGCCATTCGGCCATGCCTAGACCTTATGCTTATGTATTTTCAACGGTGGAGCTTCTACACACCATAGATTAAGGTGTAGAGCTCTGCTGTACCTCGAGTATTAATGCAATTACTATTGTTCTTCCATTCAATTCCGCTTGTTCTTGTTCCAAGATATCACTTGTTCTTCAACTTGATGAAGGTGATGATTGACGCCCATCACCATTCTCACCCATGAACAAAGTGACTGACAACCACTCTTGTTCTACAAGCATTTGAGGCTTAGTGAATATCTCTTGGATTCCTGATTGCACGATGCATGGTTGATCGCCTGATAACCGAGTGCTCGCCTGACAAACGAGCCAGCCATTCCGTGAGGTCAGAGTCTTCGTGGTATAGGCAAGAACTGATGGCAGCATTCAAGAGAATCCGGAAGGTCTAACCTTGTCTGTGGTATTCTGAGTAGGATTCAATGACTGAATGATTGTGACGTGCTTCAAACCTGTAACCTACTGGGCGTTAGTGACAGACGCAAAAGAATCACTGGATTCTATTCCGGTAGGGGAGGGAACCACACCGGTGATTGGCAGCACTGTGACAGAGTGTGTGCATTAGCTTTCACTGCGAGGATGGGAGGTAGCTGCTGACAACAGTGAAACCCTACACGAGCTTGCCATGGAAAGGAGTAGGAAGGATTGGGTGAAGGCAGTAGGAAAGCAGAGAGACGGAAGGGAAGGCATCTTCATGCGCTTATCTGAAGTTCTCACCAATGAATTACATAAGTATCTCTATCTTTATCTTTATGTTATTTTCGTTCATCACCATTATCATTTGAGTTTGCCTGACTAAGATTTACAAGATGACCATAGCTTGCTTCAATACTAACAATCTCCGTGGGATCGACCCTTACTCACGTAAGGTTTATTACTTGGACGACCCAGTGCACTTGCTGGTTAGTTGTGCGAAGTTGTGTAATGCCATGGTATTGAGCCACCACGTTTTTGGAGCCATTACCGGGGATTATGAGAGTTGTGAAAAAGTATAGTTCACAATTTCGCCCACCATTCTTCAACTTGATGAATGTGATGATCCGTGACACTCATCATCATTCTCACTCATGAACAAGGTGACTGACAACCACTCTTGTTCTACAAGCATTCGAGGCTCTAGTGTTTATCTCTTGGATTCCTGATACACGATGCATGGTTGATCGCCTGACAACCGAGTGCTCGCCTAACAAATGAGCCAGCCATTCCGTGAGATCAGAGTCTTCGTGGTATAGGCGAGAACTTATGGCGGCATTCAAGAGAATCCGGAAGGTCTAACCTTGTCTGTGGTATTCTGAGTAGGATTCAATGATTGAATGACTGTGACGTGCTTCAAACTCCTAGCAGGCGGGGCGTTAGTGACAGACGCAAAAGAATCAATGGATTCTATTCCGGCCTGACCGAGAACTGACAGCTGATTAGCCATATGCTGTGACAGAGCATAGGAACATTTTCACTGAGAAGATGGGAGGTAGCCACTGACAACGGTGAAACCCTTGCATAAGCTTGCCATGGAAAGGAGTAGGAAGGATTGGATGAAGACAGTAGGAAAGCAGAGATACGGAAGGGAAAGCATCTTCATACGCTTGTCTGAAGCTCTCACCAATGAAATACATAAGTATCTCTATCTTTATCTTTATGTTTTATTCATCATCTATACCCATTTGAGTCTGCCTGACTAAGATTTACAAGGTGACCATAGCTTGCTTCATACCAACAATCTCCGTGGGATCGACCCTTACTCACGTAAGGTATTACTTGGACGACCCAGTGCACTTGCTGGTTAGTTGTGCGAAGTTTTGTTTATGCCATGGTATTGAGCACCAAGTCTTTGGAGCCATTACTAGGGATTGTTCGTGTAAAAGTAGTGATCACAATTTCGTGCACCACGCCATGCCGCCATACTCCAAGCTGTTGTCCTTGCTGTTCGCAGAGGGAGAGAAAGCAAGCACGCCATAGGAAGCGAGAGACCGAAGCTGTGAGAGAGGAGAAGTGACGAAAGAAGCTATCGCGGGAACTGCCGCCAGAGGGAGTCCCGTCGCCGTCGTGCTGTGCGAAGTCACCGCCACTGTCGCCACTACTGAAGGCTGCACCGTCATGCCTCTGGTCGGGGGTGAAGTCTGCCGTTGAGCTATACCTTCCCGGAGCTGCTACCGTTCCATTACCCTGTTTTATTAAATTTTTGGTGGAGCCACAACCGCCACTGGAGCTGCCCGAAAACGAAAACTAGGGGTGATCAAAACCGAACCAGACCGAACAAAACCGATGAATCAAACCAAAAAAACTGAAAACCAAATAAACCGAAAACAAAAAAAACTGAAAAATTAAATATTTGCTATTTTTTCTTCGGTTCGGTTCGGTTTTCAGTTCTAACATACAAAATTTGAACCAAACCGAACCAAACTGCTACTTTAATTTAAAGCCAAAAATGTCTTAAATAAAACCTAACCCTAATAACGCAATACCCAAACATTCTCACTCACTCTCCTTCACTTCTGTGCCGCACAGCTACTGGACTAGAGTCTCTCTCCACTTTCCTCCTCACATTGGCCTCTCAAACCATTACAGTCACAGCCCATCCATTTTCTTCCTTTTGCAGTTTGTAATCACCCTTTCCCTTTCTCGTAGTCGTAGCCTCTCCCTTTCCTTCTCTCGCAGTCGAAGCCGCCGCCGTTCGTCGCACGTCGCCCGTCGTCCATTCGTCGTTGAAGCCGTGTTGTCTGTCCAGTCTCTTCTTCTCTGTCATCCTCTGTAATGGAACCTAGGCCTCAGGTTTGTTTTTTTATTCTGATTCTATTTTTTGCTAAATCTGATTTAGTCTTCCTATTAATTCTAATTTGTAATAAACACTTGGTTAGCTTGTTCTTGATTCTTTGGTTGAGCTGTTGATTCTGATTTTATTTTTTAATTTTGAACTTTTGTTCTATTTTGATTTTGGGTAATTTTGATTTAGGGTTGATTTTGAACTTCTTGTTTATTTGATGATAATGCAGGAAAGAGGAAGAATTTGTGGAATTGGTGCACCACATGAAAATTTTTAGAATTAGTTTGGTTGTATTTCTAATTGTCTTGCCTTTTTTTTCTTCTTGATTTACTGAGTCTGGTTAATTATCTAACTTGAATTTGTGGTTTGGTGTTCTAATTTATGTTGTTTTAATTTTATTGTTGTTCTAATTTTGACCTGTTTCTAATAATTTATTCAATTTTTCTTGGATATATATTATTATCTGGTTATAGTTCTCTTTGCTGAATTCAATCCTTGGAGATAATGATGATTGAGCTGTAAAACATAATCAACATATAGTGAATTATTGATGAGCGGATAATTTATACGCTTTTTGGCATTGTTTTTAGGTAGTTTTTAGTAAGTTTAAGCTACTTTTAGGGATGTTTTCACTAGTTTTTATGTTAAATTCACATTTCTGGACTTTACTATGAGTTTGTGTATTTTTCTGTGATTTCAGGTAAATTCTGGCTGAAATTGAGGGACTTGAGCAAAACTCTGAAGAAGGCTGACAAAAGGACTGCTGATGCTGTTGGAATCTGACCTCCCTGCACTCGAAATGGATTTTCTGGAGCTACAGAACTCCAATTGGCGCGCTCTCAACGGCGTTGGAAAGTAGACATCCAGAGCTTTCCAGCAATATATAATAGTCTATACTTTATTCGAAGAATAACGATGTAACTTGGCGTTGAACGCCAAGTACAAGCTGCTGTCTGGAGTTAAATGCCAGAAAAACGTCATGATCCGGAGTTGAACGCCCAAAACACGTCATAACTCGGAGTTCAACTCCAAGAGAAGCCTCAGCTCGTGGATTAATCAAGCTCAGCCCAAACATACACCAAGTGGGCCCCGGAAGTGGATTTATGCATCAATTACTTACTCATGTAAACCCTAGGAGCTAGTTTATTATAAATAGAACATTTAACTATTGTATTGGAAGTCTTTAATCATTCGGTCGCTTGATCATGGAGAGGGCTGGCCATTCGGCCATGCCTGAACCTCTTTTACTTATGTATTTTCAACGGTGGAGTTTCTGCACACCATAGATTAAGGGTGTGGAGCTCTGCTGTACCTCAAGTATTAATGCAATTCTATTGTCTTTTATTCAATTCTCTTTTATTCTTATTCCAAGATATTCATTCGTACCCAAGAACATGATGAATGTGATGATAAGTAACCCTCATTATCATTCTCACTTATGAACGCACGTGATTGACAACCACTGCTGTTCTACATGCAACCGAGCTTGAATGTGTATCTCTTAGATTCCCCAACAGAATCTTCGTGGTATAAGTTAGATAGATGGCGGCATTCATGAGGATCCGGAAAGTCTAAACCTTGTCTGTGGTATTCCGAGTAGGATTCTGGGATTGAATGACTGTGACGAGCTTCAAACTCCTGAAGGCTGGGCGTGATGACAAGCGCAAAAGAATCAAGGGATTCTATTCCAACCTGATTGAGAACCGACAGATGATTAGCCGTGCTGTGACAGAGCATAGGAACGTTTTCACTGAGAGGATGGGATGTAGCCATTGACAACGGTGATGCCCTACATACAGCTTGCCATGGAAAGGAGTAAGAAGGATTGAGTTGAAGCAGTGGGAGAGCAGGCGTCCTTGAGCCATACAGTATCTCCATTCGCTTATCTGAAATTCCCACCAATGAATCTGCATGAGTACTCTATCCCTTTTATTATTTCTATTATCTTATCTTTATTTTCGAAAACCCATAAACAGATTTAATCTGCCTAACTGAGATTTACAAGGTGACCATAGCTTGCTTCATACCAACAATCTCTGTGGGATCGACCCTTACTCACGTAAGGTTTATTACTTGGACGACCCAGTACACTTGCTGGTTAGTTGAACGGAGTTGTGAACTTCTCTAACAGTGCCTGAAACTCTTTTATCACAATTTCGTCCACCAAGTTTTTGGCGCCGTTGCCGGGGATTGTTCGAGTATGGACAACTGACGGCTCATCTTGTTGCTCAGATTAGGTAATTTTCTTTTGAAAAATCTTTTTCAAAAATTTTTCTTTTTATTTTTCATTTTTCCAAACTATGTTTTTCGAAAAAATTAATAAAAATACAAAAAAAAATTTAGAAAATCATAAAAATAAAAAATATTTTGTGTTTCTTGTTTGAGTCTTGTGTTAATCTTTAAAGTTTGGTGTCAAATTACATGCTTTTAAAATTTTTCTTGCATTTTTCAAAAATTCATGCATTCATGGTGTTCTTCATGATCTTCAAGTTGTTCTTGACAAGTCTTCTTGTTTGATCCGGATGATTTCTTGTTTGGTGTCTTTTGTTGTTTTTCATGTGCATTTTTGCATTCATATTTTCCATGCATTAAAAATTTCTAAGTTTGGTGTCTTGCATGTTTTCTTTGCATTAAAATTTTTTTAAAATTATGTTCTTGATGTTCATCATGATCTTCAAAGTGTTCTTGGTGTTCATCTTGACATTCATAGCATTCTTGCATGCATCTTGTGTCTTGATCCAAAATTTTCATGTTTTGGGTCATTTTTGTGTTTTTCTTTAAAATTCAAAAATCAAAAAATATCTTTTCCTTATTTCCCTCCAAAATTTCGAAATTTTGGGTTGACTTGGTCAAAAAATTTTAAAATTAGTTGTTTCTTACAAGTCAAGTCAAAATTTCAATTTTAAAAAATCTTATCTTTTTCAAAAATCATATCTTTTTCAATTTTTTTTTATTTTTCGAAAATGTCAAAAATCTTTTTCAAAATATCTTCAATATCTTTTTCTTATCTTTATTTGATATTTTCGAAAAATTAGCTAACAATTAATGTGATTGGTTCAAAAATTTGAAGTTTGTTACTTTCTTGTTAAGAAAGGTTCAATCTTTAAGTTCTAGAATCTTATCTTGTAGTTTCTTGTTAGTTAAGTCAATTTTAAAATTAAATATTTTTCAAAATATCTTTTTCAAATATATCATTTTATCTTTTATCTTATCTTTTTCAAGAATTTTATCTTTTTCATAATTTGATTTCAAAATATCTTATCTAACTTCTTATCTTCTTATCTTTTTCAAATTTTGATTTCAAATCTTTTTCAATCAATTAACTAACTTTTTGTTTGTTTCTTATCTTTTTCAAAACCACCTAACTACTTTTCCCTCTCTTATTTTCGAAAATTCTCCCTCTCTTTTTCAAAAATTCTTTTTAATTGTTTTAAATTTTAATTTTAATTATCTATTAACTTTAATTTTCGAAAATCACTAACTCTTTTTCAAAAATTAATTTCGAATTTCTCTTCTCTTTTCTTCTTTTATTTAATTAATTAATTACTAACACTTCTCTTCACTTCTCTTCATCCAAATCCGAATCCATCCTTCTTCTTTCTTCTACCTCTTTCTTCTTCTACTAACATAAGGGAATCTCTATACTGTGACATAGAAGATTCTTTTTTCTTTTCTTGTTTTCTTCTCTTTCATATGAGCAGGAACAGGGAAAAAGGCACTCTTGTTGAAGTTGATCCAGAACCTGAAAGGACTCTGAAGAGAAAATTAAGAGAAGCTAAATTACAACAATCCAGAAATAACCTTTCAGAAATTTTCGAACAAGAGAAGGAGATGGCAGCCGAAAATAATAATAATAATAATGCAAGGAGAATGCTTGGTGACTTCACAAAGCCAACATCCAAGTTTGATGGAAGAAGCATCTCCATTCCTGCCATTGGAGCCAATAACTTTGAGCTTAAACCTCAACTAGTTGCATTAATGCAACAAAACTGCAAGTTTTATGGACTTCCATCTGAAGATCCTTATCAGTTCTTAACTGAGTTCTTGCAGGTCTGTGATACTGTAAAGACAAATGGAGTTAATCCTGAAGTCTACAGACTCATGCTTTTCCCTTTTGCTGTAAGAGACAGAGCTAGAATATGGTTGGATTCACAACCTAAGGATAGCTTGGACTCCTGGGATAAGCTGGTTACTGCTTTCTTGGATAAATTCTTTCCTCCTCAAAAGCTGAGCAAGCTGAGAGTGGATGTTCAAACCTTCAAACAAAAGGATGGTGAATCTCTCTATGAAGCTTGGGAAAGATACAAGCAGTTGACCAAAAGATGTCCATCTGACATGTTTTCAGAATGGACCCTATTAGATATATTCTATTATGGTCTCTCTGAATTTTCGAAAATGTCATTGGACCATTCTGCAGGTGGATCTATTCACCTGAAGAAAACGCCTGAAGAGGCACAAGAACTCATTGACATGGTTGCAAACAACCAGTTCATGTATACCTCTGAGAGGAATTCCGTGAATAATGGGATACCTCAGAAGAAAGGAGTTCTTGAAATTGATGCTCTGAATGCCATATTGGCTCAGAACAAAATGTTGACTCAACAGGTCAACATAATCTCTCAAAATCTGAATGGATTGCAACATGCATCCAACAGTACTAGAGAGGCAGCTTCTGAAGAAGCTTATGATCCTGAGAACCCTGCCATGGCAGAGGTCAATTACTTAGGTGAACCTTATGGAAACACCTATAACTCATCATGGAGAAATCATCCAAATTTCTCATGAAAGGATCAACAAAAACCTCAACAAGGTTTTAACAATGGTGGACGCAATAGGCTGAATAATAGTAAGCCATATCCATCATCTTCTCAGCAACAGACAGAGAATGCTGAACAAAACAATTCTAATTTAGCTAATATAGTCTCTGATCTGTCAAAGGCCACTTTCAGTTTCATGAATGAAACCAGATCTTTCATTAGAAATTTGGAGGCACAAGTAGGCCAGCTGAGTAAGAAAGTTATTGAAACTCCTCCCAGTAATCTCCCAAGCAATACAGAAGAGAATCCAAAAGGAGAGTGCAAAGCCATTGACTTAGTCAACATGGCCGAATGCACAAAGGAGGAGGAGGACGAAAATCCCAGTGAGGAAGACCTCCTGGGACGTCCTCCAAGCAAGAAGGAGCTTCCTAATAAGGATCCTGAGGAATCTGAGGCTCACACAGAGACCATAGAGATTCCACTAAATCTCCTTCTGCCATTCATGAGCTCTGACTATTATTCATCCTCTGAAGAGGATGAAGATGTGACTGGAGAGCAAGTTGCTCAATACTTAGGAGCTATCATGAAGCTAAATGCCAAGTTATTTGGTAATGAGACTTGGGAAAGTGAACCTCCCTTGCTCATTAGTGAATTAGAGACTTGGATTCAGGAAACTCTACCTCAAAAGAAACAAGATCCTGGCAAGTTCTTAATACCTTGCACCATTGGCACCATGAGCTTTGAAAAAGCTCTGTGTGATCTTGGGTCAAGGATAAACCTTATGCCACTCTCTGTAATGGAGAAGCTAGGAATCATTGAGGTACAACCTGCCTTGTTCTCATTACAATTGGCAGATAAATCCATAAGACAAGCTTATGGAATGGTAGAGGACATGCTAGTAAAGGTTGAAGGCCTTTACATCCCTACTGATTTCATTATCCTAGACACTAGGAAGGAAGATGATGAATGCATCATCCTAGGAAGACCTTTCCTAGCCACAGCAGGAGCTGTGATAGATGTCAACAGAGGAGAATTAGTCCTTCAATTGAATGGGGAATACCTTATGTTTCAAGCACATGGAAATCCCTCTGTGACAAAAGAGAGCAAGCATGAAGAGCTTCTCTCAGTTCAAGGTCAAGAAGAGCCCACACAGTCAAACTCTAAGTTTGGTGTTGTGAGGCCACAACCAAACTCTAAGTTTGGTGTTCAAACTCCATATCCAAACTCTAAGTTTGGTGTGGAGACAACATTGACTTGATCACTCTGTGGCTCCATGAGAGCCACTGTCAAGCTACTGACATTAAAGAAGCGCTTGTTGGGAGGCAACCCAATTTTATTTATCTAATTTTATTTTATTTTGTTTTGGTGTTATTTTTGTGTTTAATTGGGTACATGATCATGAGGAGTCACGAAAAAATCAAAAAAATTAAAAACAGAGTCAAAAACAGAAGAAAAAAATTTTCACCCTGGAGGACGCACGGGCTGGCGTTCAACGCCCAGAAGATGCATCTGGCTGGCGTTCAACGCCAGAACAGAGCATCTTTCTGGCGCTGAACGCCCAAAACAAGCTACATCCTGGCGTTTAACGCCAGGATGCGCACACAGAGGGCAATCTGGCGCTGAACGCCAGAAACAAGCTTGAAACTGGCGTTCAACGCCAGAAACAAGCATCACATGGGCGTTTAACGCCCAGAACATGCACCAATGGGCGTTTGAACGCCAGAATGGTGCATGAAGGCAATTTACACGCCTATATGGTGAAGGAATGGTATTTCTTTTCACCTCAGGATCTGTGGACCCCACAGGATCCCCACCTCAGGATCTGTGGACCCCACAGGATCCCCATCTACCTTTTCTTTTAATCCTAATCACACTCTCCTATTCCAAATCTCATTTTCAATGTCACCCTTCCCAAAAACCTTCACCAATCACCTCAATTCCTCTTCCCAATTACCCCATGCACCATTCACATCAACCTCCTTTTTCCCCATACATCCCACCTACCTCCATTACATTCAAATTCAATTTACCACCCTTTCCCACCCAAAATGGCCGAAACCTAACCCTCCCCCTCCCTATAAATACCTCTCCTTTCTTCTTCATTTTCACACAACACTACCCATTCTTCTCTCATATAGCCGAACCCACTTCTCTCCCCCTCTTCCACATTCTCTTCTTCTCCTTCTACTCTTCTTTTCTTTTTGCTCGAGGACGAGCAAATCTTAAGTTTGGTGTGGTAAAAAGCCCAAGCTTTTTATTTTTCATTCACCATCAATGGCACCCAAGACCGGAGTTTCCTCAAGAAAAGGAAAAGGGAAGGCAAAAGCTTCCACTTCCGAGTCATGGGAGAAAGAGAGATTCATCTCCAAAAGCCATCAAGACCACTTCTATGATGTTGTGGCAAAGAAGAAGGTGATCCCCGAGGTCCCTTTCAAGCTCAAAAAGAATGAGTATCCGGAAATCCGACATGAAATTCAAAGAAGAGGGTGGGAAGTCATAACCAACCCCATGCAACAAGTCGGATTATTGATGGTTCAAGAGTTCTATGCTAATGCATGGATCACTAGGAACCATGATCAAAGTATGAACCCGAATCCAAAGAACTATATCACAATGGTTCGGGGGAAATACTTAGATTTCAGTCCGGAAAATGTGAGGTTGGCGTTTCATCTACCCATGATGCAAGGTGATGAACGCCCCTACACAAGAAGAGTCAACTTTAATCAAAGGTTGGACCAAGTCCTAATGGACATTTGTGTGGAAGGCGCCCAATGGAGAGTAGACTCCAAAGGCAAACCAGTCCAACTAAGAAGACTGGACCTCAAGCCTGTAGCTAGAGGATGGTTGGAGTTCATCCAAAGATCCATCATCCCTACAAGCAACCGATCTGAAGTTACTGTGGATCGGGCCATCATGATTCATAGCATCATGATTGGAGAGGAAGTAGAGGTTCATGAAGTCATCTCTAATGAACTCTATAAAATAGCTGATAAGCCTTCATACATGGCACGGCTAGCTTTCCCCCACCTCATATGCCATCTATGTTATTCAGCCGGAGTTATCATAGATGGAGATGTCTCCATTGAAGAAGAAAAGCCCATCACCAAGAAGAGGATGGAGCAAACAAGGGAAGTTCCTCACGGCCCCCAAGGAGAACATGAGGAAGTTCATCAACAAATGCCTCATGGAATGCACTTTCCTCCTAACAACTATTGGGAGCAACTCAGTACCTCCTTAGAAGACTTGAGCCATAATGTGGAACAACTAAGGGTGGAACACCATGAACACGCCCTCACTCTCCAAGAAATAAGAGAAGATCAAAGAGCTATGAGGGAGGAGCAACAAAGGCAAGGAAGGGACATAGAAGAATTGAAGAACATCATTGGTCCTTCAAGAAGAAGACGCCACTAGAGGTGGATTCATTCCTTGTTCTTTATTTTCTTTCTGTTTTCGGTTTTTAAGTATTATGTTTATTTATGTTTTGTGTCTTTACTTCATGATCATTAGTATGTAACCATGCCTTAAAGATTATGAATAATTCCATGAATCCTTCACCTCTCTTAAAAGAAAAATGTTTTAATTCAAAAGAACAAGAAGTACATAATTTTCGAAATTATTAGTGAATTTAATTTAATTATATTGATGTGGTGGCAATAATTTTTGTTTTCTGAATGAATGAATGAATAGTGCATATTTTTGATCTTGTTGTCTATGAGTGTTAAAATTGTTGGCTCTTGAAAGAATGATGAACAAAGAGAAATGTTATTGATGATCTGAAAAACATCATGAAATTGATTCTTGAAGCAAAAAAAAAAAAAAGTGGCGAAAATTTTAGCAAAGATCCAAGGCTTTGAGCATTAATGGATAGGAGGGCCCAAGGAAATTAAAAATCCAGGCCTAAGCGGCTAAAACAAGCTGTCCCTAACCATGTGCTTGTGTCATGAAGGTCCAAGTGAAAAGCTTGAGACTGAATGGTTAAAGTCGTGATCCAAAGCTAAAGAGTGTGCTTAAGAGCTCTGGACACCACTAACTGGGGACTTTAGCAAAGCTAAGTCACAATCTGAAAAGGTTCACCCAGTTATGTGTCTGTGGCATTTGTGTATCCGGTGGTAATACTGGAAGACAAAGTGCTTAGGGCCACAGCCAAGACTCATAAAGTAGCTGTGTTCAAGAATCAACATGCCTAACTAGGAAAGTCAATAACACTATCTGAAATTCTAAGTTCCTAGAGAAGCCAATCACTCTAAACTTCAAAGGAAAAAGTGAGATGCCAAAACTGTTCAGAAGCAAAAAGCTACAAGTCCCGCTCATGTAATTAAATTAATATTCATTGATATTTTGGAATTTATAGTATATTCTCTTATTTTTATCCTATTTGATTTTCAGTTGCTTGGGGACAAGCAACAATTTAAGTTTGGTGTTGTGATGAGCGGATAATTTATACGCTTTTTGGCATTGTTTTTAGGTAGTTTTTAGTAAGTTTAAGCTACTTTTAGGGATGTTTTCACTAGTTTTTATGTTAAATTCACATTTCTGGACTTTACTATGAGTTTGTGTATTTTTCTGTGATTTCAGGTAAATTCTGGCTGAAATTGAGGGACTTGAGCAAAACTCTGAAGAAGGCTGACAAAAGGACTGCTGATGCTGTTGGAATCTGACCTCCCTGCACTCGAAATGGATTTTCTGGAGCTACAGAACTCCAATTGGCGCGCTCTCAACGGCGTTGGAAAGTAGACATCCAGAGCTTTCCAGAAATATATAATAGTCTATACTTTATTCGAAGAATAACGACGTAACTTGGCGTTGAACGCCAAGTACAAGCTGCTGTCTGGAGTTAAATGCCAGAAAAACGTCATGATCCGGAGTTGAACGCCCAAAACACGTCATAACTCGGAGTTCAACTCCAAGAGAAGCCTCAGCTCGTGGATTAATCAAGCTCAGCCCAAACATACACCAAGTGGGCCCCGGAAGTGGATTTTTGCATCAATTACTTACTCATGTAAACCCTAGGAGCTAGTTTATTATAAATAGAACATTTAACTATTGTATTGGAAGTCTTTAATCATTCGGTCGCTTGATCATGGAGAGGGCTGGCCATTCGGCCATGCCTGAACCTCTTTTACTTATGTATTTTCAAAGGTGGAGTTTCTGCACACCATAGATTAAGGGTGTGGAGCTCTGCTGTACCTCAAGTATTAATGCAATTCTATTGTCTTTTATTCAATTATCTTTTATTCTTATTCCAAGATATTCATTCGTACCCAAGAACATGATGAATGTGATGATAAGTAACCCTCATTATCATTCTCACTTATGAACGCACGTGATTGACAACCACTGCTGTTCTACATGCAACCGAGCTTGAATGTGTATCTCTTAGATTCCCCAACAGAATCTTCGTGGTATAAGTTAGATAGATGGCGGCATTCATGAGGATCCGGAAAGTCTAAACCTTGTCTGTGGTATTCCGAGTAGGATTCTGGGATTGAATGACTGTGACGAGCTTCAAACTCCTGAAGGCTGGGCGTGATGACAAGCGCAAAAGAATCAAGGGATTCTATTCCAACCTGATTGAGAACCGACAGATGATTAGCCGTGCTGTGACAGAGCATAGGAACGTTTTCACTGAGAGGATGGGATGTAGCCATTGACAACGGTGATGCCCTACATACAGCTTGCCATGGAAAGGAGTAAGAAGGATTGAGTTGAAGCAGTGGGAGAGCAGGCGTCCATGAGCCATACAGTATCTCCATTCGCTTATCTGAAATTCCCACCAATGAATCTGCATGAGTACTCTATCCCTTTTATTATTTCTATTTTCTTATCTTTATTTTCGAAAACCCATAAACAGATTTAATCTGCCTAACTGAGATTTACAAGGTGACCATAGCTTGCTTCATACCAACAATCTCTGTGGGATCGACCATTACTCACGTAAGGTTTATTACTTGGACGACCCAGTACACTTGCTGGTTAGTTGAACGGAGTTGTGAACTTCTCTAACAGTGCCTGAAACTCTTTTATCACAATTTCGTCCACCAATTATGTTGTTGCAACATTCATATTTTTATAATATTTTTTTAGAAGACAGAGTTTTAAATCACTTGATTTATGTACAGCGTATAGAAGTAATGGTTGATTGATAATAGTTGTTGTTTTTTTGTTTTGTTGTTTTACTTGTTATTGATTCATTGATTATTTGATTTCATTGTTGCTGGTTGTTGTTTTCTTGCTGGTTCAGTGTTCATTGTTTTATTTGTTGTTCATTGTTTAGGGAAATTGCTTCTGATTGCTAGTTCACCGATCATTGTTTAATTTATTTGTTGTTCTATTTTTTATCTATTTGTTGTTGTGTTTCTGCTCTTGAATTATTACACCAAAGAAATTGGATTGATAGATAAAAATGATAGTAATAGTTTGTCCTGTTTGTATAACACTTGTAGTTTTGTCCTAATTAAGTGCTTCTCAGTGCCGTTTTTCATCTGTAAATGAATTGCTGTGTTTTTTTTAATATGAATATCTTGATAAGATTGGGATCTTTGAATCAGTGACTTTTCTTTTGTTGAAAATTATAGTTACATTAGTAAAATTGCATATATGATATATGTGTCCTTATATAAACATCTTCTCATCATGAAACTATTGCATAACAAAATAGTGAAGAAGAGTTTGATTTATATTCTTTGCAGTTGAATTGCTCTAACACATTTCTCACCTTCCTACTTTTGTTGCAGGAACAGATTTTTGGGCTGCCTTGACCACTTTCCTCTTACTCTTTGCTTATCCATATCCTCCACTTCCAATTAAAAGCAGAGTTTCATACTTCTTTTGTTGATCTTGCGTTGAGAATTTTCAGCAACTTTTCACCCTTTAACATCCATATTTGTTTCATTTTTCTTCTTCCATAATGTGAACGAATGTATACAATATTGCTTATTGCTTAAATTTTATTAGATCAAGACTTTGTTAGCTATTGTGTATTTATGTTTGTCGATTTCAATGTGATGACTTTGTGAAATAGTATGGTAGTATTTTTTCTGAATTGATTGAAAAAACCGAACAAACCGAATCGAACCAAACCGATTTTAATTGGTTTGGTTTGGTTCGGATGGCCTTGATAAAAAACCGAACCAAACCGAACTGCAGTTTAATTAGGCGATCGGATCGGATGACTTTTCCCTAAAAAACCGAACCAAACCGCACCGTGAACACCCCTACCGAAAACCCTGTTGTTACTGCTTTGTTATTTCATTGTAAGCTATCTCTGTTTCCAATTCCATTGAATTTGTTTCCATTTCTGATTCCATTGAATTTGAACTCTCTATTTTGCTGCAACCATGATCATGTTGTTGGGACTACCGATGCCACTGTTACTGGAATATTGTTAGAATTGATGCCGCTGTTGTCCCAGTTAATTTGGAGGTTTTAGCTTTTGAATGTGTTTTATTTCTAAATGTGTATTGGCTTTTGAAATGGCCTGATCTAATTTAAGGAAGCCATTGTCTGTTTTTAATTTAGTTTAATTATTTACCTTGATCAATGCAGGGATGAAGAACTAACTTCAAAAATGGTGGCTTGGTGCTGCTGATTGTGCTAATTTCAGGTCAGGATCCAAATAACTTAAGGTACTTATCATTCCTCCTTCTTGTTGTTGTTGCTCTCTATGTATTTGTGAAAATTCATGTGTTATTGCACCAGTGTTGCTGTAAAAGGAAACACTGTAAAAGGAGTAACTGCTGCTCATTTTTTAAGTCAAGTTGCTGTAAATTGAGGAGCATCTTCTGGGTATAATTCTGCTTCCGGTGATTTTTTTCTCCAGTTCTAATGAGCATCACACTGGTAAACTTTTTCATTGTTTTATAACTATCAAGACATTATTGTTCATTATGTGTTGATGCTATTGTAGTTAAGTTTGTAATGTTTTCAAATTGTAGAAGAAATTGTTAAAACTAATCAACCAGCTCAGACCAAAAGTGAAAAGAAAGAGGTATTATGTTCTTCATTGTTCTCTATTAGTCTAAATTTGTATTTTAATTAACATTTTGGTGAGAAAGTAATCATGCTACTACTATGGAATAAATATCTGCTTTTTGTCTTTTAATTTCAAAAAAGAATAATTGGCTTTTTGCACTCTATATTCATACTTAAATAAATACTGCCATGTTGCCAATTTTTTTTACTATTTTTATTCATCATGATTGGGACTCTGTGTTGCTTTCACTAGATTTGGATAAATTTCTTTTACCAAATAGTTGTTTACATCTGATTTTTGGTTTCAATATCTTTTAAGTCATCTTGTAATTCATCTTATTTTATAAGATTAGCATATATGCTGAGAGATATTGAACTCATTTTAGGGTTCATTGAACTGGGCCGCGAAAAAAGATATATTATAAACCAAAAGAAGTAAAGGCTGCAATTGTTACCTGTAGAGGCCTCTGTCCTGGTCTTAATGATGTCATTAGACAGGTTAGCTTGTGATCAATTTAGTCACTGTACTACTATAGCTTAATTCCAGGGTTTATGCATTTTCTATATTCTTGTGCCACAAACATTCTCTGAATATGTTTGATGTTTTAATACTATTGTTTTGCAATTAACGTCTGGATTTTTTTTACCCAAACAGCAAATATAGCCAGTCACTTCATACTTTGTGGTCAGCTCCATTCCGCATTACCATTGCCATGGTTCTTTTGTATCAACAACTAGGTGTTGCTTCCCTTTTGGGCGCTTTGATGCTAGTCCTTATGTTTCCATTACAGTACAGGAGTTCACCTGGTTTTCTCTAGTTTATTTTACCCCTACACTGCTTTGAATCAATTAGTTAAAATGCACTCTTATTATAGTATACTGCTTCCGTTCCTCTCTGCATATCTTTTATTCTCTAGTCTCTTTGCATTAATATACTGAGGTGGTAATGGATATAACTTTATTTTTTAAGAAATTCATTCATGAGCTAATAGTATGGGTTGTTAACCATACTAAAAAACTTGAATTATTTTTATAAGATTCCATGAATTTAATGTTGCATTTTGTGGGAGCAGATGTTTATCATCAGTAGAATGCAAAAGTTGTCTAAGGAAGGATTACAACGTACATACCAGAGAATTGGCATTATGAATGAAGTTTTGGCAGCTATGGACACTATAAAGTATGTTCTTTTGAACTTCATAATAATTTTTTTAAAAATTTAGTTAAATATCAAGTTCTAACCATTTTATTGTTGGATTTTCTGACATGGCTTAGATGTTATGCATGGGAGAGTAGTTTCCGGTCTATCTTGATTAATTTCTTTTTGCATGCAAACAAGAATCATATGATGATGTGTAGTGTAGTGCAGTGCCTTTGATTTTGACTGTTGTTGGATTCTTTATGATTATGAATTTCTTTTCTTTTCTTTTTTGTTGAATTTCTTGCTACTTCTTTGGTGATCTTCTATGAATTCGTTTGTAGAATTTTACATCATGGGTTAGTTTGGCTTATAGTTCTATGAACTCATGTATGGACAAAAAATTTCCCATTTTTCTATTGATTTGTGTTGCTTTTTGTTAATTTGCAGAACTGATGAGGTAATCAACACTCAATTGATGGTTTCTCAGTAAATTTGCCAAAAATGGGTCAAACATTTTTCTCTATATTTCAGCTTGAAACAAAGAGGTTGTTATGCCTTATTGGCATTACATTTGCAGTGTGTAAATTAAATTATCGGTTTTGTTATAGAATTGTAATTTTTTTAATTATAATTATCGCATGTAAATAATTATGTAAATCAATAAAAAATTAATTTTTTTTATACTTTCTTATTTTCTCCCTTCAAAAGCGTGGATGTATGTCTCTTATTGGCAAGCGTTTGAAGCGTAGCCAAAACCAACTCAATGGCACGTTTCTAAAAGCGTGGTTGTATCTCCACTTTTTGGCACGCTTTAAAAGCGTGATAAAAAGATATTGCTACATTTTTTGCATTTTTTCTGTTGTCGTTGCTGACTTTAGAAGGAGACAAACTCTAACTGAATGTGAAGCTACAACCCTGGGAAGTGACAATCTATTTACGGAGGAGACCATGATGGCCAAAGTTCCAAGAAATTTTAAGAGCCCGGACATAGACCTCTATGATGGGACTCCCAACTCTCGACACCACTTGAGTATTTCAAAAGTTGGATGTATTTGGCTGATGCCTTCGACGCGACTCGGTGCAAAGCCTTCCCAACCACTCTGACCAAGGCATTCATGAAATGGTTCGATAGTCTGTCCTCCAAGGTCGGTCATCACCTGCTTCGACGACCTAGCCAGAGGCTTCCTCACAAAGTTCTCAATACAAAAGGATAAAACCAAGCACACACCAAGCCTCTTGGGAGTCAAACAAGAAGTCGGCGAGTCTTTAAGGGTATACATGAATGAAAATATTCGACAAGGCATGCTTGGAAATCCAAAGCCTACCTACAGAAACAACGATCATGGGGCTAGTCAACGGTCTCAAGAAAGGTCCCTTCTTGCAATCTATCTTAAAGATGGGATGCATGAGCATCATTCATATATTTTTCTATTGATTTATATGGTGATTTGTTGATTTCTTATAAGATTTAGGTGTTTTAAGCCCTTATGGATGCTATTTTGAGTTGTTGTTGCATTTTATAAAAAAAAATAAGATAATTCATTGATATCACCTCGGCGCTAAACGCCACCCCACTGGCATTTAGCACTGACTCCTTAAAACTCCAAATTTCATTCAGCTAAGGTGGCGCTAAACGCCACGACTCGGCGTTTAGTGTCGAGGACCTCGTAAAGCGTGCAAGACCTACTAGATAGGTGGCAATAAATGCCACTAGTCTAGTGTTTAGCGTCGAGAGTGAGAATTTGCGTCGGGAGCACACGCACCTACATCAAAGATGCGAAGGAAATATTTTGATTTTGAAATCAAATTAACAAATAAGAACAGATTTTTAGGTTTGAATTTATGTTTGATATCAATGACAATTAGGGCTATAAAAAGGGAAAAGATTTGCCCTGCGGGATTTCTTCATTTTTATGAATTCCGCAATTTTACAGTTTTTTTCAGACTTTTAGGATTTTTCTGAACTATGAGCAACTAAACCTCCATTGTTAAGGTTAGGAGCTCTATTTATTTTGATGGATTGGTATTACTTGTTCTTCTACTTTTGATTAATGCATTGATTTATGTTTAAGAATTGGTTCATTCTTCATCCTATGAATTAAAGTATATTGGAAAATAACCCTAATCTAACTGGAATTCCTTTTGAATCTTGAAAAGTTACATCACTAGAATAAAAGCTTGAAACTCTTTTCTCACAATTCTTTAATTATCTGTATTTAATATGTGATACGTGACATATAATCGGATTATCTTTGGGTTTTTAACGATTGTGTGGCTAATAAACTAGAATTTGAATTTAACCTTTTAACTTAATTAAGTGATCACGAAATTAACGGTTGATTAGGTTAGAAGAGATTGAATTGCCAAGGAATTGGAGTTCAATCACCTAGGGTTTACCATAAACTAAATCTTTGCATAATCAAAGTAGTTAACAATAAGTGCTAATTCAAAAATCTAAACATCTCCAAAGCCTTAACTATTTTTATACTATCTCCTTTGCTGTTTGCTTTGTTTAATTCATTGTCTTTTATGCTATTTGATACTCCAAACTCTCAATTTTACTTGTCTAACTAGAATAGTCAAGCAATCATTGCTTGCTTAGTCCATTAATTCTCATGGGATCGACACTCACTCACCTAAGTTTATTACACAGTACGACCCGATGCACTTGCCGGTAGTTTGTGGTGTAAAATTCGCATCAAGTTTTTGGCACCGTTGCCAGAGATTAACTATGATTAACAACTACCAGTTGATTGATTACCTATATTAGATTTTTTCTTTGTTTTTAATTTCATTTTTTATTTTTCCTTTAATTTTTTCCATTCTATTTTCTTATTATTTTTCTTTTATTTTTGTGTGCTTTACTGGGGATCTCTTTACTGTGACGTTGAGAATCCCAATTTTCTTTGTTTTTTATTGTTTATCCAGGAAAACAGGGATAAAGAACTTCTTCTATATGATCCTAAAATCGAAAGGACTTGTAGGAGAAATAGGGCACAAGTCAGAGCATAGAGAGTTACAGAAAATCTCAAGGACAAATTAGAAGAGAAACTTGAAGTCAGTATGACAGATAACCATGAGCATGTTGTTGTTAACAACCCCCCCCCCCACAATGTCCTGCCTGTTAGGAGAACACTGGGGTCATATACTAATCCCAATCCTAGGAATTGTGTGGGAAGCATTGTACCACCGGTTGTGCATGCCAACAACTTCGAGTTGAAGGCTCAACTCATCACTTTGATCCAGTAGAATTGTTAGTTTAGTGAAAGCCCTCTAGAAGACCCCAACTTATTCATCTCTAATTTTCTGAGGATTTGTAATACAGTCAAGACCAATGAGGTTCTCGCTGATGTTTATCGATTATTGTTGTTTCCTTTTGCTGTGAGGGACCAAGCTAGTCAGTGGTTTGAGACACAACCCAAGGAAAGTATAGCAATCTGGGTGGATTTGGTTAGTAAGTTCTTAACCAAATTCTTCCCGCCTCAGAGGTTGACTAATAAGTTGAGGACAGATATTCAGACTTTCTGACAGCTTGATGGCGAGTCTCTCTATCAAGCTTGAGAGAGGTACAAAGCTCTAGTGAGAAAATGCCCTCCAGACATGTTTGCAAATTGGGTACAACTGCAGAATTTTTATGATGGTGTCACTCCGACCTCAAGACTTTCATTGGATAATTCTGCAAGAGGTTCTTTGCACATGAAGACCACTGATGAAGCCTTGGATTTGATAGAGATGGTGGCCAATAATCAGTACTTGTATCCTTCAGAAAGAACCATGAGGAAGGGTGTCATGGAATTGGATGCCTTACATGCTATTCTTGCTCAGAACAAAGTCATGTCTTAGCAGATTAATGCCATCACTCAACACTTGCGAGGCATGCAAGTTTCAGCCATAAATATCCAAGATACGTCATATGACATGGGTTGTGGAGTGTCTCAATTCAGAAGCTATGACTATGAGCAACCCTCTTCTGAACAAGTCAATTATATGGGTAATTCTTCAAAATCACCCACTAATGATTCATTTTTCAAGACTTACAATCCGGGATGGAGAAATCACCAAACTTTGCTTGGAAAAATCAGAATCAAAGGCAACCAAATTTCAACAACAACAACACCCACCATAGCATCTTCAACCCATAACACCCTCAACCAAACAACCCCCCTTATAACTGCCAAAACATACCACCACCAGTCTAGGCACCCCATCCTCCTCCACAATCTTCATCATTGGAACTTATTTTACAATCATTCATACAGGAAACCCGTGCTTCCATCAGAAACTTAGAGGTTCAAATGGGACAAATAAGTAAGCAAGTTGCTGAGAGGCTTTCCAACACTCTCCCCAATGATACAATTCCAAATTCAAAGAAAGAATGCAAGGCCATCCACTTGAGAAGTGGAAAATTGGTGGGTACAGAGACCAAAGACCATGAGGAAGGTGCTAAAGAAGCTATAAAGGAAGCCAAAGGCTCTGTTGAGCATGCCTCTCCCAACTCCTCCTCTCCCCTGGTTTAAGACGAGGTAGAGTTACCTAAAGTGAAGCCTTAGTGCTCGAGTGCAAGCCCAAAATTTCATATCCCCAGATGCTCTAAAAGGAAACAAAGGACAAGCAGTTTTTAAAATTCTTGTAGGATTTTAAGAAATTATAGGGTAATATCCCCTTTGCTGAGGCTCTGGAGCAAATGCCTCTCTATGCTAAATTCATGAAAGATCTTCTAATGAAGAAGAGGAATTGGAAGGAGAGTGAGACCGTAGTGTTTACTAAGAAATGTAGTGCAATTATTCAGCGGAACCTCCCGAAAAAGATGAAAGATCCGGAGAACTTTTTGATTCCTTACACCATTGACGATGTCACTATCTAGAGGGCATTGTGTGATCTTGGAGAAAGTATCAAGCTCATGTCACTTTTCTTGATGAGAAAGCTCCATATTAATGAGATAAAATCCACTAGAATATTTCTTCAACTGGCTGATCATTCTATTAAATTTTTACTTGGAGTTGTTGAGAATTTGTAGTGAAGGTAGAAACATTTATATTTCTTGTTGATATTGTAATCTCGAATATGGAGGAAGATGCTAATTCCTCCATTATTCTGGGGCGACCTTTTTTGGCTACTAGGAGAGCTCTCATTAATGTACAAAAAGGATAGCATACCTTGAGAGTGAATGATGAGCAAATTGTTCTTAATGTGCTTGAAACCTTACAATATCCCAGTGATTCTGAGGGATGTATAAAAATTGATTTGATTGAGCCATCGATTCAAGAGATCTTGGAAGCGGAGGAACTTGATAGTGTTTTGGAACCTTCTTTGGAAGCTGATTTGATTGAACTTGATGATTCAACACCACCTAAGGAGGGGTCTCACGTGATTGAATTGAAACTCATGCCTCCCTCTTTGAAATATGCTTTTTTTTTTGAGACAATGACTCTTATCCAGTGATTATAAGCTCATCTCTGAGCAGTGATGAAGAGGAAACGTTGATCCATGTACTGAGAAATCATAAAACAGCTCTTAGATGGACCATTGGTGATTTAAAAGGGATAAGCCCGACCATGTGTATACAAAGATCCTGCTTGACGAAGATTCTTTGTTTGATTTTTTTATTTTTATTCTTGTTAAGAGAGTAAAATAAGAAGAAATTTGAGAAGGTAAAACAAAAAGAAAAAGTTGAATAAGAAAAAAAAGAAGAAGAAGATGATGATGATAATGAAAAAGAAGAAGGAGTAGAAGATGAGGAGGAGAAAGAAGAAGAGTTTTAAATTATGCTGAACTTATCAGTACAAATACACCAAAAATTATTAATAATACACATAAATATCTTAGTTTTACACAGAAATTTACTGCAAATACACAAAAATATTTTTTTTAATGCAGAACTCCTACATTAAATTCAATTCAAACCATCAACGATGAACATCAATTTTCACAAACAAAAACAACATTATTCACCTACCGAATCATAAACTACTAACAAAAACATTAACTAGAATCGAACTACCGCTCAGCCACTTGATTGGATTTAAAACAATAATCAATTTCGCTCTGGTTCAATTGATAATATGAATTTGAATCATTCATTATCTTCAAGAATGAGATAACTGTTCAAAATTGATTTTAGAGCTTGATTTCAAAAATATAGAGAACGAAGAAAATTATAAAACTGAAGAAAGAGAACACAGAGAACGAACGAAGAGAAACGCAGAGATGGAAGAGAACGTAGATCTAAAATGCTGAGGAAATTCGAAAAAAAAAACAAAATTCTTTTGAAAAAGGCAGTTATATATTGGCGCGTTGATTGAAAAGTTGGTTAAATAATAGCGCATGAAGTAAATTAGGTTAAAGAGACTTGTATGGACTTATATGTGTAAATAACTTGGACTTATACGTTTAAATAACTTATATGTGAAAAATATTTGTTTATTGACATTTATGTTTTAAAATTAATACCACATTTATGTTTTAATAAATCGAATATGTATTAGTGTAAATTGAATTTAATTGATTCGATTTATATAGAATTACAAACAAAATAAACATGTAACACAATTTAATTTAGGATATCTATCTAATATTAATTCTTAATCTATTTATCTATCTAATTTATTCTAAAATATATTAAATTTATTTTAGGCGTTAAATACGTACCTAGCTAAATTTATAATATAATAATATATGTAATAAAGTGTAATTTATTATTTAACTTTTTTAAAAAATATTAGATTGATAGCCAAAAAATGCAAAAAACCAAAAATTAAAAGTAGTTGCTAAAAGAAAACACTTTAATACTCTTTATAATAGTTATAGATTATAAATTAATTTTTCAAAAAGAGTAAATTGAAGGGAGAAATATTTTGAAGAAGGATGTGAATGTGATGTATATTTGTTATTTGAGGAACTAATTAACTAAATGAATTAGAGAGAAATTCCATAAAAAAAATGAATTAAAGAGAAATTGAACCAAATAGAATAAAACAGAGAGAGAGAGAAACAGAGATCGCGTGACAGAGAAGAAAAAGGACTGCTACCCGGCCGCACCACCGCACCGCACCGCACCGCCGAACTGCTCATCCGTCTTCATCGATCCCGTTCAAGAGGATCTGTAGCTTGGCACTTGGAAATGAAGATCCCTTCCCAATAGTGCCTGATTTTGGGGTAAATCATTTGATTATGGTGTTAAGATCTGATCTTGTGATTCTAAAGTTAATTCAATTTGTGTTTATGGTTTCAGTTCTTGGATTCATTTAATGGTTATCGTTGTTTCAATTGGTGTAATCTGTTGCTGGAAATGACATAAATATCCTTTCGAATAGTTAGTAGTGTTTACAGTGATTGCATTGTGTGGGCATTTGTTGTTGAATAATTTGAAGCTCTCTTTGATTTTTGCCTGGTTTTGTGACTTTTCAAGTTCAAATTTCTAATCAGGAAAATGGAGATACGAGCAATTTGAGGAAAGGAGATATATATTGTTTTAAAGCTAGTATTATTACATGTTCTCTCTATAACAGTTTGGTATAGTTTCTAAAATATTCAGTATGAAAATGGTGACGAAACTTGCTGAGAAATGAAATTCATCATTGTATGAACATACGACAGCAGTTGATACTTGGATAGTTGGATGTATAGACTAGATGCTATACATTGTTTCCCCCTTACCTTTTCACTTTGAAGTCTTGTTCCCCTTTATTCAAACCTTATGATGCGTCTGACAAGTTGCGGTGTAGACGTGTGGTGCTGTCCCTCAACTGCATTTGCTTTTGCTAACTATCATCTATTCTTTCAAAATAGAGGGATAGGGTTCAACAATTGTAGTGATAATAGAGGGGAATAAATGACACTTCATAAACATGACAGTGGCTAAGGGAAAGGGACAATAACAAGATTAACAAGCCATACTAGTGTCTGTAATTGTTTTTCACTGCACCAATTTCAAGGTTGCTAGCCTAGCCATGGCTAGTTTATGTTAGCTGCCTGTGTCTAGTCTGTGAACTAGTATTTTCTTAGTCATACTGTTTTTTGAGTAATGTGTTATAACTTTGTGTGGCATTTGTAGTGTTGAATTTGGCGGAACTTAGTTTGTGCATTACCCATGGAGGGATTGATTTCTAGCTATTTTTTTCCTTCTCACTTTGCCTCAATATGTTTGCTTCTCTGTGAGAAAATATAGTTTAAATTTACCAAATATCTGATTTATATAAAATTCTGGGCAGTTTAGTAGCTGGCCCAATTGGCAACAAGAACTGAGAGAAGAGTAATGAATGAAAAGATGCGATGAGCCATCACACAAGATAGATTCAATCAGGTGTATCAAGTTCAATTCTACTTAGCATGGGGACTTATCCACGTTTACCGTGTAGAACAGTACTTGTATTCCTCTTTATGGTAATCTCTTTATCTCCTTTCAATTTTGCGTTGTTGTTTACTACCCGCATCTCTATGTAACTGGTTAATAAATGGAATGGAATCTCTATTCACTCTTTTAATTTTGTCAGCAGGTTTTGTTTTATGGTGCATCAGTTTCTTCATACATTTCAGCAACCAAGTAATAAGTCCATCCTTTCCTTTGATATCATTGGATATTAATGATCTTACCTTGTCAAGTTTCTGTTGACATCTTATCAAAAATAAATTCAGTTGACATCACCTCATAAAAATTTTTCAGCGAAAGTGATATCAGAGGATCTCAGGCCCTCTATGATTGCGACCAATGTCATCACACAAAGGTGTGTTCATCTCAGATGTTGTTTGACATGTCAATCAACTTTGAAACCAACTAGAAGTAACCTGTTATTATCTTAGTGTCTTTAGTAGAGAGTGTTTCGTGTCATGATACACCTCTTGTAATTTTGATCATGTTGCTAATGCTGTGCAAGCAGGAACAAGACATTTTTCTGACTAGAGTCCACAGTTCTCCCGATGAGAAGGTATTGATAGACAGTTAATGTATATTCACGGTAGAGAAGCAGTAATAGTGCTTATAGAGTAATGATTGTATACAGGACATTGATATAATTGCAACATACAGCGATGCATCTGGCCATTTTCAACTGGCTAGGTTGAAAATGAGGGACTTATCTGATTCCTGGATTTGGGAAAACCCTACTAATGAAAATAATGAACATCAAACGAGATCCCAGGTACTCTAGTTTGATTTCATTTATATAATCTGGAATGATTTAGATCTGGTGCACATGACTCTGATAGATGAATTACATAAGCTATCAACATGCATGTAGGAACTGGTGGAATCATTTCCAACTGATTCAAGATTTAAAGACACTTCGAAGCTCTCCGTAGGTGAGAAAATTTCTAAAGAAAACAGAGTGAAAAGCACCCATTCCCTGTCATTGACTCCAATGAAGATCAAGCGCAGGGTAATTATCAAATTCCACTGTTTGCGTCTCAGTCAAACAAAAATGATAGAGATTAGAGAAAGCTTGTTGGTTCTATTCCCTGTTTTCTTGTTTTTGTTGTCGTTTTTTTTTTCTCTGTTGATTTTTGCTTCTTTTAATAGTTTTCAATCCCTTAGATGATGCGACAAGAAAGAAGGAAAGCTCGTGCTGCTGTGCTTGTACAGCAGGACAAAGAAACTGAAAATCACATCGTGTCAGCAGCAGTTGAGCGCTCAGAAGGATTTCATACCACTAAAAAGGGAAAGTATAGTATATGGAGGGTAGAATACGAGAATCCAAATTCCGACTCAACTCTGAAACTCATGCGAGATCAAATTATAATGGCCAAAGCATATAGCAACATTGCAAAGTCTATGAACAAAACTGTTCTTTACAGTGTGCTTGTTAAACACTTCAAAGAAAGTGAACAAGCTATAGGTGAAGCCAATTCTGATGCTGAGCTTCAGCCTGGGTATTTTTCACATTGCATCACTCTTATTTATTAGGTTTGTTAAGTTGTTTCAAACATGAAAAATTCATATTTCTTTTCTTGGCTTTCCTAGAGCATTTGATCAAGCAAAAGCTATGGGTCATATTCTTTCTGAAGCAAAGGACCAACTATATGACTGCCCCTTGGTAGCAAGAAAGTTAAGGGCTACACTTCAGTCTATGGAAGACAATGTGAACGTACAGAGAAAAAGAAGTGCATTCTTGATTCAGCTTGCTGCAAAAACAGTGCCTAGACAATTGCATTGTCTTCCCCTTCAACTTGCAGCAGATTATTACCTGCAGGGCTATCATAAGAAAGGAAGTCTTGACGACCAGAAGATTGAAGATCCATCGCTTTACCACTATGCTATATTTTCTGATAATGTACTGGCTACATCTGTGGTTGTCAATTCTACGGTGCAGAATGCAAAGGATCCTGAGAAGCAAGTATTCCATATAGTAACTGATAAATTAAATTTTGCAGCAATGAGGATGTGGTTTCTTGTCAACCCTCCTGCTAATGCAACCATTGAAGTTCAGAATATCGATGATTTCAAGTGGTTGAATTCTTCATATTGTTCTGTCCTACGTCAACTTGAATCGGCGAGAATTAAGGAATACTACTTTAAAGCTAATAATCCTTCCTCACTTTCTGCTGGATCTGACAATTTGAAATACAGAAATCCCAAGTATTTATCGATGCTAAATCACCTAAGGTTCTACCTTCCCGAAGTTTATCCGAAATTAAACAAAGTTCTATTCTTGGATGATGACATTGTAGTGCAGAAAGATTTGACACCTCTTTGGTCTGTTGATCTGAAAGGAATGGTTAATGGTGCAGTGGAGACATGCAAGGAGAGCTTCCATAGGTTTGATAAATACCTCAACTTTAGTAATCCACTGATCTCCAAAAATTTCAGCCCGAAAGCTTGTGGCTGGGCATTTGGTATGAATATGTTCGACCTGATAGAGTGGAAGAAACGGAATATCACAGGAATATATCATCGGTGGCAAGACATGGTAAGTTTTGCTTGCCTTCGTCCTCTTCCTTCATATCTCTCCAAATATATCTTAATATTTTCGATGTTTCTTTTCCTTTGAATATCATTTTACGAAATTGGTTGCACTCTTGCATTTGTGTTTGTTTTCCTGAAACTGTGTTCATTTCAGTTCCTGGAGCCAAATCTCAATCTTTTGTGTGCGTGAACTTATCATTTCTTCTTGGCAGATCTGGAATTGATTGTTTTTCTTTTCTGCAGAACGAGGATAGAACCCTCTGGAAGCTCGGAACGTTACCTCCTGGACTAATAACCTTTTATAATCTGACCTATCCGTTAGACCGAGGCTGGCATGTCTTGGGACTCGGCTATGATCCAGCTCTGAACCTAACAGAGATTGAGAATGCTGCTGTGATTCACTACAATGGAAACTATAAGCCATGGTTGAATCTTGCTGTTTCCAAATATCAATCATATTGGTCCAGATATGTTATGTTCGATAATCCATATATTAGAGTTTGCAACCTCAGCTAATTTGCCAATTTAGTTTCCTACCTCACTAACAGATTATATGTACTTTTTGGAAAATGGACACACACATGTAATATATTTGCTTCTCAAATACCAGTTGTCAACATTTTTCAAATGAGAAATTGGCATTTGGTAAAGTCTAACCCCGAAGCTCTTCATAGATTCTAATATATCTACAAAATTTGATAGATAAATTTCTGAGATTGACATAGTAATTAAGCAAAAAATCAACAGAGAGAATAGTTTAGTCTTGAGTCTATAGTAGCATTTTTTACTGTTTACTTTAAATAATTATTTTTAGTAAAATATCTATTTACTGTTGTCAATTTTTTTGTTTTTTACGGCATCTCCTAGACTGGCAGGTAAAAAACTGATCTGTCGCGAATTAAAAATCCATTTAAGAGTTTTCAGAAATCCATTTAAGAGTTTTCTGATGGCCAAAGTATCTATGTATTATTATTAATTACTAAAAAATATATATTCTTCACGTCACGTCAATAGAAGTGTTCAAATTATAATGTCTATACCCCTTAACAAGTTTTCTTGACAAGGAGCCATTTTAATAAATTAGAATTTTACTTTATTATTATTTTTAAACAACAGCAAATCAATTTCTTTCATTTATCAAAAGAGGGTTTTAAGAAGTTATAGTAGCATTAAGGTATTATTAAAAATACAACTCTAGCATGTTTATGGATGAAATTTCTGCTTGCTAAACAACAGCAAATCAATTTCTTTGGTTTATTTCCCCTTCAGAGACTATCATAACAGCTTCTGACTGGCCATAACACCTTACAGTTAAAACTAAAAGCATTATTTTTTGCTCATCTTAATTATCATATTTTTTGTATAAAGTAGAATGCTTTGCACCATTGTTGTCTTAATCACTATTATTATGTTTAATTAATTTTGCGACAGTTAATACGAATTTGGCCGTCGTTCCCTGTCAAAGGGCTAAGGTTTGCCATCTTGACCATGGCGTTTGCAAAGTCGAGAAAGAAGCTTGCAGGGTTGTTGCTATAGCTGGTGACCTGAGAATCAGTGGAACCACCACCGAAGAGTTGCTGATCAGAGTGTAGAAGGCCTTTTTGGTTGACAAGGTTCTTAAAGTAGGCATTGTCAAATAGGACAGTGGTGGTGGCATCGAGCGGCGAAAGGTTGGTGTCGCCGCCAGTGGTTGGACAATTCTGCCTCAGTGATGTTGCCAAAGTTGAATCAATGCTTGTTTCGTTGTAAAGCCTTCCTCGAAATAATTGGCATCTGGCTTCCCCTGTTGTGTGAGCTCCTACACATGAAAATGTTAATACACTCCTTACATAATCATATATAATCAAATTAAAATCATATAAATTCTACTAAAAACATGCGAGGAGAGTTATGTCAAAAATATCAATTTTACCAAACTTTAAATGTAAAATAAAATAAGTCTATTAGAGAGCCGATAAAAAAAATAGCCAACTTTAGTCAATAACCAATTATTGGACCACAATCAAACAAATTCACTCATTATTTTTTTGGAAATGATCTTTTTTCTCATTCTCACTTCTTTCTCGGAACACCACAATTTCATCTATTGCTACTGTCAATCAGCCACTTGTTGATATGTCTTCATCTGTCTTAAATCCTAAACATTAAATTTCCTAAAAAATTCTAAATTTCAAACGCTTAATTGGTTTTTATTTGTTTCACTTTTAAATTTTTTTTACTTGAATTATGGATGTTTTTATTATTTTTACATTTTAGTTTCGAATGTTTATTTATGATGTTCATTTCTTTCCAATTGTTGCATGTTTTTAAAATTTTTTAAATTAATTGACTGAAATAATATTAGTTCTCTAGACTTTTCAGAATAAAATTATTTTCTAAACATATGAATCAAATAATGTGTTAGTTAAAGCCTAGACAAAGAGAAATTACAAATTAGTGCATAAGATTTCAAAAAGAGAGTGGACAGCAAGTATGATAATGGAAATGAGAGTAATATAATTACCTGAGAGGGCAACCATCTCATTGGTGTTAAAGCCCTTATTTGAAAAAGCAGAGATAAGTTGATTTAGATCCATCAAAGGGGAAGGGATATCTTTAGTGGCATCATCTTTACTTGCACTCATTGAGTCTCTTCTGCCTAACCCAACATTCCATGATGGACCCCCCAACTGAAAATTAAATAATCAAAGGATATCTCAACTTAGACTTGTTTTAGTAAAATTTATGGTAAAGGTCTTTGTATTTTTTAAAAATGCAAGTTTTTTATGTTATGTTTAATAAATTAAAAAAGATTATGTGCTTATATTTGTAATTTTTAAAAGATATAAATATTTTTAAAAATAGTTTGTACTTATCAAAATTAAAAATTCTAATATAATCTTATACATTAATTAATATTTAAATTTAATTCTTATATAAATATCTTTTATAGAACTTTTAAATTTTAAAAATTATTTTACCAAATGTATTCATTATTGTTTGTGCTTATTAAGAGTCATATTTAATTTAATTTATTAAATAGAGATGTTATAACTTTTAAAAATAAATTTTTATAAATTATTTTTAAAAAATAAAAATTTTACCAAAACAAGTCTTAATATAAGAAATACCAGTCACAGAGAAGTTTAGAAGCATATTTTTTTTTAAATTAAAAAAAAAAACAAGTATAAAGTGAGTTTCTAAAGAATTGCAATGTCAGGAATTTATAAGTTTAGACAAATATTTTAGAGGCTTATTTAATATGTTTTTTACTAGAGATTTTTAAGTACATCCGCGTAAAATTTCTCAAGAGCATACTTGATTTTTTTTTTTTTTAGGATTCTATAAGTTTATTGCAAAATTTTCCGTCATATTCTTTCCTAGTATATATTAATAAATATCTCAATAACTAAGATATGAATTGTATGTTACCTACATCAAAATGTGAATATATGACTATATTAGAAGTGACAACAGTTGTTTGTAAACCTAACAAACAATAACTTATAAGATTTCTATTATTTGGGATTTTGTATTAACCTGATTTTAAAACTATAGTAATAATTAGTTATTAAGAAGAATTATATATGGAATTGAACTTACTGCAAGAACAGAATCACGTGCGGCAAGAGCAAGAATATCAGCACAAGAAACAACACTGGGACAAGCAGCTTCAACCTTAGTTTTAATATCATCAATTACATCAAAACCTCGGAGAGAATTCACATTCGGACCAGCTGTCTTCTCTCCAGTAAAACTTGATGTGTCATCTAATAGAACCGATCCATCACATCCCTACAATGCAAGTTTAATATGAAAATGTAATTTAGCTCATTTTTCTAGTGATGAGATTATCAAGCATCTTAATATATAAGACAAACAATTATAAGATAATTATTTATTAAATATTTAATTACTCTCTTTGTTTCAATTAAATCCCTATATTATTTTTTAATTGAATTTTTATATTATTTTTTATTTTGTAATTAGATTCTTTTCATATTAAAAATATTAAAATTAATAGAATATTTTTTTTCAAAATACATACAATTAAAAATTTAATTAAATTTTTAATTATAAATACTTTCAATTTATAAAAAGATATTTAGTTAATTTTAATAATTTTACACTAAAAAAAATTTAATTACAAAATTAAAAACAATATAAAAATTTAATTAAAAAAATATATAAATACCTAATTAAAATTTAATAAAATTATAGGACCAACAATATAATTAACCCTTCATTAAATCACCAACAGTATATATGGCACCACAAAGTTTAATTATATAACTGATGCATGCATCAAACTGACGATGATAATAGTAACAAAGCACTACTACAACTTTGACTTTAGTCAACAATATTTTAGAGCAATATTTGAAAATATATATTGCCTGGAAATTAAACCTTTATTTTTCGTTCTATCTTGAATAGTAAAATTTGGAAACAATTTTTATTAGTTACTACCAAAGTATATTACAAAAATTAGACTAACAACCTAGTGTGACACATGATAATGCTAAAAAGACAATAACTAAATCAAAATTAACTTATTTAATTTATCTATAATTTTATACGTATAATAATGATAATTATATATTTATTATATCTAAAACTACACAATTATTTACAATTATATACTTTTCTGCCAAATATTATTGTATACCCACGGTAAAAGAAAATTGCTTGTGATATTGGTTTCTCTTAAAATAAAATAATATATAGATGCATGAGCATGATGAGAATGAAAGTGAAAGATGAGACGTGCATTGACAAAGCAATCATGGAAATGAAGACGGAGCAAGGATGCACCCATGCGGTGCTCTTTGGCAACTGCACTCATCACTGCACTTCTTATTATGGAGAGTGCTTGTGGACATGTTTTGTAATAATAATTTGAGCTTAATTCAGAAGATGCAATGCTAAACATAATGCAAACTAAAATAATTGACATGCAAAAACGTGCCATTTTCCCTAAAGACTAAGATATTTTAGCTTCACCACTTAGAAGAAGAATAAAGTGATTATTACTCTCACTTTGCTCTATTGTGTTAAGTAAAACCCTATGCTCCTAAAGCTTTATTTATAGTGATGGTATACTGCTATTGCGCGCTCCATTTTTGACTTTGTAATATAGAGATTCTTAATCAGTCAAACATAGTCCACTAGTACTTCATTCTAGAAAAAGGAAACACAAATAAGCAATGTTAAAAAGCTAATACTTTTAGTATAAAAAAAGAATTGATTAATATTAGTTCAAATATAAGTTAAAAATTTAAAAAAAAGTGTTGGTCACCTACTACTACTACTATTATCCAACAAATACAATAGAAGTAATTTAATTAGTATATATAAATATATTTTAATTTTTTTCAACTTTCATTTATACACCTATTTATAATAATTTATAGCATATTATATATGCAATAAGCATTTAATAATTTTCAAACTTAGTTTAGTCTTAAATTTCTTTTGAAATTGATCATGTTTTAATTTAATATGAATGTTTTAGTTATTTGTCGAAAATGATTTATAACTTGAAATAATTTTAGGAATTTATCTTTAATGTACTGACATGGTAAAGAGTTTTATATATTTATTTAATTAGATTTATACGTTCAAATAAATTTTTTAAGTAGTGAGTTAAAAAATAATTATTTTAACTGATATGATAATATACGATTAATAATTTGTGTAAAATTTTTTATTTTTAGACTGATAAGATATGAAAATTAAATTCATCATAGATTTAGAAGTTTAGTTAATTGGGCTTTTTGGATGTCCCATAAGTGGCATATTTTTTCTTCTTTTAGCTAAGGTTAACTAAGAATTCTTATGAAGTCTTATTTAAAAGAAAGATATAAAAATCAAACTAATACAAAATCATAAACCCAAATAATCAAATAAGAGATGCATGTCATCAGCATGTATGGATGTGAGACATTATCTAATTCTTATTTCTGTGAACTCAGATAATTAAACTGTTCATGTGTGTGTGTATATATATACACGATAATATTTCTAAGTGCAAAGTAATATTAAACATCACTGACATATCAAATTATTAGCTCCGTGATTTGCTGCTATTCTTATTTAATTGCAATAATGCTTGCGTGTGTGCATGCTTTGACGATTAAGATACAATATATACTATATTTTTACTGTTCACTAATTATTTCGATCTCTCCAATCTTCAAACTTATATAGTTCCATGGTTCGGTCCAGTACGCTTGGAAAATAGCCTAATCTTCATTATATTAATGAATAATGAATTGAAGAGCAGTTACAAATAATGTTATATATACCAACCTTGAGCTATACACTATATATATATATATATATATATATATATATATATATATATTTGCTTTTTCCCCTCCACTATCCTACTGTTGTTGGACTTCTTAGCTATGGCCTAATGCTTGGTTAGGTAACGGATTCCATTATTTATGGAAAATGCGTGTTACTTTGGATTAATCTTTTATTTTTATACTATTAAGATTTAGAATTTTTAAAAATATAATTATACATATTTTCTTTTTCTATCAGTTTGATAGCTTAAATTAAAAAAAAAAGTGATTTTATAACATGATGTCAGAGATCTATATTTAAAATGATGGTAAAGATTTTTAGCAAAGAATAAACCTCTTTAAAAATGCATTATGACCTTGTATAATGATAATAATATGGCAAAATATATCATCGAGAATAGAGAACTTAAATCAAATGGGCTTTGGAGTGATATAGTTAAAGGCGTCAAAATATGTAGCTGGTTGAAAGATATTGCGTGAAAAGAAATTAGAACGTGTGTGAAAGATGGATGTAAAATAAGATTTTGAGAGGATATATGAACGAGTGGGAAAATTGTGCCTCAAAGACAAATTTTTTAAACTTTATGCAATCTCATCAAATAAAGCTGAAATAATAGCAAATTGTGATTTTTGGTGCTGAAATTTACAATGGCGAAGACGCCTTTTTGAGTGAAAGAGTAAACAACTTGTTACAAAATATTTTCTTAATTTCAAGTATCAGGATGAAGCAATATGGTGTTTTCTAGAAGATGGAAGGTTTTTAATCAAATCCTTCATTAATATGGCGCGCGGTAGAAAAAAGTTTGAGAGTGGCTGAATCAAAACATGGTTAGACCAAATGACCTTAAGGACTTCTTTGATACACGGTGCAATCAAAAGGTGGTTAGATTTGCAAGAAAGAAATAGATCAATATTTGATTTGCTATTATATGGTCTATATGAAAAGTGAGAAATAAAAAGAATATTTGAGAATAAAAAAGTAAAGGAAGAAAAAATTTGAAAAGAAATATTATATCATTATTCTAAATGAAAAAATTTAATAATATAATGTGGACTATTATAGAAGGACAGACGGTTTAGGGAGGAGTGTGGAGAAAAGACTTGTTTATGAAAAAAGAGATAGATAGAAAAATATAATAGTGGCTTTGTGTAGAGTATATCCAAAAATAAATAAATAATGGCAATGGGATAATATCTTTCAAATATAAACTATTGTTCTCTAGTATTCTTGTGTGAATTTTCAAATACAGATAATAGTGACTGCGGAAATTGAAGGAGTGAAAATGGTCATTCAATTTATACTTAAAGAAGTAATAACAACAATGGAAGAACTGGTTATTGTCACAAAGGGCCAAACTTTCATACAATGGACAACAAACAAATATAACAGAAATTGGAACCTCAATTTTAAAAGAAACAGGGGTGAATTTGTTAAAGGGTCTTTAGATGTTAGAATTTCAATATGCAACTGAAAATAATTTTGGACACATGAATATATGGAGGATAATTACAAAAGATAATGAAAATAGAATAATTATTTGGTGTAACAATCAATAGTTTGTATGTGAATTTTGGGACTGAAATTTGTTATTAATAGATGGACTTATGTTAAAATGTAGTAATGAGCTATAAAGAGATGAGATTGTCATAGCTAAAGATATTTGTTGGATTGGTGAGGGAGTCCTTGTCACTTAGGTGTGAGAAGATTTATTTGACTATGTGCTCAACATTAAGGTTTGACTTCAATGTCGCAAAAAAATAAAAAAAAAAATGGGCAATTTTTAAAGGGGATCTCTAACAGGTTGAAGAGCATATATTGATTAGTCATGTATTTTGGGTCCTTTATATTCTGTTTTAATATTTGCATTGTAACACTTTGTCTTTTTGCATGTAGGAAATTTGTGGGGTGGTTTTGTAATTTTGATGGCAATGGCAAAAGAGTTATATAATCTATCACAAATTACTCATAAAACTCGTCTCTCCATTTGGGTTGAGGCTGTAACTTAATAATAAAAAAAAATGTTAGAAAGATCTAAAATTTGATTTATATTATTAAATTCCAAAGTAGAAAAAATAGTATAAAGCAAAGGAAAAAAAAAAGAAGACTTATGCAAAATTTAATCAAACTTAAAAGAGACTCGTATTTGAAAAAAATATTAGAGATATAATTATATATAATACTTTCTTCTATCAATTTAATAAACTTTTAAAAAAATACTATCATGACAAGAATTTAGATAATTTTTATTGTTCATATAACGTTGCTCAAAAAAATTAAGAAATGTAAGTTCTCTGCAAATCCGCCAAAATTATTAGCGACAGTTTTACATTAAAGGGTATGGTGGGGACATGTGTTCTCACTGAATTATTATAAACTTCTATGTAATGTATAAGAAAAAAATTTGTTTGTCCCCCATTCAAATAATAAATTTGACCCACTTAAATTTTTTTTCTCTTGGTCTATACTTCATAGTCTAATAAGAATAAAAGAAGATTCCACCATGCATCATGTTATAAAAATATTATATTGATTATTTAATAAAAAAAAAATAATAATAATAATAATAATAATAATAATAAAAGAAAATGAAAATTAAGTTAGTATTCTAAATCTAAATTTCAAAAGTCTAGTTTCTCTCTCCGTTTTAATATTATTTATCCATTAATATTTTTTTAATTAATTCTAGTTTTATCCGTAGAAACGGTATGGATTGAAAGAATTTTTTCTACTATAAACATTATAAAGAGTCAACTTTTATAATCGTATACGAGATAAATTTTTAAATGATTGTTTAGTGACATATATAAAGTGAGAGAGAAAGAGAAAAGAGAAAGAAAAATTTAATTGTATTGATAATGAAAAGATTATTCAAAAAATAAAATTTTAAATTATTTATTATTATTTTAAATTATAATTTTATTGTTCTAATTTATTTGTTAGATAATTCAAAGACTAATAATCTTTTTTTCTAACCTAGTATAATTGTAAAAATTATTATTATATTATGTATATTATACTTTCATTATCAAAACTTTTTAAAGTCGTCGTTACTAGCCAAAACCATATTACTTGTAGTCCAAGTATTTCAACTTTCAAAGACTTCTATACTTAGCTATTACGTAAGTGGCGTCTACATCTCAAACTGATGATGAAGATTTCCAAAAGTAAACGGAATAATATTCAAGTAAATTTTGCACGCAAGAGGAAGTAAAATGGTGGAAATCATGCGATAGTTAATTAAATCTAAATCAATAGCTAGACATAACTTCAATAAATACTAGTAGTGAGTTAAGTACGTAGATTTCAAAATTAATAAATCAACTGGGGTGGCAATATATATCTTACCTATGGGTATCCAATCTGATCTTATCCGGTCGGGTAGGGTTGTCAACTCGATCTGCAGCGGGTAGGGTTGGGTCCGGATAGAATTCTTGTACGGATCGGGTAGAAATGTGGGTTGAGCCTCAATCCTACTCGATCAACCCGCACTCTATATATATGTATATGTTATATACTTATATAAAAATATGTTTTAAGTGAATGTTGAATCAAATACCTCTCATTAAATGTAAAATATCCTTAGCCACTAAAAGAAAATTATTAATTGACAATTCAATTTTTTTTTACATAAAAATCAGTTATATTTTAAATTATCATCAAGTTATATAATAAAATTGTATCTTTTTTATAATCCGCGAGTAAGATCGGGTACCTGCAGATTAAGAGTGAGTAGGATTAGGATTGAAAAATTCTCAACCTGCGAGTATAATTAGGGTTGGATTCAAATCCTACCTTACCCTACCTATTGTCACCCCTAAAACCAGCCGCTTATGAAAAAAAAAAGAAAAAAAAACTACCTCTATAATCTTAAAGTGTCAAAATATATTTGTGAGACTTATCTAACAAACTTCCTTAAAAAAGAAGAAAAGAAAAAAAATAAAAAAGGATTTTACGAAGAAAGTAATCTAAATATATCGTCTAAGGATATTAAAATATATTGTTTTTATTTAAATAGTAAGACTAAAGTTTTTAATGTGATTAAATACAAAAATTAAAAATTAAAAACTTATATATTCACTTTTCCGGTTTTCCCCTTTTCTTTTTCGGATAAGGTGACATTGTTTATTTTTTCTCGATGTTGAGAATATTTATGCAATCCACAATAGGGAGCAGACAGTAGAATATAATAAAACTCTAGAAATTTCAAATTTGCAAGAAAAAAGATTTGACCCAAGCTGTTACATTGTATGCAATAATACCAACTTATGCACTACGCACCCCCATTACAGTATTGAAAAATAGTGCTCCTGGGGAGAAGTTTAAATAAAATATTTAAATAACAAGAAAGTTTAAAACATATACGAGAACTTTAGGAAGATGAATGTAATAATCATTTCATGCATATTCATGTTGAAAGCAAAACAAAAGAGAATTTGATTCCTATTTTGATGACCAGATGGAAATGAGATGTGGGAGTATAATGATTGAAGAAAAACTAGTGGGAACTGGGAATTCAATGTAAAAAATATTAATAAATCTAAAAGATAAACATCAACCCCAAAAAAATAAATTGTTGTTTTCGATCTTTTTAAATTAGTCAACGCAACAAAGTGTAGTATTCAATCTGGATTTGGCATTTTTCGGAGCAGGCATCTATCAATCACCAACTCTTGTATCAAGTTGGGAAGTGGTTACTATTGCGTTAGTGGATTCTATAATGAGATAGAGAAAAAATTTTAAATGATTGAGTTTAGTAAATAATAACATTATTTAGTAATGACAAATATATTGGTGGGTGGATTAAAAGTTTAATTGGATTTAATTTTTGAGCAATCATTTCGAGTAATATGAAAAAAGTGGTGCCTATTTTTTTCTGTTGTGAATCAATGACTAATATCGAAACTTGAGGCCAAAGTATAAGATTAATGGTTCTGATTTATCAAATTTATTGAGGATCTATTACCAATAAAATTACTTGTTTAACTCTGATTTCAAATGCATGTTTTTGGGGTCTGAGTAAAGAAAAGAAAGTGAAGATCTCAATTGGTTCAAAAATCAAAGAGCTAACTTTAAAGAACAAGCAACCTCACAGCTATACAAAAAAAAAATCAACTTCAGTTTTGGCAAGGAGAGAGAACCGCCAAGATGAATAGCTATGTTTGAGAGTTCAGAAATTGAGTAAATTTTATAGAGTTTGAGTTGTTCAACATTGTCTCATTCATGGTTTATTATTGAATATTCTGTTTGTATGTTGTATCTTTCTTTATTTCTATTCAGTGAAAAAAAGACATATAAGTAAAACATTAAAAAAGAACCATTGAGAGAAAAGGTAAAGAGAGAAACTTAGAAAGAAAAGTCTAGATTTATGTCTTATCTCTTTTTATTGTATTTTTATTTTGTATTATGTACCTGAGATATTTTTTACTAAGTTAAGTGAGCACTTAGTGTGAGTCTAGGAAGTGAATTTAGCTAAGTCTTAGGAAGAAATTTGATTTGTCCCTGATAGAATTAGGTTCTCTAAAAAAATACCCAACTCCGACTCTTGACTTTTTTTGAATTGATTAGCCCTTATGCAAAAAAAAAAACATTAATTTTTTTGACACAAAAGCTAATTAATCCCATAAAAATAAAACTCAGGAGTCGGGTTAAATTTTTTTAAGAACTTTATTGACTTTCGAGATAATTGTCAAAGCCGTTTAAAGTTTTTTTTTTCTAAAATACAAATACCCTTACTTGCCAAGGGCAAACCTAAGACCCCAAGCATCCCCAAGCTCACTCTCTCGGTCTCTTCTAAGAAGCACAGATTCATTCACTCACCACAGTTTCCCACGGTCACTCGTCGCTCCCCTCGCTGGCTACTCTGCCTCGTCCCCGAGCCGCCAGTGTCTGCTCACTTCTTCCTTCTCCGTCTGTGTTATCCGGCCGCCTTGTCTCCGCCGTGCCTCACATGTCTTTGCCTCTGTTTTCACCTCGTGCCTCGTCTGCCTCTTCCTCCGTTGTCATCGTGTTGGCTCCTCTGCAGGTTCTGCTCCTCTTCGAAGTTCTGCTATCTCTCGTCGGTGGCGTGCTCTGCAACGCCCCAAGTTGTAAAACCGTTCCTAATTCTGTTTTTAATTTTCTGCTTCTGCTGTGTGTAGTGTACAAGAGTCTTTTTTTTAGTTGTATTATACCTAATACGAGAGGAGTACATAATAAATTAAATATATATACTGGAGTATGAGATTGCATTAGGTATAATAAATTGTTCTTATTGTATTGATATTTTGTTTACAAGTATATATATACTAGTATTGAATTCGTGCGATGTACGGAATTTATATTTTAATTTGACATGATAAATCGAAAATAATATTTAATAATCATAAATTTCTCAAGTTTAGTATAACACTATCATCATCATTATAATATCTAATGTACTTAAAATGTTGTTTTATCTTTATTCAACGTAAAATACAAATGGAACAATTTGAAGTCTATAATATTCTTGAGCCATAAAAAAGAGACCTAAAAAAAATAAGAACATATATAACAATAAATATTAGCATGTCAATTTTACACTAAATTTTATATTATAAGGCTAATAAAAATTTATAAGCAACCTAGTATTTTGCTAACCTCGTTAGAAAAATAATTGGCATATAATGTTGTACTCCATGATATACATTTTATTTCAAGTATGAAAGTATAGTTAATAAATTAGTTATATCTACGACAAATATTTGTACAAAAGTGTAAATCATAACATTACTAAAATGAAAATACTATTTTCTTATCTAAATATATATATTATCAAAAACTTCGTTGAACATGACATTTGTTGTTGATGAGTTTGGATTGTCTTCGTCTAGAATTAAAATGTTCAGACTCTTGATAAAGCAATGTAAAAGTTGGCCATTAGTGAACACTGATTTTGGCAAGTAAAGTCCTACATGTGATAATAATTTACCACATAGTGAAATACCTTAGTTTTTCAATATTTTTCTCTTCATATATAGTATTCTATCAGCCAATAACGTCTAAGTTGCATTTTAAATACGATTTGATTTGTTAACACTATTAGATATCAATAACATCACAAACAATTTTTTCAATTGATGCCCAGACCTCATTAATAACTGCAATGAATTTTCTATCGTCACACAATAGTCCCATAAAATAGAAAGCATCTTAGAAGCTAGGATATGTAATCCCATTAACCGTCCTAATAGACTCATATGTTGTGCAACATTTTTGAATAATTAACAAAATTCTCATATAGTAGATATCATCACATGTACCCGGTAGAACATAGTTTAATCTTCCAATAGAATACTTTCTTTTGCGTGGATATCATTCCCTTTTCTTCGCTATCATAAACAAATTGATTTGGAAACTCAGCATACGTTAAAGTTTGACCAACTTCAAATTCTTTGTTGGTCTCCATCCATGCTAAGAACATCGTACCTTTTCCGTTCTTTTGATTCATAATTTTCTCAAGCTTGTCATCATCTTTAAAGATGATATTTTACTTTCCAAGTAAATAAAAAGTTAATCTCATCACTGAAAGCCATCTCCAATGAATATCATAAGCTAAAGTTCTCTATACAGTCTCCCGTGCCACAATTATAAAATTATTTGATCTCATAATACATTTTTTTAAGTATGTTTTATCTTTTATATTTTTAATACTAACATACCAATAATAACATTTTAAATAAAAAGATAGAAAAATATTTATTCACCAAAAATAATTTTTTTCTCAACAAATTAAAATTTTTCAAGTACAAAAAATTTAATATTACCAAAATATTTATAACAAAATAAAGTTAAAATAACAATCTAAATAAAAAATATTAAAATAAATAAATTTAAATTTATAGAACAAAATCTTAAAATAAATCTAAATAAATAAATTTATATTAAAGTCAATATTAAAATTCCTAAATTTTGTTTTACTCATCTAATATGTGTAAGTGTTTATATTTAAAAAACTAATTACAACTTAAAAATAACAACAAAAATAATTGTACCAAACTATATAAATATATATTTTATATTTTAAAATTTAAAAATTAACAAATTCATAAAATTTGAAAAAAAATTATAAATTATTTTTTATTGAAAAATAGTTACAATTTAAAAATCAATAATTAATTAATTATTTTAATTTTATAAAGATCAAACAACGTAAAGTATTTTTTTAAAGTATGTTTATTTTTTATATTTTTAATATTAACATATCAATAATAATATTTTAAATAAAAAGATAGAAAAAATATTTATTTTCAACAAAAACAATTTTTTTTAACAAATTAAAATTTTTCAAGTACAAAAAAAATATTATAAAATTTTTTGTACAAAATAAAGTTAAAATAACAATTTAAATACAAAATATTAAAACAAATAAATTCTAATATATAGAATGAAATCTTGAAACAAATCCAAATAAATAAACTTACAATGAAGTTAATATTAAAATTTCTAAATTTCATTTTACTCATCTATTATGCATAAGTGCTGATATTTAAAAAATAATAATTGATTATCCGTCATCGACTTCTCTTAGCAAATTCATGAATCGAGACACTGTTGGGAATAAGTAGTATGACCACAATCCAATCAATCACGTGTCAAATAATTTGTTATTGTTATTATATTAAAATGTTAATATAATAAGGTCTTAGATTAAATTTAGAGATTTATCATTGTGATAGTGATCATAATATTGAGAGATAAATCTTTTATAATTTAATCTAAATTGTTCTTGGTCAAAGGATTATTAAAAAGGGCATTAATAATCCGGAAAGACCAATATATATATAATGGTCTTCATTGGATGAAGATTAATAGATCTCATTTATTAAATTATATATATATATGGTGCATATAGGGATATGACCATTGAACTGACTCACTCTGAGAATTCCTAATGGTTATAATTACCGCATATTTGTCAATAGGATATTCTCAAGATGAACATAGTAATAGAGTTTCCTTTGACCTGCGACTGTCATAGTAATTAACAACGTGTTTATTATACTTTGATTTCGGACACCTAATACTCTAGGGTGCTAGTTGAATGGATATTGGGTATGATTTAAATACTTGTAGAATTAATGATCAGTCAATAAGGAATCCGTCAACTTTCGATAAAGAGTTTGAGCTCTATGATTATAATGAATGAGATGAATGAAACCTTGGCCAAGGGGATTGAATGAATGAAGAAATGAGTTTCTTAGGTCATTCACAGTTCATTATAATAATGGTAACAAGTTAGAGTTTGACAATTAAACCATACTCTAAGGGTTAACCAAGAGCTGGAAAGATGGAAGGAATTATACTTTGTTCTTTTGAGGTTCTTAGTAAAAATATATTACTTTATACTATCGGGTCGTTGAGGAGTGTTGTTAGACGCCAACCTTGATTAGTAAATTTAGTATGACTAATTTACTACCCGCTTAGTATTGAACCTATGGGGTCACACACTAACGAGTGTTCTAATATTTGCTATAGAATTATTTAATTATTATTTTGATTTGATCAAATAAATAATTATATTAATTCAAATGGAATATTATTATATATTTTGCTAGCACCAAAAATATAATAATAGTATGATAATTGAGAATATTAAATGAGATTTGAGAATAATTAGTTATTCTATTTCTAAATTTGAATTATAAAGTTGGATGAGATCCTAACTGATTCTGTTTCAAATTGAGTTATGATATAATTTATAAATTTGAAAGATTCAAATTAAAATAGTAAGATATGATTCAAATTTGAATTGAGATTCAAATTTAAAATCAACAACAAATCTCATACTATATATAGGTATGCCAAGAGTAGAGGATAACATGAGAAAGACAGAGAGAATAACAAGGGTTGTTATTCCTTTACCTCTACGCACATAAATGTATGTGAGCCTAATTCTTAGAGAAGAATTTTATGGTGTGCAAAGAGTTGCAAGAGGTTTCTCAATTTAGATCAGATGTCCATTGGTCAAGGGGTTGACAGCAAATATTGGTCTCGGTGTGGATACGCATAGTGCCTTCGTACCATCGAAGGAGAAAGTGATTTTTACTAGCGTACATACAGGTATTTAGATCTGATTTACTGATCTATATATTACTGAAATAAAGTTTAAGCACAAAATAGATCTTTAAGGATTACTTTCTTTTCTTCCGTTGCGTGTTATGAACACATGGTAATCCTTCAGACACAAGAGTCCTCTTAACTGAAGCATGTATTTTTAATTTTTTTTAATTTTAATTTATGTGCAAATAATTTAAAATTAAAAAGTTACAACTTAAATAAATAATAATAATTTATAATTTAAAAGAGTAATCGGTAAATAACTTAAAATTTAAAAAATAATAAACTAAACAAATAACTTAAAATATTTTGAATAAGTTGTTCTTATTAATTTTTTATACTTGATTTTTTATGTTTTAATTTATTGATGCTAATTGTATTTGAATGTAAAATTGATTGATTTAATTTGTATTAGGTTTAGATGAATTGTATTTGTATGTAAAATTAATTGATTTAATTTGTTGTTTTCTTTGTTCTTTTTCCTTTTTGAGGCTTGTATAGTAAAGTTGGATAAATTGAGAGATAATAGAGTAGAAGACATTTTCATTAACACTACAAAATTTATCGTCTAGCTTGATAATCAAATGATGACGATTCAATAAAAGAGTCTTTCTTCTGGTATTGTGTGGCACTCTTTAATTTTCTCAGTGAATTAATCACTTTGCAATGGTTTGATTTGGCGTGGTCAGTGGTAATAAATAAGAGTTTATTTTTAAAAAGAGAGAAAATGGGAAGATTCTAGCCGTTTAAGTTTGAAGATGAAATTTTCATTTGAGTTGAAGTTTTTTTGTTATATTTTCTTGTTTTGCATTTAGGAAGGGGTCTTCTATGTTTTGTTATTTGGCCCTTCTGTTTTTCCTTACATGTTTAGAACAAAGTTGCTAAATAATATAAAAAAGAGAGTGACTGTATGAAAAACTAGAAACAAAAAAATATTCAACAATTAATCTGTGAATGTGGAGGAGATGAAAAGGTTGATTTGGTTTTATATGGAGTCTTAGAAACGAGGAAGAAAAGACAGGATAATTGATCATCAAGCTGTTTTGTTTTGTGTCAGTAGCCAGTGAAAATTTTTTTGTGTTAAGAGTGATTATTAGTTACTTTGTTTAGTGTTGATTGATCTGCACTTTGCATTCGTGTTTTGGTTGTATCTTTTCGTCCTGTTGCTGCTTCTTTTTGTAGTTGTTCTGCTCCTGACCACCCTCTTTAGTGACTTAAACTTTTCTAGAGTAATGTTTATCTTCATAAAAAACATTTAGAATGCTGCTATATTAGTTTATTTTCCAATAAAATATATTTCCTTAAAAAAAATCATAATTTCAGCCTTTGCAATATAATTTTAATTTTCAGGATGTTTTCTTTTTTTATTAATCTCTGCACAATTGATTATTTAAGTGAGACCAGATAAATCAATTTAATTAGTAATCCAATAATCTGATCGATTTAATTATTGGTTCGATTCTGATAATTATGGCCACAATCACCTGCTGCTAATTATTAATCAATCACCACTTTTTCAAATAGAGGGATAAAAGGAAAAAAAAATCTATTCACTTTCTCATATTGAGCTGCAAATCAATCCATAAGCATTTTTTTTTTAAATTATCTGACATGAGATGAAATTGTGATCCAATAGTGCATTGCATTGGTTCAATAATAGTGCCATATTATTATTATTATTATTATTATTATTATTATTATTATTATTATTATTATTGTTATTGTTTTTTTTTTTGTCGTTGTTTCCCTCCTGGTCTAGTTCTACAATAATCTATCTTATAAAGTCAAAATATAAATCTAAATTTTTTGAATTTCACAAAAATACTTATAAATCAATATCTATGAAAATGATCATAACATCAACAATGAGAATCAAACTCGAGTTATTGTGACATATAACCATTCTTTTGTCAATAATACGTTGTACTCCTTTTTTTATGCTATATAAATTGTTATAGGGTGTAGCAGTTTCTAATTTCAAATTTTTTTATTAGATTATAACTTTTTTTTTTAAATTTTTTAAAATAATCAGTTGAATATTGTACTCTTATTATTGTTTAGAACAAAAGAGTATTATATTCTCTATTTTCTAAATAAATAAAGGTGATTGTTATTGACTCATTGTGCTTAAAAAATGGTGTTATTACGGACCATCAAGGATCTAGACCAACTCGCCATTGGGTCGGGACACCACCCCTGACCCAGGCCCAAACCTTCCCTCACAAACCGGAAGAACCTGACGGGTCGGTTTCTGACACTCGACTCACGTCATGCTCGACTCACCCCCATACGACCCATACCACTAGACGGGTCGGTACCCTCGGGGCAACACCTGAATTCTTGACCCGAAGTCCGGCCCGATCTAATCCTCCCACGTGGACCGCAACAGCTCATAGAAGTTTCTTGGCTAGTGGGCTAGGTCACTCATGGGCCTATCCAACACCATATATAAGGGGAGAAGTCAGCTCTCCCTCAAGGTACGTCACTTCTTACCTAATTCGGCTATCCTTCTGTATAGACTCTGATTTGATCGTCGGAGTGTCCTTGCAGGTGGTCACCCCGCTTTTGACACGTCACCTCCGGTGACTCCAGCTCACACTTTGGTCTTCGCTCCACATCTGCTCAGGGTCTCACCCGTTCATCTCCTCAGAATCACCCGACCTGTCGAGGACCCGAGACTGTTAGGTACCGAATAAGTGTCTAATTTGCTAAAAAAAATTAAAGGTTAATATTTGATTTATAAAGTATAAAAGTAAATAAATTTTTAAAATTTACAGTAAAAAATAAGTTAAACAAAAATTAGACACCAATTTAAAGCACCATATAATTAGCCATGAATAAAAAGGCAAAAGAAGATAAATAATGCACTACCACGCAACACCACTTTCGATTATTAGTTTTTTTTCCAAAAGTAAGTTAAATTTTATTTCTTCAAAAAAGAAACAAGTGTCCAAAGAGGGACAAACAGAAAGAAATTGAGAATTCTCACTATAGGTGACATAACAAAAAGATATGGCTAAGAAGAAAGAGAACGACACATGAGGATATATGCTGAATCCTTAGTTTCATCTCATTGGTACCGCATCACTGCATTAGTTATCTCCTCCATTGTAGTCTTCTTTCCTTCAAACACTTCTCTATTCCGAGCTTTCCAAATTTTCCAGTAGACAATCACAACTCGAGCAAGTGTCTCAACTTCGCCCTAGTTTTTTGTGGTGACCCGCAGCCACCATGACGCGAAATCAGGAGACCCATTTCGAGCAACAGTCGCATAAGGAAAGAGAGTATTCCAGGTCGCTAAGGCAGGGCCACAGTGAAGGAGGCAGTGGGTGATTGTTTCATTTTTCACTTTGCATCTTTGGCAAAGGGGCAAGGTGGTTGAAAATCAGCGGTGGATGACATGCATCACAGGTAACTTTTCATGAATAGCCCTTCATAGAAATATCTGAAGCTTAGTTTGAATTTTTAATCCCCAAATCTGCTTCCAAATTACTTGATTTTGCAATAAAGGGGAAAGTTGTGCTGTTGGAATATGAAAGAAATTGTAGGCTATCGTGTATCCCGTAGAGACATCATATTGTTTTCTTTTGTTCCAGATCCACTGGAGCTTGTCAACACCATCGGCATTCAACGGAGTGGAGAGGATACGGGTTGCTGTCTCCGGCGAAAAAATTTCTTCTATCAGCTCTTTCTTCTATTGCCGATCCACTGTAAGTAAATCCTTGACCCAGTAGACTCCTGTATCTGTGTTGTTGTTGCAATTAGGAAAAAATGGGTATGGAGGAGGTAACCAAGGGTCATACCATATACGAACATTAGAACCCAAACCTATGCTCCAGTAATACCTTTTTCTGCAACTTTTCTTCCTTCTAGCAGACTTTGCCAACCCCAAGAAGCCTGTGATCCTTTATCAGTTGTGAGTGTGGTTGTATAACGAAAATATTTTTCTTTTAGTATTCTGTCAGTAGAGAATTTGGGTTGATGGTGACTCTCCAAAATTGCTTTCCAAGTAGTGCCATATTATGTGCTCTTAGGTCTTTAAAACCCAGCCCTCCTTCTTTCTTAGGCCTCGACATCATATCCCAACTAACCCAAGTCATCTTGCGCTCTGAACCCTTTTGACCCCACTAGAATTGCATCAAGATCCGATGAATCTCCTCGAATAGTGAATCTGGTAATCGGAAGCAAGATAGAGTATACACCGGAATTGCTTCACCAACTGCTTTAATGAGTACATGCCTTCCACCTGCTGAAAGGAGATTTCTTTTCCACGCTTGGACCTGTTTCTAAACTTTATCTTTAATGGCTCCAAAAGTCGCTCTCTTCGATCGTTGAACCACTGATGGCAGTCCCAGGCATTTATCCTGGGCACCCACATGTCTAATATTGAGAGAAGTTGCCAATTCTTGACGGGTATTAATAGGGGTGTTATGACTGAAGAAAATAGCAGACTTATCGAGATTGACTTTCTGACCACTGATTATTTCATAGTCATGGAGAAGAGCCAAAATGTTAGAACATGTCTCCTTTGAAGCTTTACAAAAAAGAATAGAATCATCGACAAACAGTAGGTGATTAACACTTGGACTCCTCCTGTGAATCTAAATCCCCTGAATAGTCCTGTTTTGCTCTGCCTTGTGTAGCAGATAGAAAAAATCTTCTGCGCAAAGAAGAAAAAGATACGGTGACAAGGGATCTTCTTGACGAATACTCTTTGTTGGCCTGAAGAAGCCAAATGGTTGACTTTCCACCAGAACAGAGTAAGAAATAGTGATGACTAATTCTTGGATCCAAGAAATCCACCTAGAGGCAAAGCCTATTTTTTCCATGATAAATCATAAAAACTTCCATTCTACCCTATCATAAGCTTTGCTCATATCCAATTTGAGCGCCATTTCACATTCAAATCCTGTTTTTTCAGTTTTCAAATAGTAATGAGAATGTTATCAGAAATAAGCCTACCCTTCAAAAAAGCACTCTGGTTTAAACTCACTATTTTATTCATGGAGGTTTGAAGTCTATGAACTAGAATTTTTGAGACAATCTTATAGAAAATTGAAGATAAGCTAATAGATCTAACCTGAGTCATTTTTCTAGCATCTGGGATCTTAGAAACCAAGCATATTTGAGTATGATTGAAGCTTTTAAGCATCCGTCCACCACCAAAGAAACTACTCACTGCTTTGAACACATCTCCACCGATAATATCCCAGTAGAATTGAAAAAATTTTGCTGTGAAACCATCCTCTCCAGGTGCACTTTGAGCACAAACAGAGAAGGTAGCTCTCTTTGTTTCTTCAATAGTAACTAGCCTTACTATTCTTCGGTTCATGGAAGCTACAACCGAAGGGGTGAATTCATCAGACAGGTAACTCGGTTCTTCTGGATTTGAAGATGAAAAGATATCTTTAAAATAACATTCAGCTACCTTAGCTATGCTCTCAGGGTCCGAAACCATCTCACCATTAGTGGTGGTCAATTCCCAGATTTTATTTTTCCGGTTTCTAACTTGACACTTTTGGTGAAAATATCTCGTATTTTTATCCCCTTCTTTCAACCATTTATACCTGGACTTCCTTCGATTATTAGTTTAATGATACTTTTTTTTAGCTTATTTGATAAATAATTATATTATTATTTCAGCTGTCAAATATTAATTATATTATAATTATCTTTAACCTCGCCAAAATTGTTAATACGGGTCTAATTATTAAATTTTACATTTTTTAAAATTTTTTTTAATAATAGATTGATTTAAGATACTTCTAACCACTCTAACCTGATCTATTCGAGAGAGTTGGATACAAGATAACAATAATGTCCAAACAATTCACATGTACATAAATTGTTACAGAATATTAGGATTAAACTATCCACTGTTTTTTCATAAACCGCTATACATAACAACGTTTATGCATTGTTGTGTTCCTTCAGAAATTGCTACATTCTATTACTAGTTTTTTATATTATGTAGCAATTTCTTCTGTACACTTTTTTCATATGATCGGTGCTAGATGTAGTGGATTATGTAGAAGTTGAAGTTTTATATAAAATAAAAAAAATTACAAAAATGTCAGATGTTTTAAAAGATTACAATATGATAAATTTAAAATTCAATTATTTTATTTTAATAACTTTGCCCCCTTTTTTTTTTTCATACAACTGATACAAGATACATGATATCTTGGCATAATAATCATATTAAATCAAAAGGTTTGCATGGTAAAAGCATGGATAGGAGGTTGAAATCTTCACACACAAATAAATTACTCCTCATGCAATTTTTGCTGGCAAAGTGGCAATTGAAGGATTGAAACTCATGATCCGGTTCTCCACGCTCTGTCTGATATATATATTTAAGAGCTTGAACCAACAAGGTAATGAAGAATTTAGAAAACAGTGTGTTTATGGGTGCTGATTCATTTATTCCCTAAAGAGCCCTTTAAATGATGGCATTTCTTTTTCTTTTTGTCTACAATTCCCCACCTCCCTATTTCAATAACCATCTTTCAAGGTTTATCAGATTTAATTATTATTATTTTGTTTGATTTTATTATGAAGTGTCCACTATAATGTCCGACTAATGTTGTCCAAGTTTTTTTTTTCTATTTTGTCGGAAATTTTATTATTATTGTATAATTTTTATGGATATTATACTTATATGGACTATCAAAACTTTAACATATTTAAAAAATATAATTAAAATTAATATATATTTTTTATTATTTGATAATAATTTTTAATTTAATCATACTTTTTATTTTATGTCTTTTCATATTAAAAATATATCAAATAATAAAAAATGTGATCTTTAAATTTAACATACTTTTTTATTTTTATCAAGAATTCGTAATAATCATATGTTTTAAGTTTATTGCATATTAAAATTTCATTTAATGAATTGTTACATATATAAAACGTGATTGAATCGCCACATTTATTATAATAAACTAATCGCTATACTAATTTAATTTGGTTATTTTGGGTAAGGGGCCTGCTACACATACAAGTAAAAAGGCCGTACAAGTTTTACAAGTTATCAACCAAAACTTCATTAACACGCGCATTAACTCATTTTGAATGGAGCGTAACTACACGCGCCCCACTCAAATGGTTTCTCTTCGTCTTCTTCTTCTTCTTCTCTTCTTCTTCGTCTTCGTCTTCTTCTTCTTCCTCTTCCTCTTCTTCTTCCTCTTCCTCTTCCTCTTCCTCTTCCTCCTCTTCTTCTTCTTTTTCTTCTTCGTTTTTTTTCGATTTTCATGGTTTCTGAAATTCTTCTTATTCTTCTTACTGCACGTTCTTCTTCCTCTTACTCTTCTTCTTCTCCTTTTCTTTCGTTTCTACACGTTCTTCTTCCTCGTTTTCCTCTTCTTCTTCTTCTTCTTCATTTACGTCTTTTCTCTCTGTTTTCTCTTTTTTTTTCAATTTTTCATGGTTAAATCGTCTTTGAAGAAGAAGAAGCAGTAGAAGATGAGGAGGAGAAAGAGAAAGAGTTCTGATTTATGCATAAGATGCACTTCAACGAATTTTGGGTATATTTTCTTAAATCCTTTGGGTGTATTTTCTGTAACCCTTTGGGTGTATTTGAGTGATATCTGACTGATATCTATGGGTGTATCTGACTCATATCTATGGGTGTATCTTACTGATATCTATGGGTGTATTTTTCATTTCAGAAAAAATGGCAAGCATTCCAGAAATACACCCAACCGATTACATAAAATACACCCAAACGATTACATAAAATACACCCAAGAGATTACAGAAATACACCCAAACGGTTACAGAAAATTCACTCAAACGATTATAGAAATACACCCAAAAGATTACAGAAAATACACCCAAAGGATTTAAAGAAATACACCCAAAATCATGCATAATTCAAAACTCTTTCTCTTTCTCCTCCTCATCTTCTGCTACTTCTTCTTCTTCAAAAATGATTTCAGAGCTTGATGTCAAAAAATAATAGAAATCGAGAATAACGAAGAAAGAAAATAGAGAGAAAAGCACGTAAATGAAGAAGGAGAAAGAGAAGACAAGAAACAAAAGAAAAGAAGAAGAAGAAGAGGAAGAAGAACGTGCAGCAAGAAGAAGAAGAAGGTGCAATGAAAACGTGCCGTAACAGTATGTGGAGGAACTAACGTCAACGACGAAGAACAAACCAATGAGAAAGGAGGAGAAAAGAACGATCGAAAAAGAAGGAGAAGAAGAAGGGATGTAGCGCGTCGTACGTGGAGCAGCGCGTAATTTGATTTTATTGTTTAATGAACTTGTAAAGCATACAAGCCCTAATGGCTTGTATGCAGAACTTTTCCCTTTGGGTAATTAAGTTTATTTGGGTATAATTTTGGATAGTTAAGTTTAATGCAAATTTATTCTTCATATCTTACCATAAACAAATTCATAAAAAATCTATTTTGACAAGTAAAAATTATACGTTAAGCCAAAAAATATATGAACACCCAGGAGATAACGCTCATAATGAAACACAGCGTTTCAACAAAGGCACATGGGCGATTTGTCCCAATTATGAAGGAGAGAAATCCACGTGGACAAGTTACTGACACATCAGCCAGTGACCTGCTCGGATCCGGTTGCAGGGACTGGAACCTACTGAAATTATAATAGATAGGGATCGATTTGGGTATTTAGATTTCTTAGGGGGTGGGAAGTCCATCGGACAAATCATTAGGGACCGGAAAAGACATTTACTCTTTTATTTATTAACAAATTCTGATAGTGATATCACCAAAACAAAAATAAATAAATAAATAAATAAAGCAGCAAAAAGAAAAGAAGACAGGGCTGCTGTAAGTGTTAAACCCTAACCACCAAAAGTCTTAAGCCTCAGAGTGCTGTCCTCCCCCATTTTTGGCTGCTGCATCCAACTATTCCTCACTTCACTCGTTCACTCTCGACACTAAAACCCACTCTCGACAATCTCCAATTTCCATTCCCAAATCTCATATCCATGGGTTTCCTCTCAAATTCCAAGCTTCTCCAATGGAGACCAACTTTCATCATTCCCAAACTACCCTTCCCCCGCTTCTCCTCCACTTCCACCGCTGAGCCTCTCTCCGAGCCCGACGACCACCACCACCACCCACCTCCCCCTCCTCCACCTCCAGGCGCCACCTCCTCCGAACCCCAAAACCCATCCACCCAACCCGATACACCCCTCCCAGCAAACAAAGCCCATCAGCACTCCCCGGAAAAGCCCGAAACAATAATCATCAGGATGATTAGCAACCGGGCCTGGACCACCCGTCTCCAGAACTCGATCCGCTCAGTGGCCCCACACATGGATTCCTCTCTCGTCTGGAACATCCTCCATGGCACCTCCTCTTCCCCCGACCAGGCCCTCCGCTTCTTTCGATGGGTCGAGCGGGCCGGGCTCTTCGTCCACGACGCAGGCACCACACTCAAGATGGTGCAGATCCTTGGTCGCTTCTCGAAGCTCAACCATGCTCGCTTGATCGTCCTCGACGCCCCCAAGAAAGGCCTCCCCTGCTCTGAGGACATGTTTGTTTCCCTTATCGACGCCTACGGCCGCGCCGGCATCGTTCAGGAATCCGTTAGGATCTTCCAGAAGATGAAGGAGCTGGGCGTCGACCGCACCGTGAAGTCCTACGATGCGCTTTTCAAGGTCATTCTCCGCCGCGGACGGTATATGATGGCGAAAAGGTACTACAATGCTATGCTTCGGGAAGGCATCGAGCCTACCCGGCATACTTATCATTTGCTGCTTTGGGGTATGTTCTTGTCTTTGAGATTGGATTCTGCAATTAGATTTTATGATGAAATGAAGAGTAGGGATATTTTACCTGATGTTGTTACTTATAACACTATGATTAATGGGTATTTCCGGTTTAAGAATGTTGATGAGGCGGAGAAGTTGTTTGCGGAGATGAAGGGGAGGGGAGATACTGTGCCCAATGTGATTAGTTATACTACTATGTTGAAAGGGTATGTAGGGGCAGGGCGGGTTGATGATGCCGCGAGGATTTTCGAGGAGATGAAGTCTTGTGGTGTTAAGCCGAATGCCGTTACCTTCACTACACTGTTGCCTGCGCTTTCTGATGCTGGGAAAGCAGCTGAGGCGAAGAATGTGTTGCGGGAGATGGTGGATAGGTATATTGCCCCCAAGGATAATTCCATCTTCATGAAACTGCTGAGTTGCCAGTGTGAGTGCGGTGACTTGGACGCAGCTGGGGATGTGCTGAAAGGGATGATAAGGTTGAGCATTCCGACAGAGGCTGGTCATTACGGTGTCTTGATTGAGAATTTCTGCAAGGCCAACGTGTATGACAAGGCAGTGAAATTGTTGGACAAGTTAATTGAGAAGGAAATTATCTTGAGACCGCAGAGTTCTTTCGATATGGAACCTAGTGCTTATAACCTGATGATTAAGTATCTTTGTGAAAATGGCCAGACAGCTAAAGCAGAAACGTTTTTCCGCCAGTTAATGAAAAAGGGTGTGCAGGATTCAGTTTCTTTTAATAATCTGATCCACGGGCACTCGAAAGAAGGAAATCCTGATTCTGCTTTTGAAATTTTAAAGATCATGGGGAGGAGAGGGGTTGCAAGAGATGCAGATTCCTACAGGTTACTTATCGAGAGTTACCTGAGAAAAGGGGAACCAGCTGATGCTAAGACAGCTTTGGATAGCATGCTTGAAAGTGGACATGTACCGGAGTCAACTCTTTTTAGGTCAGTAATGGAGAGTTTGTTTGAAGATGGCAGGGTCCAAACGGCTAGCAGAGTAATGAAATGTATGGTGGAGAAGGAAATCAAGGAGAATATGGATTTGGTTTCTAAAATTTTGGAGGCTCTTCTCATGAGAGGTCATGTCGAAGAAGCACTGGGCCGTATCGAGTTACTGAATCAAAATGGATTCGAGCCTGATTTAGACCACCTACTATCTGTTCTTTGTGAGAAAGAAAAGACAATTGCTGCTCTCAAACTGTTTGATTTTGCTCTTGAGAGAGACTATATTGTAGGCTTTTCAATTTATGATAAGGTTTTAGATGCTCTCTTGGCAGCGGGGAAGACTCTCAATGCATATTCCATCTTGTGTAAAATTTTGGAGAAAAGAGGTAGAACAGATTGGAGTAGCCGTGATGAGCTGATCAAGAGCCTTAATCGAGAGGGGAACACAAAGCAAGCGGATATTTTATCGAGAATGATCAAGGGGACAGAGGGTACTCCCCTAAAGAGAGAAGGAAAGAAGAAATTTGCTCCAGCTACATAATTTGGTCCGTCTTATTTTTCTTTTTTGGTTTTAGAGTTGAGAAGTATTACAGGGTTAAATCTTGATCCTAATCAGTTGTTTTTTTTTTAGAATTCAAGAATTGTTCTTTATTCTGATCCAAAATTGCTATTCCTTTTGACTAACTCTGTAGTCCCATGTATCATAATAAATGACATTACCTCCTTTTATACAAATTTATTATATAAAACTGCAATATTCCTGAGAAGAAATGTACTGCGCTAGTTTGGTATAGGGGTGTGCATGGCCCGGCCCGGCCCGAAGACCCGACCCGGTCCCGAACACTTTTGGGGCTAATTTAGTGTGATTTCATCGGGTTTAGGGTCGGGTATGGGTCTTAAAAATAGACCCGGTCATTATTTCGGGTTGGGTCCGGGTCATAGCTCGGATCACCCGAAATCGGCCCGGTGGCCCAGTCATCATACATAATTAATATTTTGTGTTATTAGTGATGGATGATGTCTATTATTATGTGAAATTTAAGTATTGTAATCCTTAATATTTTGTGTTATTAGTCATTATATATAAGACTATAAGTTAATGTTTTATGTTTAAAATGCATAAGACTTTAGACTAATGCATAATCTTGTGTTATTTGTATTGATTTAAATATTTGATGTTATTAGGCAATATTAGTATTGATTATTATTATGCTTTAATTTTAGAGAAGAGTTGGTTCTTATTATATTTTTCTAAGTGAATTTTACCATGTCAAATAATGGTTGGAGTCTTGGAAATTTGGATATTTTTACATGCTAACTTGCAATGCCTCAAACAAAGGCTGAGAAATCGCGGCGAGAACAGAGGAAAGAATCCCGTTTGGCAAAGAATGCATCCAAACACCAATCATGGCTTCTCCACCAGGTACCTTTCTATTCTCATTCTTCTACTCTTCTTTTTTCTTTTCTGAAACATAAATCAATATTTATGCCCTATTTCTCACTTGAACAATGTAACTTTTTTTTTCACGATTATTGTTTATGTATAGAAATCTCGAGCTATCAAAAGAAGTAAAGATGGTTCGGATAAGAAAACTAAGACAAACTTGGAGCAACCAGTTAGTACTAGTTTTGAGGAAAAAGAGGGTTTAGGGTTTGATTCGGATTCTGAGAAACATGTGAGAGCTGAAGAGAGTGTTGTATCAGTGGCAATTTGTGGCTCTGATACTAAGAAAATGAAGGAGTTGAAGAAGGGTTCTAAGGGAAGTTCCGGGAAGAAGAGTAGCAAAGAGATTTTTGGGCTGGATGCTGATATAGCTGCAAAGAAGGATCTTGAGTTGGAAAGGAAGCTTTCCAAGAAGCTTAAGGTGAAGGAAGGGAAATTAAGGGGTTTGGATGATGGGCTGAACATATTACTCGAAGGAATGTTGCCTGCTATGGATTTATTTGGAGAAGAGGATACTCATGGTGCTAGTGAATTGCCGAAGAAAAGGTTGAAGAAGAGCTTGTTGAGTAAGAAGCATAAGGAGGAAATATTGCCAAATGAAGGGATGGAAGTAGAGACAATAGATAGAGCGTTTGAGCTCATGAGAACTTCTGATCAAGATGGAGCATTAGGAGATATTGCTGATTGTGGAACTATGAGGAGGAAGCATAAGAAAAGAAAGTTGTTGAGACAGGAGCAAGAAGACAATATAGTGGATGATGATTTGTGCATATCGAATAATGTAGAATCCGTGGCAATGGAGGTGGCATCAGAGCATGTTTCTGCTGAAGTTCCAGCAAAGAAAGAAAAGGGAAAATATATTGCACCTCACTTAAGAGCTCGTGCTGGAAATGAACCTGAAGAGCATACTCAGATACGAAGACGTATACGAGGTATGGAGGACAGGCTTTAGTTTTGGCTTCACATGTCTAACTGTATACCATGTATTGATTTTCTTCTAAATTGAGTTCTTTTGTAGGACTTCTTAATAGGCTTTCTGAATCTAATGTTGAATCAATTACTGGAGAATTGTCAACAATCTTTCAGGTTTGCTGCACCATTAGTTGTATCTTAACTGTCTCTTTGTGGTGCATTATCGAAAGAAACTTTTTTATGTCATTTTGAAATGGAAAAACAAAGAGTTGCAAAGAGAGGGAACTTAAACTTAGGTAGACACTAGGAAATCTTACCAATTGTCTCTTTTTTTAAAAAAAAAATCTTACTGCATTTTTTAAAATGAAGATTCAATGATTAATCTCGAAGAGTAGTACAATGTACTTGTTCTTTTCAAATTTGGAATATTTAAAGGTAAAGGGTCAAATGACCTTCTGCTAACTCTAGCATGAAGGTTGAAATTCTGGTAAAAAATATTTCTTATAAGTAGAATATGTTGTTGCTGCTTCTGTTGGCTTTTTTTTTTAAAAAAAAAGGTCTTGGTGATTTTCTCTATGTAAAGAATGGATGTCCACTGTCAAAGCATCTGAACTGCTCCCCTGTCTCTTGTGTATGCTTCAAATTACACCATATTGTACTAATGCACAGTGTTGTTGCTACCCCAATCATTTAACTTGTTTATTTAGTTTTTGTTTGCTTGATAAGTTGTTTCTATGAAATCTAACCACATAAGAAGTTGAACTATTCTATAAAGTTTTGATGCAATTCTCTTCCAGTCTGTTGCACGTAGTAGTGTAGCTTCACACATTATGATTGAGGAGGCTTTGGCATCATTCTCAGGTGGGCCACGGGGCAATGAACAGTTAAGCATTTGAGCCTTTCTATTTTAGTTACCTTCCCTGTTGAATTGCTATTTGGTGGATTTGTTGTTTCTGTATTTAAAATAATTTGATTGGGAAGCATTGTATTATCGATGAAAAATTTTCAAAATGATGATGATGATGATGATGATGATGATGATGATGATGATCATGATCATGATCATGATCATGATCATGATCATGATCATGATCATGATCATGATAATGATAATGATAATGATAATGATAATGATAATGATAATAATCATGATGATAATGATAATAATCATGATGATAATGATAATAATCATGATGATGATCATGATCATGATCATGATCATAATAATAATAATGATAATGATAATGATAATAATCATGATGATGATGATGATGATGATGATGATGATGATGATGATGATGAATTTTAATGGCTTAATAATATTTATCTCTTCATTTAAGGCTAAAACTGAATTTGTTGTTGTTGTTGAAGATCCTGAACCAAATTCAGTTTTAGCCTTAAATGAAGAGATAAATATTATTAAGCCATTAAAATTCATTGTACAGGGCTTCAGTCAATTACTCAAATTTAGTTATAGCCCTACTGCTAGAGTACCCAGCACAGAAGTGGGAAAAAGGCAGATAATGTTTTTTGTATAGCTTAGAAGAAATATATGATTGAAAGGAAAAGGTTGTGCACAAATCGGTGTTGGTTTAGGACAAATTATTTTCATATTTTGAGTTTAGAATCATATATTTTTCTATTTTAAATATTATAATACTAGTTCATATTGTCGTGTTCAGTCCTTGAGTATGTCAGATCCCTCCTCTTTGATCTTACATTGAATACTGCACAATGTTGCTTTTAGTTTAACTGACATCCCTCTCCCCTTCTTCCTCTTTTGGTGAAGGTACGCTGCTATTTTTGCTGCATTTGTTGCAGGGATGGCCTGTTTAGTTGGTGTTGACTTCAGTGCAAAGTTTATGGCATCCTTTGTCAAATGCTTTGAGGTAATGCTTGAAAAAGAAGTCCAACATGCTGATTATATATATATATATATATATATTGCCCTTTTTAGTTTTAGTTTCTTCATCAGATCACCCTTGTGCTCTCATTGTATTGTGCAGACTGACTGTAGTTTATAATCTTCACATATTTCATTCCAGGATGAGTACCTTAAAGAGGACAATCTCTCTCTGCGGAATCTTACACTTCTCTTATCCTATTTATGCATATTTGGGGTCTGTTGCAGGTGGGTATACTGCACCAATCATTTTGAAGTATTAAGTGATTTTTAACTGTACCCTGACAGATATCTTCTTTAATGCTTTAGTGATTTAATATATGACTTTCTAGTCATGTTGAGCAAGCGATTGACCGAGATAGATGTCTCTATCATATTGGCAGTTCTACAGTGTAAGATTTTTATTTTTCCCTTGGTTATTTTTCTAGTTTGTAATGTTCCCTTCTGCAGTTTGTTTGTTGTTTGGTGGGGAGGTGGGACAATTTGACATTAAGGGACTGAGTGCTATAAATTTTCAGATTTTAAAGTCAGTTTAAGCTTTTGCACTCTTCAGAAGCATTTTTTACGCATTTGGCCAACTTTTTATTGTACAAGCCATACATGCATCTTATGAAATATTCCATAGGTGTATTGAGCACTTGGAGTTTTCTTATCTAATTTCTCTCTCTTCAATATTAGTAGGATAGGTCTCATGTATTTGTTTTAATTTGTTTGTGGTGGTTGACTTGTTGTATCTTTGGTAAATTGCGCTCACACCCTTTAAGATTTATCAAAACTACTTGCACCATCTTCTATTTGACCAGTATACATTCTCCTCCCTTATGTTATACCAACTGCACGTCTAAACAATACACTTAGATCCTCTGGTGTTAATGTAATTAACAGATGTGTGTCACCTGTGTACTAATACGAAAAATACCCTTAAATAACAATGTTAAAAGAACAAGAGTCTTTATAATTATTATTCTATCTTTATGTGTTCTCTATGCATAATGAGATTGTGGGGGGTGTTAAAACTGACCTTTTTTTCTCCTCGTTTTAATACAAATTCAGTGTAATGACATAATAGAGGAGAGGTGAGTGTATACTGGTCAAATAGATGGATGGTATGTGTAATTTTGATAACCTAATGCAGTTTACCATTGTCTCTTTATTCTCTTCGGTCTTTGGAGTTGGTCTTATATTTCCTTATTTTAATCCTTTTATCTCCTTTGCTTATGTGAATTTATAATTGTTACTAATGTACTTCTCTAGATATTTTTATAAGAAATTCCCAATGGATGAACCATATCTGACTTTTATCTTTATTCCATTTGTCTTAATAGGTTGTGGAATGAAAATTAGGGCTGATGATCCAATTTCCATGAAAAATTTGATCGTTAGTGTTCAGAAGACGACAAGTGACCTGAAGGCTTCCTCCAGAGATAATCATGAAAAGAGAAATAGTAAAAGAGTGAGCATGCTATATTTTATTATCAGAGAAGTTCTCTGGTTTTTCTGCACATAGTTCAGCACTGATTACTTGGCAACACTTGTAGATGGAGTTCATGCTTGAAACCATATGTGACATCAAGAACAACAAGAAAAGACAAAAGGAGGACCCTATACACCACACTCGGATTAAGAAGTGGTTGCAGAAGGTTGCATTCTTATGTGGCATTGTTTATTATTCAATCACCTTTCTCTGTAGATATTACTTGCAAAAGATAATTACTTTTTTTGGGGAGGATATCTTACAAAGTTGGAACGAATTTATTTTAAGACTTTTATTTTTAAAAGATGTGAAGAAAAGAAATGTGTTCCTAGTGACTATTCTTTTGTTCATTCCCAGTGACTTCTGTTTCATTTGTGTTATTTCCAGTTAAGAGTGGATGACATTTTACTTAGAGGTCTTAAATGGAGCAAGTTACTTGATCCTGATAAGAAGGGTCAGTGGTGGTTACCTGGGGATTTGGCTTCTGCAACAGATAATGTCGAAGAAGTTGCTAACAGAATCGACAAAGATATTCTTGAAACACAACGCATGCTTCAGCTTGCCGCGGCACAAAAGATGAACACAGATGCCAGAAGAGCAATCTTCTGTATAATAATGAGTGGTGAGGACTATATTGATGCATGTGAGAAGCTTCTTCGATTGGAATTACCTGGGAAGCAGGTCAGCCTTTTTTTTTAAGTTTACTAAACTTTGTGTTCTTTCAATTATGAGACCCTCCATGTTGACATATCTATTTTCTTAATGCTATAGGACAGAGATATAATGCGGGTTCTTCTCGAGTGTTGCTTACAAGAGAAAGTTTTTAACAAGTATTATACGGTGCTGGCGACGAAGTTGTGCGAGCATGACAAAAATCACAAGTTTACTCTGCAGGTAATGTTACTCTCCTTGTTATAAAACTGGTATGAATGCTAATTTGAAACAGAACTATATATTGCTATTGTGTATGGAAAATATGACAAGAGGTAGATGATTATGAGAAACTATTGGACTGTGATCAATAGTAGCACCAATGTGGGTGCTTGCACAGATGTGACAAAATAGTGCTGAGGAATTCTCAAATGCTTTGGATGTCCAATGTGAATTACTGAATTGCATTATTTTGCTTGATTTATGTTATCATAACAGCACTTGATATTAATTTATGACTCATTTTTACCCCTACCGTTATTGCAGTTTTGCATTTGGGACCACTTTAAGGAACTTGATTCAATGCAGCTTATGAGGTCAATGCACCTTGCCAAATTTGTGGCTGAAATGGTTTCCTCTTTCACCCTCTCCCTTGCAGTGTTGAAGACTGTGGAGCTCAGTGATCTCAACCTGTTATCCCCAAGAAGAGTTATGCATTTTCGCATGCTGTTTGAGGCCATCTTCGAGTACCCTGATAGCACCGTCTGGAATGTATTCACACGTGTGGCCGTGGCCCCTGAACTCGAGGGTCTTCGACAAGGCATTGAATTCTTCGGTAAAGAGTACATTGTCAAATCCAACAAAGATCTAAGTCAGAAGTTTAAGTTGGTAAAAAGAGCCCTTAATAATGTGGAAGGAGTTTTGATGTGAATGAAGTGTTGAATTATATTCCCAATTTTGTTGTCAGTTATGCTAATTTTATTTAAATAATTCTTACATATCCTTCTGAATCCACATGTTCTGGTCTACCCGTAAAACTAAAACTAAATAAGAAAATTTTGTTTATTAAACAAGCATTACTATTAAAATCCTATTACTGAGCATGAAAATTTTCTATGCTGATGAGTTGCATGTGAAACAATGTTTATGTAACTAAGAAATGAGGTTCCATTTGTGGCGCACCTTCCAAAACAGGTGTTCTTACACGGGGCACTCCATAACGTCTACTGGCCAGGATTTAAGAGCGCTTTTGTTTTTAGATAACTGATTTTGAAATAAAGTGACTTGTGTTTAGTAATTGTGTAAAAGATTAACACAACAAATCAATTGTGAACAGAAATGCAAAACCTCATTCTTGGTGAAACCAATTTGACAATTAGTATGGAATTTTGGTTAACCAAACAAAACTAAACACCATCTGAAAAGCACATAAGTTTATTTTTTTCAGTATTATTAATTTAATCTTGTTACGTGTACATTTTTATAATTGATACTAATTTGATACTTGTATAAAAATACGCAGGATAAATATTTCTCGAACTTCTCTTCAAATCAAATTATAAACAAATTTTAAAATTAAAAATAAAAAACCTCAACTAAACCTCCTATAAAAAAAATCAATATTTCTTTTGGAAAAAAAAAAGAAGCCTATCTCGCTTGATAAGTCACTTCTTTTTGTATGGTTCGTCCAGCCCAGTTTGTCCTTGATCAACTTTGGATGGGTGAAATATACATCGGCCAATGAAAAACATGGGGGGTATATGTAGAAGATAATCTGACATTGAAGTCAGTTTTTGTAAGATAATATCAATGATTCTAATATTTTTACTCAACATACCTCTTTGTTCTACTCAAAGGTTCTTTTATTAGCAATTCATACATTCAAAACTGTTGTTTAGGATGATCAGTTACAGGTCAAATAATAAACAGCTATAAAGAGGGGATTAATTTCATAAAGAATTAAAGATTGATATAAAAACACTCATTTTAAATAATGAAATCCGAGATATAGTTCGGTTTCGATCGAGTTATAATGGACGGACTAAAAATTAATTAAAACTTTTAGATTTGACCACTTTAGTAATTAATAAATCCGACATAAAATAATTACAATTCATAAAATCTGAAGAAAAATATAATACCAAAGCAAAGTGTGAATGATGTAGCAACTAGCAAGTAGCAACATATACGATTATGGGAAAGTATGAGGAGCCAATGAAATATTTATACAATGTGTACAATGGAAGTTTAGGGAGTATTAGGGATATAATTATTAATGTTATCTTTTCTCATTAGCTGAAACTTTTGGGATGAGTGGTATTATAACATGGTATTAGAGCGCTAGATCTAAAAAGTTAAGAGTTCGATCCTTGATGAATCCCAAAATCAATGATGTTTATTATCACTAGTACTCGAATGGTTATTTTAGTTAATATAGGGGATGTTCATTTTATAACTCAATAGGTACACATTGTACTTTCTTTATGTAGCAAAACCTTTTCAGTTTAAATTTTAATCTAAAATTTGATGACACAAAGCCACGAAAAACAAAATCTCACATGCATATATGATCAAATTCATATACCACTACGTCATATATATTTCGGAAAAGCAAAATCACTAATTCTTTTATCATTATTCATTATCATGTAGTGTATATATATGCAATAATGTATTCACACATACTATCTTGCTTCCACGGTATGGTCATGCTTAGTTAATTTTGCATTTGAACTATTATTATCGTTATATATACAATTATCATTCATGGAAAATCATAATTCTCATAACCTACCCTCTGATACCACATAAATTTAATATAATTTTTCGTGTATATTATAAAACTGCTGCGCATGTTCATGTTACAAGAATCTTCAAATTCGTGTCTTTTACAAATAGAAATGGGCAGAGAGTTATTAACCTTAGTTCATAAGTGTAAAAATGGGCCCAACACTAATATGGAAGAATTCATTGTCTATTTGTGTTTTCTTTTGTTCTTTTTTCAATTCTTAGTGGTGAATAGAGAAAAAAGAACTTCATGACGAAAAGTGAGAAGACTGAATTTTTTTCATTAGAAACTAACTTTCATCAAGTTGATTACTTGTATAATAATGAACTTATTTCTGTTTCCAACGGTGCCCTTCGTTGGGAGGTTAGTTACTAGTCATTACTCATGGTGGCCATTAATGTACACATCTACAATTTCCAAATCCTGTAATATTCATTTCAGACAAAAATTGGTTGTACCAACTAAAAACTTTCTTTTGCTCCAATAATTGTTAGGAGCGATTGCATGCGTAGAGTTTATCACGGTTGTGCAACAAACCAGAGAGATAATAGGAATTTAACTTCTTTTAAATATACTAATAAAAGGAGAGGAGAAAAAGTAGCAAACTAAATTTTAAATTCTGAAACTCCACATCTTTAGAACAGTAGTTATAGGATTAGATATTATAAATAGGTAGGCTGGAAAAGCTAGTAGGCAGGAAATAAGTGGAGTGAAAATCTAGAGGGAGAGAATTGACCTCTCGAAAGTCAATTATTCTTGTTTTTCTTTCATTTAAATCTATAATATTATTCTGTCAGTGAGGTAATTATCACATCGATAATTCCTTCTTCTGTTCAGTTATTCTGTTCTTCCCTTCTACCCTTATCTTCTACACTCAATTCTGCCCTAACAGTAAGGATACTAGAGAAACCGTAACAATTGGTATCAGAAGTTCGATCTGGGCTTCTTCCTGTGAATAGTTTCCACACGCAGCGGAGGTGCGATGGAGGATCGGGTTGAGAGTCTGGAGAAACAGTTGAATGAGTTTTGATCTGAACAAAATAGAATAATGGAAACGATGACACAAAGGATGGATGAATTAGTAATGCGAATCCCACAACAGGATTCGAGCAGTGGGAACTCACGCATCAACGATCCGGGTGGCGGGCGTCAGCGAGATCCACCTCCAAACAGGGGTGATCTCAATCGCAGAGTGGACATTCCTTCGTTTGATAGCTCGGATGCGAGCGGATGGTTGGTTCGAATGGATCGTTATTTTCGCATATCAAGGATTCAGGTGGAAGAGAAACTCGAGTACGCGGTGCTTGCACTTCATGGGGAAGCTTTAACATAGTTTGAATGGTGGGAGTTTCAATCCACCTTCCCTTCATGGATTCGTTTTAAACAAGATTTGCTCAAACGATTTGAGCCTGGTGCAGATGCGAATCCTCTTGCGCCATTATTGCAGGTGAGACAGCATGGGTCGGTTATGGAGTATCGGAGAGACTTTGAGATAGCGGCTAGGGCACATAGACATTTGGGGGGAGATACCTTGTTGTGCATGTTCCATGAAGGACTCAAACCGTCGATCAAAGCGGAGATGAGAGTTGCCGAGTTTGAAGACCTCCAGGCGCTGATGGATAGGGCCATGATGTTAGAGTCAAGGAATGAAGCGTGGCGTACAGAAGGAACGCACCCAGGAGGAAGACGAAATGAAAATACTAACTGTTTGGGGTGGAGCGGTGCCAGATCCAATAATTGGGCTCAGCACACTTCACAATCTCCTTCAATAACTAAACAACCCACATCCATCCCTCATAGTAAAACAGAATCCAATACTTCCTCGGCCCCTTCCACCACTAATATCACAAAGCCTTCATCATGATGGATTTCAAATGAGGAATGGAGTGAGAGACAGCGCAAGGGTCTCTGTTTTCGATGCGGGGACAAGTGGAATCCTGGCCATGCATGCAAGTTCAGACATCAACAACTCATTCTCCTGGGGGAGGCGGATGAACAACCCGGGGATTGTTGCGAAGATTTGGCCTCGGACGAACCTGTCGTAACCATTAATAGTCTTTCTCTTCGTCTCTCTTCTCTAAGTTATTGGGGACTTACATCACACCAAACTTTGAAGGTACGAGCTACTATAAACGGTGTTGAGGTGGTCGTGTTGGTTGACCCAGGGGCTGAGGCGAATTTTATTTCATCTTCTCTTGTCTCCATACTGGGTTTGCCATTGGTACACCTGCCTCCTTTCCGAATTGAGGTTGGAAATGGAGCAATAGAGCATGGGTTAGGTGGCTGTGAAAAAGTGGAATTATTGGTACAAGAAATTTCTATTGTGGAGGACTTCTTGGTGATAGAATTGGGACGTTCTGAAGTCGTTTTGGGTGCGGGGTGGATTGCTAGTTTGGGCATATTTGAAGGGGATTATAACGCCTTATCCTTAAGCTGGATGTTGAATGGGAAGAAGGTGACTTTGCATGGTGATCCCTCTTTAGGGAGAAGTCGAGCTAGTGTAAAAGTGACTTTAAATGCCCTGAGAAATAATGAAGAGGGCTTTCTCGTAACCCCTGTGTTCATTGCCGATTCTACAGAAGCCCAACTATCTGTTTCATCAGCAACTTTGGCAATTTTGCAGCAATTTGAGGATGTCTTTCAGTCCCCATATGGTCTTCCTCCACAAAGAACGCACAATCATGCTATAGTACTAAAAGACAGTGCAGAGATCCCAAACATTAGACCTTACAGATATCCACATTATCAGAAGGCAGAAATAAAAAAAATAATTGATGAAATGCTGCAGATTGGGATTATTCGGCCCAGCACAAGTCCCTTCTCGAGCCCGGTAATTCTGGTAAAGAAAAAGGATGGTGGGTGGAGGTTTTGCGTCAACTATAGGGCCCTCAATAAGATCACGGTGCCGGACAAATTTCCTATTCCTATTATAGAGGAGCTATTGGATGAGCTCGATGGTGCAACAGTGTTTTCCAAATTGGATCTCAAATCCGGATATCATCAAATTTGAATGAAGGAGGAGGATATTCATAAGACAGCTTTTCGCACCCACGATGGCCATTACGAATTCCTTGTAATGCCTTTTGGCCTCACAAACGCTCCATCCACTTTTCAAGCCCTCATGAACACTGTACTTCGTCCGTTCCTCAGAAAATTTGCTCTAGTTTTCTTCGATGACATCCTTATTTATAGCAAGGATCTCATTAACCACAGAGGTCATTTGCAGAATATTTTTGAAGTACTGAGGCAGCACAGTTTATTGGTAAATAAAGAGAAGTGCTGTTTTGAAGCAACGAGTATTGAGTACCTTGGCCACGTTATTTCTGCCGAAGGGGTGGCGGCTGATCCTAAGAAACTCAGAGATATGCTTGACTGGCCTCCACCAAAAGATATTCGCAGCTTGAGGGGTTTCTTGGGCTTAACCGGATATTATCGCCGTTTTGTAAAGGGGTATGGTACTATTGCTGCTCCTCTCACCCAACTTCTCAAAAAGGACTCTTTTAATTGGGGTAAGGATGCTGAATCTGCTTTTCAAAAGCTCAAAACAGCTATGGTTTCAGTTCTGGTTTTAGCCGTTCCATGCTTTTCTAAACCTTTCCAGCTGGAAACCGATGCATCCGGAAAGGGAGTGGGTGCTGTCTTGATGCAGGAGGGTCGGCCAATTGCTTTTATGAGCCAAAACTCTCGGAAACAGCCCATCAAAAATCTGTCTACGAAAGAGAGTTGATGGCAATTGCTCTAGCTGTTCAAAAGTGGAAACACTATCTCATGGGACAGCAGTTCACAGTTTTTACTGATCAACATTCCTTGAATTTTTTATTAGATCAGCGTGTAGCAGACGAAGGCCAGCAGAAATGGTTATCCAAGTTACTGGGATACAATTTTGACATTAAATATAAGGCAGGGACAGAAAACAGGGTGGCTAATGCCCTTTCTAGGAAATTTCATTTCTCCTCCCTGTCTTTTTCCATGGCAGCAGAATGGGATGATATGGAAGCTGAAGTATTGGCTGATGAGAAATTAAATGGGATTATGCAGAAGTTGTTAGTGGGAGAAGAAACTACACCCGGTTTTGCATTAATGAATGGAAAACTCAAATATAAAGGGAGGTTAGTGCTTGCAAAAACCTCTAAATGGATTCCAAAAATTCTGATGGAATTTCATAGCTCCAAGCTGGGAGCCCATTCGGGCTTCTTTAGAACTTACAAGAGGATTTCTGCTATCCTTTATTGGGAGGGTATGAAGGCAGCAGTGATGAACTTTATTAAAGGCTGTGAAATTTGTCAGCAGAACAAACATTCTACCTTGCAACCTGCTGGTCTCCTACAACCGCTGCCAATTCCTTCCAATGTATGGGCTGACATCTCAATGGATTTCATAGGGGGATTACCCAAAGCCAATGAGATGGATACAATATTTGTGGTGGTGGACCGCATGACTAAATATGCTCATTTCTTCCCACTTTCACATCCCTTTACGGCAAAGGATGTTGCTGTTTTGTTCATTAAGGAAGTGGTACGCCTCCATGGTTTTCCATCATCAATTGTCTCCGATCGAGACAAAATATTCATGAGTGCTTTCTGGACTGAAGTTTTTAAACAGGCCGGTACTACCTTGAAGATGTCCTCAGCCTATCACCCACAGACCGACGGCCAAACTGAGGCGGTGAATAAATGCTTGGAAACCTACCTGCGATGCTTAACTGGTGCTAAACCTAAACAATGGCCAGCTTGGCTTTCTTGGGCAGAGTTTTGGTATAATACCTCATACCATGGCTCTATTCGGATGACACCTTTTCGAGCTTTATATGGCAGGGAACCTCCAGCTTTATTACGAGGAGGGATGGAATCTTCAGTAGAAGAAGTAAGGGTCTTATTGGAGGAACGAAATCAGATGCTAGATGAAATCCAATTTCAGCTTAATAGGGCTCAGAACAGAATGAGACAAAGTGCAGACAAGAAAAGACGTGATGTATCTTTTGAAGTAGGAGACTTTGTGTATCTCAAACTTCAGCCATATAGGATGAAATCTTTGGCAGCCAGATCAAATCAGAAGTTAGGTGCAAAGTTTTATGGTCCTTTTGAGGTGCTAGAAAGGATTGGAGCAGTGGCCTATAGGCTGAAATTACCTGACACCGCAAGAATACATCCTGTTTTTCATATTTCCCAGTTGAAGAAAAGTGTTGGACCTTCCTTACATCCTCAACCATTACCCGAAGCACTCACTGAAGAAGGGGAATTGCTGGTAGAACCTGAACAAGCCATTGACAGCCGCTACAACAATCAGGGAGATCTTGAGGTCCTTATCAAATGGAAAGAACTGCCAGATTTTGAGAATACTTGGGAGTCAGCAGCAACATTACAGACAACATTTTTCTCTTTCCACCTTGAGGACAAGGTGGCTCTTCATGGGGGGGGGGGTATTGCAACAAACCAGAGAGATAATAGGGATTTAATTCCTTTTAAATATACTTATAAAAGGAGAGGAGAAAAAGTAGCAAACTAAATTTTAAATTCTGAAACTCCACATCTTTAGGACAGTAGTTATAGGATTAGATATTATAAATAGGTAGGCTGGAAAAGCTAGTAGGCAGGAAATAAGTGGAGTGAAAATCTAGAGGGAGAGAATTGACCTCTCGAAAGTCAATTATTCTTGTTTTTCTTTCATTTAAATTTATAATATTATTCTGTCAGTGAGGTAATTATCACATCGATAATTCCTTCCTCTGTTTAGTTATTCTGTTCTTCCCTTCTACCCTTATCTTCTACACTCAATTCTGCCCTAACAGTAAGGATACTAGAAAAACCGTAATAGGTTGCCTGATTTTTTGCAATGTGCTATTGTATCATTAGGATTGAGGACTCGGACATTATACTCTCCGAGCACACCGACAAATCAAATACTCGAACGATCAATAGATTTAGATGCTCTTGGTTATATGTTTAGCGGGAACCTCTTATGACACGTTCGAGGAAGCTTCTATGGCATGGGAACAATTTCTCGGTGTTGGACGATGACATCATCAAAATCAACTCATCGACAATGGTATTCTACTGCATCAAAATCAACCACCAACCATTTAGCAGACCCCACCGCTGCTTGTTGAACAAATACTCCCCTTGGATGAAAACATACAGGGTGATTGTCCGAATGAACATGCAGACAACCACCAAATTCTCTGTCAAACCAACCAACTGACCTAACCAAATACAGCAGCAACAAATTTCCTACCCTTGTATTCTAATTTTCTTCGTTAACATTTTGGTTCTTTACTTAGCTTAGGAAGTAGGCTTTTAACCTATCACAATGTCTTACCTGCATTGAAGTAGGCTCTTAAGTTTTTAACCATATCTTGTATCAGTTTATGTAATCTTCAGATTATGCATAAAATCATATAGTTATTCCAACTTAAGTGTCATAATCTCAGTATTATATAATTATTTAAAAGTCATTTTAGTTCTTTCTACTGTTAATCCATTTTTCATCATCATAAACGGTAGGGGTGAGGTCGAAGTGGTCCTTTTCCTCTATTTATGACACCTGACCACAACAGAACATGTATTGCAAAAGCAAGCCAACAAAAATTTTTATTTGTATGCTGTGTAACCACAGGGTTGTGTAACAACAGGTCCAGAGCAATGGAAGAAAAAAGACAAAATCACAGTCAATGTGATCTTCTTCTGATGTGAGGCATATCTCTATTAACATTTAAGACAACCACTGTCCTCTACAAATAACGACAAAAAAAATGCAGGAGAAAATAAATTCATTTTGACAGCAACGGTATTTCATTCAATTATAAACTAAGCCCCTTAATCATGCCATCATCATCAATTACCACGCAATTCGGGGATTATCTACTAAACCATGCCATTCAACAACAAAATAAAGCTTAAATAGAGTTCTTTTGCGCTTTAATCACCAACATAAAAGACAGACAACATAACTTAACAATTACAACATAACCAATAAGCAACAACACATAAACAACACACAGATCACACTCTTTCTCCTTCCACATGGCGTCGTACAAGTGATTCGTAATTGGCCTTTAGCTTCTCGTAAGATTCTTCCAATTGAATTACCTTGGCCCAAAGCACATTATTTGATTCGCCAAGAAGCTTCACCTTTGTGTAGTTATAATCCCGAATATTTTTCTAGTTACCTCAAGCACGACGCATAGCATCTCATAAGCAGCATATTCTCTTCCAGTTTTTTCAACAATCGAGAAACGACCAGTTACGAATAGCTCTATCTCAAATGGATGACCAGGAATAACAACCGTGAAGCCAAAGAACGGCCTTTGGTCTCCGACAAATCACTCCACCTTGAAAAAATAGGGGCAAGGAATCTCTGCATCCAAGCAAACTTTCAGCAACCACTCCTCCATGCTGCTTACAATCGCAAAATCCGCATTAAACTCCTCGGCCGAAATTACAGAAAGCCCTTTTGCACATTCATGGCACAAAAAATTGAAAAATTAATTAATTTTCAATCCTAAAAAGAATAACAACAGAACATAAAATGTCCAGAATAAACAACACTTACAAATCTGCAAATTGAACAACATCACATTCCATTACTACATTGAATAATTTCATAAATACAGTACTTAACAAAAAATGAAAGTAATTTCACGAAACTTACATGATACGATTGGTCGGAAAGAATTGCCTCCACCGGAGGTAGCCAATTTCTTCCCGCTGCCGTCGGAGGTAAAGTCTACAAAAGTCTACAACTTACTGGTTCGTATCCTCCCAACTCGTGTATACACCAGGCTTATGACCCTTTGTAACAGCAAAGAATAAGAATCGTTGCATATTCTTCTCCATCTCTTATACTTCAGACTGAACTCTTACCACTCTTACAATATGAACTAAATGCCCCTATATATAACATTTATTGTCCATTCGAAATTAAGTGCATACTTTTTAAGGGTTTCAACATATTCTCTTAAGTTTGGGTTCTTACAAGTCATTTTCCATTTTGAAAATTTTTTCCCATTCACTTCTATAATTTTATGTTTTCGAATTCAAAAAAATTAAGCTCACAAATTTTAACACACTATAGGCCCCAAAGTGGACCAAACAAATTCGGCAGCCCACCAAAAATCGGGTTCCAACCCTTACCCATGAATTTTTAACATTTGTAAACCAGCACTCAATGGGAGCTAAATTATAATTAACCCACAAACCACTCCCCTCATTCACCGGTCAAAAGAGGCCCTAACACATCCCTTCTCGTCACTCACCTTGGTTTGGGTACGATTTTCGGCCAATAAATTATTCTTATTTTTATTGGACTTGGTTATTAAAAACTTAGTTGATGTTATTACCTAAAAAAAATTAGTTCATGTATAATATTTTTGATATTTGCTTATAAAAAATAAACTCAATTGAAAAAAAATTCAATTAAAAAATTATATTCTGTTTGTGATGAAAAATCTTAAATTAAACTTTTATCACCATCATTGAAATTAAAAAAGTTGAATAATGGGATATGGAAGAACAAACTAATTTTGTTACGAGGGCATTATTGTAATTTTATTTTTTATGTAGTTGTAGATTTAGGAAAGAGAAAAATCATATTGAGTAGTTACTTATTATCTATTATGTATAATTCATTCAATATAATTTATATAAACTATTTTATTATTTTTAAAATTTGAATCTAATACTTTGTAATTAAAAGTTAAAATAGTTATCACTTTAATTAATTTCATATTTATACATATTTATAGAAAATTAGATTCATGATTATGTTTTTTTTTTGTGTACTAACTGATAATTACGTGAATCTTTCTAAAATCTGGTTTGGTCCGTTTGGGTTTGGTGAAATCCGGTAATCTAGTCAATTTTTTAAAATCGGATCAGATAAAAAATTAATTGTTTTTTAAAAAAACCTGCCAATATTACGTGTTTTAGTTTTAAAAAAATAAGAGTGAATACTCCATCCGATCTGTGATAATTATCTCAAAAATGGTGTATGTAATATTTGAAAAAATAGTAAAAATTTTATCATTGCTGTAGTAGAGACTAGATATAAGTTGCATTGCACAAGTCAGCTGAACCAAGATACATGACTGGGTCATCTTTTTCTTCCTTGCTCTGATTCTATTTTTTACGATTTATGAGACAATAAAATTATCTCCTACATAATCATTCTCTCAGTCGTCTAAACATAAGCAAAGTTTCAGTTTCTAGTTTGAGAATTTATTATTTAAAATTAAAAGAAGGTCATAGATTCAACTCTTCTTCTTTTCTAAACCATCAAGAACCTTCATAAATATTTCTAAAACACTGATTTTTCAATAATTTTAATCATTAATTTTAATTAATATATATTATATTTTTTTATAATTAAAATCAATAAATAAAACTATTGAAACATATGTATTTTAGAAACATTTAAAATTCTTCCAATCATATAATTTATACTTTTTTGGCTTCCTCTAGAATAAATTTAATTAATTTAATTTTTCCTATTTTGTTTAGTGGCACAAAAAAAAGTGGAATCCAACATGGTTAGTATATTTTTACGTATAATAATATCAATTTAGATGGTGTTATATATATTTAGACAACAATTATGTTAGGTGTATTAAAATTAATCCCAAAAATTAGTTATTAGTATAAAATATATATTAAAATATAAAATACACATTAAAAATGAGTTAAATAATGTATATATTTATATATAAATGCATGGTGATTAATTTTAATGAGCACATAGTAATAGAGATGGCAACACTATCCGAATACGCGAGTATCTACGTTGTTCCTACCGGCCTCGGTGCGGGGTGGAACGGAGTTGAGTTTAAGTGATACTTATCCCCTCTCTGTCCTGGTATATATATATATATATAATTAATAATATTGTATCATATTTAAATTTTTACTTTAATTTATATTATATATGTAATAATGACTATATAAATTTTAAATTTAAATTTTATTTATTGGATTTTAATATTTATAGAGACAGAATGAGTATCTACAAAAAGCGAATTAAGATTTAACTTTTTACTACCATAAATAGAAGCAAAATAGATTACATGCGAATTATTGTATAATAAAATAGGATTGAATAGGATAAAAATCTGTCTCTATCCACTTCATTGGGGCCTAGGATTGAGGGTTGTCCAATCCACCGACCAAACAAAAAAAACATTTTTGTTTAAACAATCGCGTTGATTTTCTAATATACTATTTTATCCATGGTGTTGTTCAACATTATCCTTTTTGTCGAGGAGACTATTTCCATGCTATAAATATGTATGTTCTAAAACATATAGAATTTTTTTAAAAAAATTATACATATTTCAAATGGTGCTTGTTATTATGGAATACTATTTTTATACTTTATGATAAAGTATAGTTATAATTCAATAAAAAAGAAATAACATGTTAGGTATTAATTTTTGAATGGATCAAATTTAAAACAAAATATCACTTTCTCGTAATCAAACCGTAAATGTTTTATGAAGAAACAATATTAGTCTACTTCATATAAGAACCCATCATCACACTCATCAAAGAACTAATCCAATGATATTATGCACATTTCTAAAACCAGAACATAGCGTAATTGAAAAATTCCACATCTCGACCATTGATGAAAAAATCTATATCAATTCAACATTCAAAGCAAAATAAATACACAATATTTCTCTTTGAGAATACACTTTACCCTTCCAATGCTACAGATTACAGAATATTGTCTCCACACAAATTGTGATGTAGGCTAATGATGAAAATACATGTTATCACGACCCAAAATAGAAGGGGAGTAAAAACGTTACAAAAATTTTAAGAGGAAAGATAGGATATGGTATTGTTTGACAGTAATTTTACTCATCTTCACTCATTAGTCATTACAATAAAAAAGAAAAATACCGCAACCTATTAAATTTAACTGTTACAATATAATGCTTATCAGAAATTTCAACACCTAACACTGCGATCATCTTTATTCTGAAGAATTACATCATAATCGTTTCTCTTTCACTACTGCTGAACAAAAAATGGCAGACTTGTGGCAGCTACCAATATGCCTAATGGCAAACATTTTAATACAACACTCAGAATACAAAGTTCTCTTCCTCAGCAGTGCTATTGAGCAAAGCATCTCCAACATCCTTTAGAGCAGCTGCTGTAGAATCACTTATGCCGAGTAGATACTGCAATCTCGCCAATTTCTCAGGAGTCGGATCACTCTTCAAGTATATAGTGTATAAATCAGCAAGTTCCTCTGGCACTTCCCATGATTGCGGTTGTGCAGGTACTGCTTTGTCACAAGCCAGCAAATCATTGAGAGAAGAAACCTGCACATGCAATCAAAGGCACAAAGCAATCACATTGACTATGTCTATCTGTAACGACTCAATCCAGAAATATATTCGCACAAGTATACATGAAGCTTTAGAAAATTACTTACCACTCCTGGATGTTTTCTCTGTCTTAATAGCGACACGGCCTGGACAAGCGAGTTTTTTAATCTAGCTTGTGCGAGCTCACGAACAACCCCTCTTGCTTTCTCTTTGTTAATGTTGAGATCCATCGGGATTTTTTCATATACTTCATCCTCATCAAACTCTCCGGTGCCTGATGAGAAAATATCCTCAACAGTTTTTTTGAAGAGGGTCTCCCTCAAGTTCTCGGATACCATGCTGTCTAACTCAACATTGGCTTCCTTAAGTTCTCTAATCTGCTTAATATTGAGCCTTCCTTGTGTCACAGCAGTTTCAATGGCCGCTGCCATCTTTGTGGTGGTTATACTCTTGATTATTTTCTGAGCATATTCTTGAGGTAAACCTACTTGCTTCTGCAGGTTATTAAGCTGCTCCACCCTGGCCTTCGTTAATTGTCCATCAGCTAAAATTACCTCAGCTTGTTGCCTAAATGCTTGCTCGGCTAGACTCCTATGTACTTCAACTATTTCTTTACCACTCAATCCCAGGATCCCACCGAGCTGATTTAGAAAAATATATTCTGAATCATCCTTCTTTGTAGTGATCTGAGCACCAAATGGAACCCTTGTCACTTCACCGGTTAGACAGTAAAGTAAGTACGTCTTGTAAAGATCAGTCCTGTCCCTTTCTGGAAGGTCATCTTTAAGAGTAATTTCTGTCTGGCCAGGCTTTCCCAATTTTTCCACGAGTTCTTTGTCTGGTCTAATTTTTTTGAGTGTTTGAATTGAATCCCATTCTTCATCTTCTGTTGTCACAACAATGTCCTCCTTCACTGGTTCTTCAGTTGAGGCATCAGCCGACTCCCCTTTAATGTCCTCCACCAACTGAGTCACCACCAAGGTGTTGAAAGCTATCATCTTCTTCAGTTCCTTCGCAGACTCTGTACGACTTCCTGCTGATCGTGCACGTTTTATGTAGTTAATAAATATCTGCCTTACCTGTAATGATACAGAAACAGCTAGCAAGTTATAAGCCTATTCAAATTCTAAAATTGAGAATAAATGTCCTGACAAATGGATACTCACTGCCTTGCTTGCAATAGACATAGCAGTCTCCCTGGTAAGTCGCAAGCCATGTGCTGCTTTTCGTACGGATTTCTTGGTTTCAGCATCATATCCATCAACCCCGGATGCAATTGCTTCTCTGACAACCTATTGAAGAAGATGCATGAATTAGATTAGTAATATATATCAATAAATGTAGGGATAAGCACTAAGAAGACAACACTTAACTTGGTCAAATATGATTCTGTTATAACCGATTCTATTGGAGAGTCAGAGGCGTTAATTAGGTACTTTACTATATATACAAATATTGGTTATTGGTTTATATAAGTGAGAATTAACAATGCATGACTGATTCAATAACAATTAGATACATCTTTTCTCTCATTCAATATACCTTTTGAAACAAACTGCCACAGATATCTGCATGCGCTGCTTCAACAATCTGTTGAGGTACACACAGCATCACACGTAGCCTCAACAAAGCTTTAACATCTTCCTCACTGAGCTCCCCATCAGCCACACATTGCTGAAGCTTTTGCCGGTAAATTTCTTTAAATGAGAAGGTATAGTTAGATTGCATTTTAATGAAGTAATTAAGAATTTAAAAAGAAAAGCAAATGTAACAGCCACATCATGTTAAAAGTAAGACTAATAATCACATGCATGTATATTTTTTGCTACAATCCACACATGAATTGGAACTAATTGGAACTTACAAATCATAAAGTGTTTAATAATTCAAGCCTGATATTCTCTAAAACCTCCTGTGAACATGACAGAAGATATAAGAGTAAGTCTTACCTTCATGAAGTTCACCGGCCTTTTCTGGATCAAAATGCAATTCATCACATAGCTTTTGAAGGAATGCTGCTTTGCTATCTGCCATCTCTAACTCGCCATCTGTGACAGACTGTGCAAGTCGTTTACGATATACCTTGGATGTAACATCAAGTGAAATGGCTTCTGCCTCGCGTTTGCCCAATCCAAATATATTTCTCAATTGATTTAGTGCAGCAATCTGAAATAAGTTGTAAACATATTAATGAATGTTTACATAGATCAAGTTTCCATCTCAAACCAATAACAACTTATAGAGTAATGAATATCATGCTTGTCAGCACAAAGTTATGTGGCTTTGCTTGACTAAATGCTGATTCATGAAATCAGAATTAGACTGCATGTACTATATTTAAGTTGAAATCTTATGCTTGTGCAACTTAACAGCACATAATCCACCTGATATAAAGCTAAGCAAGGACCCAAGAATTGTTTTATGAAGCTAAAATATACCCACCATAAACAACTAACTACCTTACACTGAAGTTCTGAAAATAAATACTTCAATTGAAAAATTGACATGAATTTATGGTTAACAAGGACTCACTAGCATGTATTGAAAAACCTGTTCAATCAGAATTTGGTGTCAAGAGGAAGATTGAAACATGGTAGACAGAAACAAAAATGCAGGAGGCTTACACCAATAGGAAGTGTAAGTAAAATTTTAAGTTATACGATTTTAAGAAAGCATGGCATCAATATATAGCAATCTAAACTGAAATTTAATTTATCCAGTCCATATATCAATATCTTCCGCATGATCCGATACAATTTTTTCAGGAAATGAACTGTTCAACCAAAATAAATCCTAGGAGAACATGGACCCTAACTCAAGTTCAAAAATATCTTAGTTTATCAACAAAGTACACATTTACTTTACACTAGAATATTATGGCCATTTACCTTATTATCTTCCATGCGCCCACCAGATAAAGCATCTGAAACATATGCCCTGTAAAGAAGTTTCAAGTCCTCTATTTTTCTATCACCGTCATGCTCACCACCTATGCCACATATTGATTGAAGTTAACATCACAATTGCAAAGTAAAAGAATAAAACAGGATCAAAGGTAAATAAATAACATAACAACAGATAGTCAAGATACCTATTAAAGAAACTGGACCGACACCACGGGCAAACCGATCCACATCTATCTGGTGCTGGAATGAGGTAAGTAAATTATTGAATGACAATACCCTATCAAGCTCCTCAACTGCTTGGCTGACCCCAGGACTGGAAATAGAGACAGTTAGAAGTGGCAAATTCAAATTTGCAACATCTGAATACATTAAGAAATGAACAGTAAAATTAAGGAAACAAGTGGCGAGGAGAAGAATATCTAGAAATTTAAGATGCAAGCATCCTTTGCAAATGTTAACATGGTAGGCATGGGCAATTGTTAATGAAAAACCCACAATGACCTGGTCCCTTAATTGAAAGAATATCTGGGTCAAGAAAACTATGGACATTATTACATTGGGGATTTTAAGAAGACTTTCAAGAACCACGAATCTTACACTCCTCTAGTGCGAGATTTAAGAACACCAATCGCTGTGGTAATATTTTCCTCCACCAATTTCCTTGTGTGCTCTCTAAACAAGTTCCCCGCAACCTTCAAAAGAAAATTTCCTTTAAATTAATGAATAAATTATGCTACACCACAGAACTATATGATAGCAACAAGAACACTAGAAATTTATGAAAGATATAAGAGATTGCACCTCATCAGAAAGGCGATATAAAATTTGAGCTTCCCTAAGTGCAACAAGTTGTCCTGCATTAATATCTGGCAAGAATATAATTGGTTAGCACCAAGGAAGACGAAACAATTTGCAACTCCTTAATATTATTATATGATAAATTTCGTTTGTTTGGATAATACCAATTTTAGAGAACACAAAACATAGAGCAGCATAGCAAATGAACATAACTAGAACCTTTTTAGGCGTTTAGTTAATATGATAATTGCACCAAAAATAAACATAAGAATATAATACATAATCATGTCTCATCATTAATATAAGTTGGACCAACTGGCAAACAATATTCCCATTAACAAGCCAAACTTAAACTAGAAAATAGATGACAATTTGACAATACGACAAAATTTTAGTTAACTGAGCACTTTTAAAACCAAATAAGGCTAGATGCTTTCACAATTACCTCTGCCAACTGAGTTCAGCTTCGCAGCATACAATCGCTGAGCATTGTCACGGACAGCTACTTCAACCTGGTAAATAGATAATAATTAACAACTAATCCGAACGGAAAAAAATGACAGCAAAGAATAATAAAATCATAAGAAATGAGACCACATCCACGTCAGTTTGTCAATTTTAACAAGCAGCACAAAGTGCAATTCAAGCAGAAAATCAGTTCATGCTTTCCAGGTAAATAAAAATACCTGATCATAAATCTATGCCGTATACTAGCCTCATTGAAAATTAAAAATACAACTCACAAATCACAATACACTGAGCCCCATTTGATACATAATTAGTAAATTATTAAGTAGATACCTGGGAATCAGTGACCTTGAAAACACGCTTCCAAGGCAGAAGGAATGATGATGCATCTCCAAATACAAGATTCGACACATAAATCAACTTTTGAAACGCCTGCACTGGAGACTCACTAAAAATGGTCAAGCTGCAAATATTTAATTTAAAGCCAGCATGGTATCAAAATTTAGTTGCACCACAACTGACTTACCCGGCGTTGTTCAATATCAGCATCACGGTCCCCAACTTCCAGCCTTTGCCTGAAGATTTTCCTACCAATCTGGTTCAGTCAAGAAGCAACAAACTAATAAGAGGTAAAACTGATTTCACTCCAAAATAAGAGAAAAAGAATAATCCTTTTCCACATGTATGTCCACAATTAAGACAAGAATACCTCCATATGCATAGCTGCTGCATCTGGGTCATCAATCCCTATGGAATTCTTGAAACTGATTATCCTATCAACCTCATCACCTTTAAGTTCCTCACCACCAGGAGGAAGGACAGACGACACAAACCTTTTAACCATCGGAAAAGAAAAACAAGCAAATGAATCATGTGATGCATAACTATAGCCAAAATCATTATCACTACCCAAGCCTGCTAACAAGCAACAAGTCAACAAAAAAAAGTACTCACTCGGCGTATATATCACAAATCTCTGCCTTAAAAGCCTCATCTTGCTTGCTCACACCATACCTGAAGGGAAAAAAAAAAGTCAGCTAATTTCACCATGAACCATTCTAGCAGAAACTAAACCGAGTAAAAATTACTCGAGTAGCTATTGTATAATGGTAAAGCATCAATTTTAAAAATGCATTTTTTTCCTTCTATGTTTATGACATTTTATTTTGCACTAAAAGTACTTCATTAAATTAAATTCTCATTTTTCAAATTAGTTTGACTTAACTACTATCGACGCTTACAATTTCAGAAATCAAAAAATGTTAATAGCAATTGAGACTAACCTATTGGCAATGCCTTCAATATCTTCCTTCTTCAACTTCGAAGGGTCATCAATTCCAGCAACGTAGTTATGCAAATTCACCGCCGCAACCTGCGGAGCAGAGGCGTTCAGTGCATACGCTGCGGCACCACCGGCGGCGCCTAGAGCGACAGCACCGCCCAACGCGGCAGTTCGACTGCCACCAAAGCGCGTCCCGAGGCCATACCCGGCGGCGACAGCGCCGGCAACGATGACGGCGGAGGTGGCTAGCCTGACAGGCGGCGACAACTTGTCAACGAGGACTTCGAGTCCCTTGAGGTCCCTCTGCGGTTTGGACGGCGGAGGGGGAGAAGAGGATGAGGAAGTGCGGTCATCGGAACAGCGAGGGAAGGAGACCCTGAAACGGCGTCGTTGGTGGTTTAAGGTTGTTGGTTGGAGGAAAGGAGAGGGTGATAGAAGAGAACGGGAAGATGAAGGAGTGAGGGTGGAAGGGTTCATGGTTATACGGATAGAAACGACGTCGTTGTGCAGGTGAAGAGTGTGGAGAGTGGAGTTTATAGGGTTTAACGAAAATGAATGAGATGCGACTTGAGATGGAAGAAGAGGATAGACTTGTTACTTGTTTTGAGGTAGGTGGGGTCATGCCCGGAATATTAATGAAGTTTTGGGGATTACTTGCTATTATCATAGAATATGTGCTCATATTTCATAAAATGAAAAGGGAAAATTTAGGGACAAGTAGATTTATTAAAATTTGACCAGCACTTAGTTAGTAAAATAAAAATGAGTAATTTTTTATTATTAAATAAAATTTTATACCATTAAATATACTATTAATAGTTAATTAATGACTACAATTCACCAAAATTGCTGGTCTCTTAGCATTCCTCAAATAAAATATTCTTGGATTTATGACTTATATATATATATATATTAAAATGTCATTAAAATTTATTGATTTTAACTATCATTTTTAATAATTGATCAAATTTTTTTAGTTTAGTAATTCAACTATATATATTAACTCATATTTTTAAATACTAATAATTAATTAAACACAAAAAATAATAAATTTGATAATTTTTTAATATTTTTCTTAAAAAATAACTATTATTTTTAAAATACTTATTGTATATTGTATATAGTAATATAATATGTATAAATTAATTAATTAATGGTTATAATATAAAAATAACTATACAGATCCGTTCAACATAACTTCAAGAGGTGACAGCAATTTTACGGCAGCAACAATATAACTTATGTATTTTGGGAGACTATAATGCTATTATTGATCAAAGTAAAAAAAGTGGAGGTAGTTTTAAATCATAGTCTTCTATAACAGATTTTAATTATTTTATTAGTGATAATGCTTTACTTGACTTAAAAATGATTGGTAGATCTTTCACTTGGAGTAATAGACGGAGAGTAGAGAAATTGATTCAAGAACGATTGGATAGAATTTTAGTGGGAGAAACATGGCTGCAACTGTTCCCTAATCCAGCAGATCTTAGATTGTTCGAGACAGATTTTGACCATGTCCCTCTCCTTTTTTACACTAATCCACAAATTGAACGTTAAAAAAGAAGATTTAAATTCTAGACCCGATGGTGTAAGGAGGATTTAGTCCAAATTTTGATTAGTGAGGTTTGGAAAACAGAAATTGAAGGCTCTCACATGATTCGACTAGCTCAAAAGCTTAAACTCGTTCGACACCGGTTGGTCATATGGCAGAAGAGTAGTCTTTCAAATTCTAAAAAATAAATTGATGAAATTATAGGATAGCTAGAAAAAAATGAGAGCATCAGGTTTAATGGGAGGTCCTAAAATCATAGAATTTGAGCAAAAATTAGAGAGGGCCTACTTGAACGAAGAGCTCTATTAGAAGGATAAATCTAGAATTAAATGGCTAAAAGAAGGAGATAAAAACTAGCTTCTTCCATCAAAAATTTAAGCCTAAATTTAGGAGAAACAATATTTGGAGATTCAAGACTGAGAATGGAGAGTGGGCTACTTCTAATGCAACCATCGCAAGGGTAGCAGAAGAGTATTTCAAGGGCATCTTTACTTCCACCAATCAGGCGAATCCTGAGCCTTTTTTCTTAGACTTTGAGCCTAAGATTACAGCTAGCATGAACCGTAGGCTACAACGTCCGGTCTCTTTTGAGGAAGTAAAGAAAGCTACCTTAAGTGTACACCCACAAAGTGCTCCAGGAGAAGATAGGATGACAGCTAAATTATTTCAATTTTATTGGAATATTGTGGGTGAGGATAGATTCAAGGCAGTTAGAAGTTTTTTTTAGGAGGGCGTATTTTAAGGAGTTTCAACCACACTAACATCTGCCTCATTCCTAAGATTTCTGATGCTTGTGATATGTCCCAGGTACGATCTATTAGTTTATCCTTTGTATTCTACAAAATCATCTATACGATACTGGTTCATAGATTACAAGGGTGTATGAATAAATTTATTAGCCCTAATCAGTGCGCATTCTTAAAAGAGAGACACATTTCAGATAATATCCTGGCACATGAGTGTATGCACTACCTCAAGCAGAAAAAGAGAGGTTTATAGTATGAAATGATCCTTAAACTTGATATGAGTAAAGCATATAACAGGGTTGAGTGACAATTTTTGTGGTTTATCATGAAGAAGATGGAATTTGATTCTACGTGGATAGGTTGGATTCATGAATTGGTAACGACGATTTCTTACTCTATGGTTGTGGAAGGCCAACCATACAATTTTTTTAAACCAAATAGAGGCATATGTCAGGGTGACCATCTATCTCCTTTTCTTTTTCTATTTTGTGCAGAAGGCCTTTCCTTCTTACTACACAAAGCAGAGCATAACCGGCACATTCAAGGGATCTAGATTACAAGAAGATGTCCTAAAGTTAATCATTTATTTTTTGTAGATGATTCTATATTATTTTGTAAGGCATCAGAAGACAATTGTGAAAGGATCTTAGATTTATTAGGGGACTTTAAAAGTTTCAGTGGCCAAAAAGTTAACCTTAATAAATCTGCAATCTTTTTCAGCAATAACACTCTTCATGATATACGTACATCACTTGCTATTACCATGAATATTTCACACATTGGAACTCAAGACAAGTATTTGGGACTGTCTTCTTTAGTAAATAAATAAAAAGACCACCTTTTCTGCTGTCAAAGAAAGGGTTATCAAAAAGGTCCAAGGGTGGAAATGATGTCTCTTATCTAATAGAGAAAGACAAGTATTACTAAGGGCAGTAGGAGAAGTAATCACGATACATACCATGTCTTGTTTCAGACTTCCATATAATCTAATCAAGGAAATCTATGGCATTCTTAATCAATTCTGGTGGAATCAACAAGTTGCGGAACGTCGTATGATTTGGATTAGTTGGGATACAATGATAAGGGCTAAGAAAGAAGGAGGGCTTGGCTTTAAAGACCTACATGCACAAAATTTGGCTCTCCTAAGTAAATAATGTTGGAGAATTACCACTAATCCTGATTCTTTATTATCTACAATTTTAAAAGAAAAATATTTCAGATATAATTCTATTCTAGATGCAGAATTGGGGTCCTTACCTTCTTTGGGATGGAGGAGTATCCTTGCAGGTAGAAGTGGCGTTGAAAAAGGGTTAAACTGGAGAGTTAGTTCTAGAATAGCAATCTGAATCTTTTGAGATTCATGGCTCCCACCTTCGTAACCATTATCAGTACTAGCTCTTACAAGTCAGTTCCAAATTGGACATTCAATCTTCTTAGTTCGAGATCTGTTCTCTACACATAAGCAATGAAATCAGTCCCTAATTAATTCAATATTCTCTCAAGATGTTGCCCAGAGAATTCTATCTACAATACCAGGAGAAGGAGAGGATGAAATTCAATGGACACTCAATAGATCTAAGATATATGATGTAGTTTTAGGATATAGAGTTGCTTACCTTTTTCACCATGTTTCTCTTGAATTTTGTCCAAATATCATGAAACAACAGAAAATCTGAAATTTTCTTTGGAGTCTGACAACCCATATAAGATTCAGGTATCGGGTGGAAGTCCCTCCATGAAAAACTCTTCGTCATGTAGCTCATAAATCAGCGATTCCCAAGTACTTCACCAACTTGTCCCATTTATAATGCTGAACCAGAATCCTTGTTACATTGCATCTTCAACTATTGGGATACTTCAAAAACTTGGAGCAATAGTCCAATAGCGTACCTGACCCCAAATCTGAACTGCATCTCCTTTTTCGATTAGTGGAGACTCCAAATTATTGTCCCGGGTTACCGATCTGCAAGTAAGAATTCGGTCTGTTTTGCTTTGATTATTGCCTGGCATATGTGGAAAGAAAGGTGTAGGAGAGTGTTCGAACGCCAATCTATGAATCTTGAAGAACTTTTGGCAATTGCTACCAAACAAAATCAGGAACTTGTAAACTTATTTACTGAAGTCCCAACTTAATTCCAACTTTGCTTTCTTCTTAGTTTCATTTTTTTTACTTTGCCAATGGGAGAACCTCATTTTTTTTTGTGTAATCCTGAATTTAGACAAAATATTTTCTTTCATTTGAAATAAAATAATTTACTGTCTTTGAAAAAAAATTTATTAAAAAATAATATTAATAAATATCATATGATTATTTAAAAATAATTTGTTATTAACAAAAAATTTTTTACTTTTTTATTTATAAATACTTAATAAATTTTATAATTAAATAAAAATATAATTAATTTAAAAATAAATAAATATAAAATTAAAATTAAAATAAATCAAATAAATATAAATTATGATGAAAGTTTAATATATATATATATATATATATATATATATATATATATATATATATATATATATTATAATTAGCATATATGATATTAAAGAGTAAGTTAGTCTTATGGCAAAACAAGTTTGCAATATTTTTAAGATTTGAATCTTTTTTCTCAACATTTAAAAAAATTAAAATAATGCACTGGAGCACCAATTCGATTTGGACTTTATAAATAAATTTTGAGATTTAATGTCCCTTCTTTTGTTGGAGTTTTTATGTTCTCTCTTTTTTTTTTTTACAAAAATTTGAATTTTATAAACAAATTTCCGGATTTATTGTCGCGAATTTCCATCTTCTTTCTTTTTTACCAAAAAAAGTAAATTATCATTTTTACTTACAAAAATTAAAAACGCTAATATATCTATTCATAAAAGAAGAAAATTACCATTTGTATCTATGAAATATGGATTTCGTACAATAAAATTATTTAAACACTAAAAAATTATCTAAAAACCTTAAATTACCGTTATCTTTACCATCACTTTTCTAATTTCGAATCCGACCACCACCCAGACTCTTCTTCACCACCACTCTCATTCTCAACTACCACCAACACCGCCGCCATCTAAAATTCGTAAGCTTCATGGACTGGTTAGTGTAAAACGACGCTGAGGCGAAGAGGTGTGGCTTCACAGCTGCCGCCGCCTAACCTCAACAGCCGTTGCCATCTCCAGAGGTAAGCTTTTGTGATTTTAAACTCTAGGTGTTCTACAAATGTACTATAGTACGAATTTGTGCTGCATCATATAAATTAGAAATTCAATCAGAATGCAAAATAAAGTAAATAGATCAATAAAAATGTGAAATTGGATCAGTAGAGCGAGATAGAGGAAGCTTGAGTGGGTGAAGAACAGCATAGCATTGTTGGTGGTGTCTAATTCCTTCTTCTTCATTCTCAAATCTAAAACCCTAGCTTTCACTATTGCGGTTAGTTTCTTACCCTATCGCACTACTCCGCTATTGCACTGAAATTCCAAATTCTCCACTCTGCAACCACCAACCCAAAATTTCCGCAGAATTTTATTCTGATTCCAACAATACCCTAGTCCTGAGCAACATCAACAAACACCATGGACATGGAAGGATTATCGCTACTCTCCGCCCCCTAGGCACCGTCGAGGAGGATGACCAAGATAACCGCATAGGCCACATTAAGGGTGAATACTGCCTCGGTATTAATTTCACCTATTTTTCATTTTTGTTCTCTAAATTCAATTCGGTGAACCTTTTTCTGTTCATAATGGGTCAATTATCGGTACCGAAATTTCTCTGATCTGGTCTTGAAAAGATTTGAGAATTTCCAGAACTTGTTCAATCGTTTCTTGAACGGCCTTGGTCCGCTTTCGAACTCGGAATTTCTGGTGTAGGTTGGATCAAGCTAAAGCGTGCTATAAAAGAGCTGGTCGTGGGCGTCATTGGAGGAGTTTCACGCGGCGAGGTAATCGAATTTTTAACAAGAAACGTAGGGAGATACGAAGCGAAGGAAGACTAAAGTCGGCGAGTTAGCATCGTTATTTTTGGAACGTTCATCAGAGGCATGGGAGGCGTTTCGAGTGATGGTGGTAGTTGGGGATAAGAGTGGTGGTAGGGTTTGGGATTGGAAAAGTGGTAGTGTGGAGTAAGAGAAGTTAGAGATGGGTTATATTAGAGGGTAATTTGGGAATTTCAAATAAAATTTTTTATTTGGATAGTTTTGTTAGCAAAAGTTCATGTTTCATGGGTACAAATAGTAATTTCCTTCTTCTATGGATAGATATGTCAGTATTTTCAATTTTCATGGGTACAAATGATAGTTTACTCAAAAAAAAAAAAAAACTCTGCTTACTTGAAGGGATCAGCTTCTGTCATCAATATTGCAAGGTAGCGGTAGCTTTCTCTCTCCCATCTCCAACATTTTCTTCTCTCTTTCTTTTTTCATTTTCAATCATCATCACTTTTCTTTTTTTTTCTTTCATCTCCCCTTTTACATTCTTTTTTTCTTTCCTCAGTTCTTCCATTTTCCTCCACTCTCTTTCTCTTGTCCCCTCCCTTTTTTCTTTTTTTCTATCACTTTATTCTTTATCTATTTTTTTCTTGTTTTTCTCTCCCTTTTCTGTTTTATTATGCTTTTAGTTTATTTAGGTCTTTATTATTTATTCTTCAATAACTTTATATGATGTATTTTCTCTTCTTTTGGTGATATTTTATAATTTTTTATGAGTGATTTGAATATGGTGGTACAAATTTATTAGATATTAAAAAATGATACATTGAACTTTACTTTTTATTTATGAAAATATTTTTATACCTGAGAAGGATTCAGATTTAAGTGAAGAAAAATGAATATTTCACTATGTTGCAGCATTTTCTATGTAGATCTATAAATTATAAAGAATTGTATTTGTCTATATTTTTACATGTTAATACTTTTTAGAATCGAATATTGGATATACTTTTAGTTTATAGTTTAGCATAAAAAATGTTTAATCTTTGATTTTTTTCATTTAGATCTAATTTGTATAGTTATCATAATCGAACACTAGATTAACAGGTCACTGATTCAACAGTTGGATGACTGGTTGAACTGTTTGACTCAGTGATAATTAATATAAAATTTTATTTTCTTTTTCTATTCATGCATAATAAATAATTTTATTTTTTATTTTTATACTTATTTAATTGTTACTTATATTTAAATAATTTATTAATCAATTTATACTCACTATATTTTATAATTTTTATTAAAAATAATATTAATAAATATCATATAGCTATAAATAAAGAAGATATTTTATAATTAATAAAAAGTATTTTTTATTTTTTAATAATCATATACGATTAAAAAATATAATTAATATTAAAAAAATTAGTATAAAAGTAAAATTAAAATTAAATAAATATGACAATAATTCCTTATTTGAGGGAATATATATAATAATTAGCAGATAGAAAGTCTAACAAAGTTCAAGACCTTATGGCTAGTGATAGCACTTGGGTTATGGATCCCAAAGTCTTGCAGGACGAAGCGTTAAAGTTTTATAGAAAAATTTTCTATTCTGTTGAACAAGTTGATACTAAGTGTATGGAGTAGTCCCTTCTCCTAGACTTAGCCAGGAAACTTCCGAGTTCTTAACTCAGCCGATGACTTTTTTGGAGCTCAAGCAGCCGTGTATAGTATGGGCCTCTTGAAAGTTCCAAGACCTAACAAATTCCAAACGTTTTTTTTTTCAAAAAATATTGGGATGTGGTAGAGTATGATGGTTGGAAGACTGTATAGAGTGTCTTTTTTGGTAATTCTCTTAGCTATTCCTTAGTGGAAACGCTTGTTGTTTTCATTCCTAAATGTGATCATCCGTGTGCATTTAAAGATTAGCGCCCTATTAGTCATTGTAATGTCATTTACAAGATTATTACTAAGATTTACGTAAACAGATTGCAACCTTATATAGATGAGATTATTGGTCCGACCCAAGGAAATTTTATTCAAGAAAGAGGGACTCCGGATAATATTATTGTGGCTCAAAATGTTGCTTTTTTCAAGAAGATGAAGTCGAAAAAAGGTGTCATTGCTTTCAAGAATGACCTGGAAAAGGCATATGACAGGGTTGATTGGACTTTCCTAGCCGATTCTCTCGCTTTTTTTGGCCTTCCCCAAGTGTGCATCAATCTGATCATGAATTGTGTTCAGTCGTCTACTCTATCTATCATGTGAAATGGTGCCAAGTTAGATGGTTTTCCTTCTCGGAAGGGGATTAGACAAGGTGATCCTATGTCGCCCTATCTCTTTATTATTTGTATGAAGCATTTAGCTACTTTTATTGAGTCTCAAGTGAGTTCTAGTAGTTGGAAAGCGGTAGCTATCTCTTAGGGAGGTCTGTGGTTGTCGCATCTCATGTTCATTGATGATTTTCTTCTCTTCTGCAGTGCAGTAAGTCTCAAGTTCAGAATATTATGAGAACCATAGAGCATTTTTGCAAAGAATTGGGATTAAAAGTCAATCTTGAAAAATTAAAGGCTTTATGCTTTAGGAATGTTTCTAATGGTCGGAGAGCTATCCTGACAAGGGTGTCTTAGATTCGTCTAGCGATCGATTTGGGCAAATACCTGTGAATAAATATTGGGCATCCAAGAACTTCTAGAGTATCCTTTTTTAATACGTTGTCCCATATTAAATCAAGATTGGAAAATTGGAAAGGGAGGCTCCTCAATAAAGCAGGTACACTATGTTTGATTAAACCAGTTGCTTCTGCGTAACCTCTTTATCAAATGCAAGTTGCTCTTTACCTTCTTTCCTTTGTAAGAAGCTTGATGTTATCATGAGAACTTTCTTTTGAAAAGGTAAAGTTGATGATCGATGTTTTAACCTTGTCAAATGGAACACAATGATTACTCCCCGCAAGCATGGTGGTTAGGGGGTAAGAGACATGCATTGTGTGAATCTTTCCTTAATTGGTAAGCTTTTGTGGCAATTCATGCATAGTCTCAGATCCACAAGCTTCGGGTTTGTGTTTTGAGGCTAAATATGTGTCCAATGATATAAGTTTGGAGGGAATGGATAATAGCAATGCCTCGCCGGTTTGGCGTGATATCATGAAAGCCAGGGACAAGTTGCAGGATGATTTTTACTGGAACATTGGTCATCTCTCTCAATCTTGGCCTTTTGGTTTGGCCTGTGGCATCCAAATGGGGTTTTAGCCAATTTTGTCTCCTTGTCCATATCACTGACACAACGCTGACGGTGAAGGACGTTTGGAATCAGGAAAATTGGAATTGGAATGTCTTGTTTAATCTCATTGACGAAGAGTTTAAAGTTTGGTTGGTAAATTTTCATCCTTCGGCCATTGACGAATGGGTACTGGATGGTTTTGAAGCCACTCTAGTAATTGGGCTTACTCGGCCAGGCACGAGTATGAGTGGCTCTTGCATAAGAAGGTTCCTTGGGGTCCACATGCAAATTTTCTTTGGCTTTTGCTTTGGTGTCTTCGTATCGAGACTTCAATCGCTACGTATGGTTAGCCTTCAGCTGTTGAGCAGATTTCTCCTAATGATACAACTTCAGTAGGAGATAGCAGTGATGGTATCTCCTAGAGTACACCCGAGGTCATCGTTATTTTTGACAATGAGGACACCGAGGATATAGAGATTATGGATCTGACTTCTAAGGACGATGAGGATCCTAAGATGGATATAGAGTTCGTGGACTTGACTTCTGATAATGATTAGGCAGCGACATCAGCACCTTCATTTGGGCAGCTCTCCAGTTTAGTGTTTCTTTTGTCTTAAACTTTCACTTTTATTTTTCGAGAGATCAGGTTATAAGATTAGGCTAGTCTAGGCGTCAGATTAGGAAATTCCTATATGGGCTAGACCCCGAAGATGTTTTGAGTTGTATATATATATATATATATATATATATATATATATATATATATATATATATATATATATATATATAATAGTATATTATCATGTTTCTGTATGTATCTGTTTATCTTTTTAGTTTGCGTAATCTCGCATTTCTTTTTGTTTACGAAATTTTCTTTAAGAAAGATTTTCATAAAAATCGAGTTCTGTTAACTCAATTACAGGTTTAATATTATTAATAATAGGATCAGTGTAATTTCAAATTGGTAACATTCGATGTTTTAGTATGAACATGCCATACCGTAAATTGAGTCGTTATAACATGCTTATCATTTTAAGGTGGATTGTCATATGGTATAACGAAGTAAAATGTGTCTATGAATTAAAATTTTGAAGAAAACGAAGTTTACAGATTGACAAAAAACTCCTTAGATCTGCCACAATATTATGAGCTTTCCATTATCATCTTTTCCTTTAAACCCTCTTTAGATATGCAACAATGTTTTCTTTCTGACTACCACCGCTCTCGATTGTAGCGCCACACGATGATGATGAATAATTTGGTTCTTTTTCTTTTTTTTTTTGGACTTTATTGATGTTGAGTTGACGATAAAATTGACGGTAATGGTAATAGTGACGGTGGTGATAAATGATGAATTATTGTTTGTGCGATAATTCTAACTTTCGATTCTTTTAGGGTGTTTTTGGACTTTTCACATGAGGGACATTTTGCAATTTTTTACTTTGTCATAAAAAAATCAACCCCTTCTCTTATTAAGTGTAAAACTGAAACTAAAATAAAATGTTTGAGATATAACTAATACCAATTAAATATATCAATTATTCTCCACATACAAGTCATTTTACCATATAAGTTATTTTACCCTAATTCACCCTCACGCATGCGGCCTAAACACGTATATTTCACATGCCTCTTAATTTAACAAATTTTTAATCAACGCGCGAATATATAACTTCATTTTTCGAAAAGATTTCATTTTCTTTTTTCGAATTTCATTTGCATTTTTCTTCCTTCGTTTTCGTGCGTTCTCTCTGCATTCGCTTTCCTTATTTTCGTGTGTTTCTCCCTACGTTCTCTTTCTTCATTTTTTTATTTCCTTTGTTCTCTACGTTCATTTTTTAAATCAAGCTCTGAAGTCGTTTTAAAGATAATGAATGATTCAAGTTCAGATTATTAGCTGAACCAGAGTGAAGTGGATTATTGTTTTGAATCCAATGAAGTGCCTGAGGTGTGGTTCAATTCCAGTAATATTTTCGTTAGTAGTTTATGATTATCTAGGTGAATAATATTGTGAACCTTGCTTGTGAAAATTCCTGTTCACTGTTAATTGTTTGAATTGAATGTAATGTAGTTGTTCTAATGAATCTGTTACATTTTATATCATACTTTTCGGTGTAAATAAGAAATATTTGGGTGTATTCAGAGAACTTTTTGGTGTATCTACAGGTTCTGACTTTTTCAATTGAACAAGGGTGAATTGTATTATTGTTTTAGTTCCTGTTTGATGATGAGTTATGAATCTGATTTTCGTTATTTTTTATGGTGATTCTATAGTTGTAGTTGCATTCTATAGTTTATCCTAGATTTAATATGTTATTGTTTTTTGACATTTTCTTTTTTCTGGTTATATTTTGAGATGCTGCTGTTTGTATTGGAAATTAGTGTCTTGAACTATCTAAAGGGATTTGTTTGTTTTAAATTTACAATACATATACAATTCAATACCTAAGGAGGGTAGCAATTCAAATTTTTGAATTTCCATAACTCCTGATTAGATTTTAAAGAGAAATATGTAAGCACACAATTCTAGTGTATTCCGGATATTTTTCGGTGTATTATAAAAGGAATTCGGCTTATTAGTATATTTGATCATGTTTTCCTTGATTTTTTTGAACCTGTAATTAATAGCTTTTGAATACAGCACAGACAGCTTCATAGAAGTTTATTTATGCAAACAAAATTTATAATAAGATTGGATTAAATATTCACAAACTATACAAAAAATATGTGTTCAAACTAATCACAAACTATACAACATTTAAACATAGTAAAACTAATCACTGTTAATATCTTTTGAATATAATTGACAATATGGACTCAACAATGCTGTAGATAGCTTGGACAATCTGATTGCTTCGCTTTTCTTAATGGCTCTATCTCTTAGTTGATTCATCTCATCAAATAGAATCAACGAAGCGTATTCAACTCTGAAATGGTCTACCTCCACCTACAGTTTAAAGAAACTTCTTTTACTAAAATCTGTTAATTTAGTAAAGTAATATAGAGTTATCTATTTTTAGACATAATTACCTGCGTCCAATTCTCCCTGTCATATTTGTCACTTTAATGTTTTCCAGTTCGATTATCCCGAGCCATTTCATTACATAAACCACACAATCAAAGTTATAAACAAAAATAAATTAGCAAAATAAAATAGGACAGTAAGAGAAAATACAAAATTTCCTAGAGAAAAAGATTTATATCTCGTCTTTTCTCCCGCAATGTTGACATATGATGGTTCAATTTGATCATCCCTTTTACTGAGAGGTTGCCCTCCGGCAAATACCGTCATTTTAGAAATCACATGTCCCTAAAAACCAAAAAAATGAAAAATATAAAAAAGACTATATTTTAAAACTCATTACACCTAAATGGTCCAATAATACACCTTATTTTAAACAGCACTACACCCAATTCTTATATTGCTAACAACACACAAAAACCAAGAAATTTACAGAGAAAACAGATTCAACTTACAACAAATCTATTAAGTTTCATTCTTGATTCCGAGAGACACTTCTTGTGATACGGGTCAATGACAGGAAATTTTCTCTTTTTAATATCCGCCATCTATATCCACTAATGTTCTCCGTAGCAAATTGGGGCAAATATCTAAAGTTTGGCCAAACAAAACAATGTTTTAGCTTAATTGGCACCTACGAAAATAATTGTAATAAGAAGTTTTAGAAACGAAAACTTACATATGAATGGGATGCCAATTTTTCATGTCCAAATAAGGGATGAACATTTTGTAGTCCTGAATGTTGAAGGGCTTTTTTGTTTTTTATGTAAGAACTCGCTGTCATGATTCCCCAAAGCCATATTCTCGAGAATTTGTATAAAACCGAAAGAAATAGTTATTACACACAATATATTACATAAATACACTGAAATTTGAGCTTAATACACCTTACCACAATATCAGGGAGAGATACTAAACTTGTTCTTCAAATATTTAAATTTTTTTTGTTGAGAATTAGACACATTGCAGTCACAATCTAGAAAAACAAAAAATCCAAATTAATTATATCAACATTGCAGTCATAACTCATAATAAAATTATTAATCTTATTTTAAGATTACCTCAGCTTTAATATGTGTACCAGCTTTTAAAGACGCAAAGTGAATTTTTGTTATCTCCATCGGCTGTTGAGCATTGAGGATGCACATTGTCTCCTACTCATTAGTGCTTCCATCGTCATAGGTCTTTATATTTGTGGCCCAGAGGAAGCACTTTTCTTTGAGGTCACCCGACACTTCACTCCTCCTCGCAGAAGTTTCAAACTTTTCAAAAAAGTGCTCAACAGGTTGCACCTTTTGGAGCGGGGGACTTCTATCTTTTGCAAAATTCAAGGTCGCCGCAATCCCGGCGTTTGCAACTTGCTCCACCAACTCCTCTAAATTTTCAACTAGTATCGAGCTCTCTTGACTCTTTCCCTTTTCAGGCGCTGGTTGCCCCCTCCTGAGTCAGTGTCTCTTCTTGACTTGAATCAGTAAATCCAAGACTGAATGATGGCACGGGAAATTCTTTCGGTATAAAGGATGTTGTTCTGTCCATCATCACTAATGCGGCAGTGGTTTGAAGGGGTGGTTAACTGCATGTTGACATATAAAATACTATAAGAATAAGAATAGACGAATGATATCGAAAGAGAGTAATATTATGTAGAACTTACGTTTTAGAAGGAGCTACTGGCTCTGTGGATATGCTTTCAGCAGGTTGATGGGGGTTGTGGAGTACTGTAGGGTTAAACAAAAGGTTTTAAATTAGAAAAAAAATCAATTCCACCTCAATTCACAGGAGATACACCAAAATAAGAACCAAATACACCTCTATATAAAAGACATGTAACCAAATATTATTCCTTACCCCTTAATTGTTTCTTCTCTAATTTTCTCGTTTGGAGACTTTGGAGGGATTGGTTCACTCTACAAAGGGCTTGACGCTCTCATCTCTGACGGAGATAGACATACTTGAAGCAGAACTTTAACTAAGACAAAAATAAAAAGTTAATAAACTCTCTTAAAATAGAAGATTAGAAGGTTGGAAATTTAGTTGGAAAACTCACATCTCGTGCCGTTCAGATCGCGAATGTGTCTCTTTCTGAACAAAAATCATTTTTTGGTGAGTCGGGTCATTGAATGAATCTTCTTCTACACCTAACCTGAAATCCACTGAAATCATGTCAGAATACACCTCAAGCATTGAATAGTAACTCCCTATTCCATTGCCTCACATAGGCCGGTCCAGGGATTGCATCTGCATTCTTATTTTTGTATTTTGTTTCATGAAAGTATACAATCATCAAGGCATAGAGGCAGCCATCAATGGATTTTTTTTTTCAAGTGGGGCTCTCTTATGCCCTTGATGATGAATTCAAGGACATGACTACCCCAGTTCCACTCCCTTATGTTGTCCAGATAAAAAATTGGATGCATGTGGACTGGAGAAACTTTGTTTATCATTGTCGGCAACAAGAACGCCATTTGAATATAGATGATGAAAATCCTTTTGAAAATAAGCCGATCTTCATCAGTGTCAACACCAATATCCATCATCTCATCCGTTAGATTCTTCAATGTTTTGTCCTGGAACCTTCTAAAAACTTCTTTTTCCTCCTCAGATAACTATTTAAAATTAACTTTTTCTAGAAACAGGTCCTTACAAAAGCAGCAAAACAAGATCACCAATTACACTCCAATTCACTTGAAATATACTGAAATCCTAGCCATATGCACCTCAATTTATTTTTTGATTACATGAGATAATATGAGTTCAGAATAATAGATTACGAAGAATAAATTAAAATAATGCAAGTATAAAGGTCTTGTGCAATCAGTTACCAAATGCATTCAAGCCAAGAGCAGCTCTTATATTTTCGGGGTTGATGGTCAATTCACTGTACTGGATGTCCAATCTGTTTCTTACCACATTAAAGCTATATGCTAACTCTTTCAAGAGTTTATGTGGCAGATACATCGGAGGAATGTGCATCAAACCATCAAATCCCAATTCCCGGACGATGGCTTTCTTCTCTTCGCTCATGTGTTGGAACTTTTCATTCAATAGTCTTGTTGAGCATCTTAGATCTTTGATTTTTTTGTAAAAAAATGAAATGAGAATCATTTAAATAAGCTATATTTATACAAAAAATTAAGTTAGTTTAAGATATATATGCTTGCATTGTATTTTTTTTCACCAGGGTTCTTGCTTGCCATTTTTGCGGTAAGGAATAAAAAATATTGTTAATAGATAAAAATATCAACAGTTACATTCGAATATGCTTGATATACTCCCAAATACCAGCCACATACACCTCTATTATTTTTTTTTTTTGGATTTTATGACATAATATGAGTTCAAAATGATATTCAAATCAACCAAACATGCATAAAATGACACCAGAAGTACAAGACATTACTCTGTTTCTAGTTACACTAGTTATAGGACAACAACACCAGTTACACTCGAATTCGATCGATATACACCTAAATATCAGCCACATACACCCAAATACCAGCCACATACACGTCTATTATTTTTTAGATTACATGACATAATATGAGTTCAAAATGATATTGAAGTCAACCAAACATGCATCAAATGATACCAGAAGCACAAGTACAAATTCAAGAACAACAACACCGGTTACAGTCGAATTTACTTGAAATACAGCGAAAGTTTCTATTTATACAAACTCAATTCCAAACATGCACAATAACACATTAAAATATACGTTAAACTATTTGCGAAACAGAACGTAAAACAGTCATCATCGATTGAACAGTTTGACAAGAATAGTAATATCTATTTTCAACCAAGAACACATAATGAATTTACTTAATAAACAGAAATACGACTATATAGTGTTTCGCGTTCGAAAGGAGAAAGAGAAAAATGAAAAACCTTGACAATTAGTGAAACAGTACTTTGAATAATATTTTTTCTTTTTTTTTTCCGGTGTTTTTTGATGGAGATTTTGAAGTTTTCTTGTTGATTTTCTCGAGTGTTAGCGACGATTTTGACAATTTCTTAAGAGATTTCGAACGTGGTTTGAATCTTCAGGGTTGTAGTTTTGATCGAGGAAGAAAAAGAACCGTCTTTCATAATGGCGAGTGAGCGCGCTATTGAAACGATTGAGTGGAGCACGTGTGTACACACTCGTATAGGTGAGGATTGTTTTTGTTAAGTTTGACCCAACTTGTATGATTTGTAATACAAAAAGACTTGTATATATAATAATTCTGTAAATATATAGGGTAAATTTGAAACAAAACAAAGAGTGTAATAGAAATTTTCTACAGTGTTGAGACTCAAAATTCATGTAAAAACTAGGGTTAAAATGAGGTTTTTTATTTTAAAAATATTTAATTTTAATGGAACTTTTTTACTTTTAGAAACATTCAGCGTTAAAATTAACGGCAATATGGGTTCACTGTAACATAGCATCTACCTTGAATTTTTTATTTAATCAATTGGGACATCGATTTTTCACTTTGTAACTTATATTAATTCTTTGAATATATTTAAGATAATACCTAATATAGTTCCTAAATTTTTCAACATGAATCAAAATAATCCCTCACTGCTAAGGTTCTTAAAATTTACTTTTTGTGAATTTGCCTTTGTTCTTAATTCAATTGTCATTAGCACAGTATTTACATATACTATTAAGTATCAATACAGTAGATCAAAATGATATTTCAAATTAATTAATTAGACTCATTTTAATCCTTTCATCAATATAAAATTAAATAAAACATATAGTAATAATTAAATTAAATAATAAATATAAAATAATGATATCTCAAATTCATTAAATTAAATAAATTTGGTTAACAAGATTCAGGAGCTTTTATCTCGTTTTGATTTGTTCATGTTGAGTGGATATCCTGAAAAACAAATAGACCTGCTGATTGGATAGCTGGATATGATGCCAAGAATAATTCTAATCATGTTATTTGGTCTGAGTCTTGTGTTGATCTCCAACAAATCATCCGTTCGAATATATGATAGTGTTTGCTTTATTTCTTTCAATGTTTAAACACAAAAAAAAATTAAATATTAGATACATAAAATTATAAATATTAAATTAAATAAAATAACTCTGAATTATTCTCCCTCTAGTATTGCCGTAAACTTATGATTGTAATAAGAAATTAAGAACAGATTAAGTGATTGGCTTAATGCACAATGGGATTCATGGGTATATGTACTAGTCATACCAGCACAAATTCAAGTTTGTCATCATAGTCATAAACATAATATATCTATGACTAAGTTGTACATATTACATATTTTATCTATATAAAAAAAGTGCAAAAATAAAAGTTGAGATTGAAAATTGGTTGGCAAGAAGAATCTTAATCAAGCAGCTGCTCCAACAGGTACACCACCCTTGAGCCTAGATGAACCATAAAGGGTTTCTTCAACCCTAATGATCTCATTCTTTGATCCATAAGCAACTTGAGTTCTGTCATCAACATTGGTTATAACTTTGTCTAGCACAGATTGTTGACCATCAGTGCTGTAACCACCAGCATTCTCAATCAACAACCCCAAAGGAGCCACTTCAAACAAAAGCCTCAACTTGGCTTTTGCTGATGGGGATGCCACGTTTGTGAATATGCCCTTCTCTTTTACAATAATCTGCAATACAAAAGAAATAGACACTTTGAATGCTTGGAAATTTCCTCTGTTAGCATGAAAATGAGCTTCAAACATGTGTCTCAAATAAAAAAGGAAGCCAAAGATGTCAACAAGAGACAAAGTTTAAAATTTGTCTCATGGTTCTGTCTTCATTGTCCCATCCTTTAAGTGTGAAAATTCATTTTAGTTGTTTTTATGTGAAATTAATAGTTAAAAATTGTTAGATAAAAATTTAGTCAAACATACCAAATCATTTGACAATTCTTAACTATCAACTTCACATGAAAATATCTGCATATAACTATATGAGTCTTTTCCTTTCTTATAGGACATGGAATAAAGGATCTTTGTTGTCTATGTACTTGTCTCAACTACCAAATAGGTTTGTCACTTATATATGAATATATTCCATGTTCATGGAACACTTAAGTGGGTTATACAAGAACTGCATATTAGTTAACAGAGTGCCATTTCAAGGGAGAAAAAAATAGTATAATCCTTATTATAAGATATGTTAAAATGTCACTGTATCAATAGATAGTAGTTTCTCAAAAATAAGGCATGCATGATTGTGTTAGAAAAAGTAAATAAATAAATAACCTGGTTGACATCTGGCACCATTCCTCCTGTGTATCTCAAAGTGTACTTTTCAGTGACATAGTAGTTGATCAACTGATGAACAAAACAGAAAGATGGAATAAGTATTCATTCATATAAATGTCATCATCATAGTAGAGGTAAATCCTCAATTTTTTTTCTGCTATAAGACTATGGTTAAGAGTGTTAGACCTTGTCATAATTGGGGTTGTCAGCTGTGGCTCTCAAATTTCCCGGAGAGAATAATTTTCCCTCACCAATTTCTGTAGTCTCTTTGACATGCTGCCATTTTCCTAAAATATGAACAAGATATATAACTTTGTCATATCAAATATATCATGAACCTTTGCACATTTGCCAAAAAACTATAGAAGATAAAAGGGTCTAAAGTTAATCAAAAGTTTTTAAAATATTATTAAGTTTTATTTTGTTTCAACCTTCGTCAAGAAGAAGAAATTCATGAGTTCCGGGAAAGCCTTTAACAGCAATGACATAGGTGGTTCTAGGACCCATAACACCCATGGCGGCGGCGACTTGATCTCTACCGGTGACTCCGGTCAACTTATCGCCTGGCCACACGCCAAAGATTGTTCCAACTGTGAAATTTGTGTCCACTATGCTGGATCCATCAAGGGGGTCAAATGCAACACTAAATCCACCTGTTGTTTAAGTTGCAAAATTCACACACAAATGCATCATAATCACAGAAAAAAACAAATGACATCATTCCAAGAATTGAATTGCATTGTCATTAGAGACCTTCCACTGGACCTCCCATGTCGAGGAGCTCTGGATTTTCCTCGGAACATGCATACTTGCATACATGAGAGTATTCCAAAGCCTATGCAACAAATAAGATAGCATTTGTTAGAATTCTTTTACATACAGCAATTGAATTCTTAATTGATATTGAAAGAACCTCAAAGAGAAGCTTGTTAGCTAGCAAATCAACAGCAAGCTGCTCATCCCCAAAGGAATTGACACATTGTGTTCCACCACAAGATGCTGTCTTCACTTTGAAAGAAATTGTTCTTAGTGCTTCTCCCATGGACATCAACAACCTAATCAACCCCTTATCTGGTGTTGCCTTGGTAAGGAATTCTTCCTACGATTCACAAATATATTCCAAAATTAGTTTGTTTCAGATTGCATTGGACAAAGACAAGATAGAAAAGTTGTGTCTGTTCCTATATTTGTTTCATTTTTTATAGAGTTTAATTTCAATCTACGTAGTCGTCCAATTACATCCGTTTGTGTAAAACTGCTTTACACTGAGAGTTCATCAAAATTAAATTCTTTAAATAGATTTATATCTTCTGATATTTATCGTGAGACAGTTATTTAACGGAAACTTTTGGTATGTATAAGAAACTCACCAGACTGTCACCAATTTCACATCTTGTTATGTGTGAAACGCCCTTTGCCTTTGAAACCTTGTGTGTTGATTTGGATGACACTCTTAGTGATTCTCCAAATAAAGAGCTTGATTTCAGACTCTGTAAAGTTGAAACATTCATTCTCTGTCATTCAATTCACAAGTCACACATATATATATATAGTGCAAGTATTGAATCATTTTCATATATATGGACTCTATGTTATGATTGTAGTGCTTATATTAATTACCTTGAAGCCAAAAGATGGAGATATAGAAGGAGGAGAGTGCTTGAAAGGAATACCAGTAGGCAAGAAAGCAGCACGGGTAGTATAGCATGCTATGCCAGTTTCCATGGCTGCAAAAACGTGCAAGTATTAACACAAAAAAGCTTTGTGCTTTGTTGTGTTCAAAACTTAAAAGAGGGGATAGAAAGCAGTGTAGAGATATAAGGTTATATGTGGTTGAAGTATGCATGAAGTGCCACGTGGCATGTGCTGAGTAGATAGATAGGCTGATGAAAGATACTGGTTTTTGAGGGAATAAAATAAAATGTATTTAGCATCTCAACAAGTATTTATTTATGTGGTTGTGGTATGGTCTTATGTAGTAAGAGATATGGTGGGGTGTGGTAGCCCCATTCTTTGTTATTTTGTGACATGCTGCGGTTACATTTGTTCTTTGTTGCTAGTTGATACTTTAGGAAAAGTTTCTTAAAATATGTGCACATTAAATAAGAGTTCATATGCACATATTTTAAGAAACTTGTACACTATGATTTGATCATTATTATGTAAAATTGTAAATAAATTTTACATCATTAACAGATTATATATTACAATAAATGTAACTTTTTAACTTTTAAGGATGTATTCTACAAGTCAAACATTTTTTACATTATGTCAATGTATGATTAAATCTAACTGTTTATATATCAATTATATTTAAGAAAATTACCTCAATCGATACCTTAATCTGAACAACTAACTATAATACTTATTGTTCTAGTTGAGTTTATATCCTATCTGGAAATGTCAATCAATTTATATTAATCCTTTTAGTTGAGTTTTGAATGATTGTGGTTGAATTTGTTGCTTTGCTTCATAAGCTTCATGTTTAGAGAATTTATTATGTTGAAACCAGTTAATAAAAATTGCTTGGGACATTCTAACACTCTCTGTGACAAAATTCTCCTAGATTTTTCTGCCATTTGCACCATCAGAAGTTCTCATATTGTTAAAGTTGCAAGTGTGAGGGGATATGAAATTAGTCATACATCAGCATCTTCTCATCTTATATTCTCTCATTTGTTCTTCTTCGAAGTCTTGCCGGTGCTCGAGAGAAAGATCAGGAGACAAAAGGCCTAAAATGCTTAAATTAGTTCAATTAGAAGAAATCAATAATTTTTCATCATTGGTTAAAGATTGCAGGCTTCTGGTTGCTGCAGCCACAAAATTTTACCCTCTCAAAAGGATGTATAGTATCATGTCATGTGGATTCAGTGACTAATCAATTTTTTTTTTGGCCAAGACATTATGATTTGGTTATTGTTACTATCACCTGACCTCACAGCTCCATGAAGGGCTAAGTTATTAACACGTGGTCTTAGTTAGTTATTGATCACAACTTGCATGCAGTGATGGTTTGTTGTAAGTTAGTTAGCTTGTAGAATTAGTTTCCTGTTGCTAAAGTTAGTTATCTGATAGAGTCATCTCATTTCCTCTCCTCTCTGCTCTCTCTTTCTCACTCTTTTTCTGCATGATCGATCACAGTGTGGAGTGGAGCCTCTGATCAGCGAGTTTGCGAAGAAAAGATCTCGAGTGAGTCTCCGTTTAAATCCTCTGTTTCGGTGACCTCATGGCAGATACAATTCATGTACTTAATTTCTTTTTTACTTTGATTCTGTACATATGGTAGGTCCATTCTTTAAGATGGAAAACGCGAACAATGCATGAAAAGGAGATGATGGTGGAATCGTGCTTGCGAACTGCATTAACTCTTACCTTCCTCCTACTATCCAAATTTTCAGCATTTGCCTTCAAAAAGTAAGATTGTTAGTTTCTTCTTGATTATACAGTGTTTAATTTATAAGTGTTACGTGGATTGCAATAACTAAATTTCTTACAAGGACTTTGAAATTTATGATGCAGCAGCACTGAAAGTTTTAATTTTAAGAACATGTTTTCGGATTAAAAATTAGTATCATCCATGGGAATAAGTAAAGAAAGAAAGTGACAAATTGTGTTCCCAGTGACTATAATTTCACTTGTCTGAAACAGTTTTCAGACTAGAAGTATCATCCATGCGAGAATAGGTAAAGAATGAAGTCACATTCATATGGACTAGGTGGCTATATATATGATTATTAAAGCGGTTCAGACTATAAGTGCGCTGTTATTTTTTATGGATGCACTCTCACTGTTATTTCTAACTTCAGAGTAAATACCAGCATCATATTCAGATCCAGATCAATAGGACATATATTCAACTGCAGTGTGCTTTTAATTTTGCCGTTCATAGCCGCGATTTATCCGGCATTCGTTACCTTCTTCACTGGTTTTCAAGTGGTTCCTCAATCATGGCATCAATGGATGTTCATGCCATTTGCGCCACGTCTAATTTGTTGAATGCATGTTGTTGATGGTAAAGCTTCCCTAGGAAGCTTTTCAATTAATAATAACTAACTCCAAATTGAGGTTGAATGACTTTGCATCACACGTTACTTAGATTTATTTTGTGCCTTTAAATACTCCTATTTTTAAGTATTTAAAAACTTTTTTGAATTTTTTAAAAGGACATGTTAGTCCTTATAGAAAATGTGAATTTGGCAGTAAAGTTTTAGTGCCATATGTTTAGCTTCTGTTGTATGTCTCTTTTTTAAATTTATTCTTTACAAGGAGGTATAGGAAAACAATAATAATGGTGAATAATGTGAACTTTTGATTGGATGGTTATTTTTATTAGAAGTGGACGATGTGGTCGACGACATAATTTTTAATGTCAAAAAGGTGAATGATTGATAAGGGTGGGGTGGCAGATGATTTAGGAGGAGTGTTTGGATAAAATGTTTTGGTAAAATAGGATCGAGATGGTTAATTTTTTAAAATAATTGTTTCAGTTTTTTAGCTTAGGTAATTTGGAGAATTTTTTTATTTTTTTTGTATTGGGCCAAATTTCGAACCTATTGTTCACATTATTTAGACTCCTAATTGTCTTCCTAGCGAGGTTCTTTAAATTTTTACATACGATATATGAAAAAATTCAAGATTGAAGAGGAAAGTCTTGAAAGAGAAGTAACTGAATATGCATGTATTGTATTATGAATTGATGCGTAATACACTCTAACGACTCTGCACTATATACAGAGACCGAGGCTAACCTAAAGAGGCAATTCTACTACAACTAACTTTAACAGACTGAATATAAAAGGAAACAACTGATTGACTTAGGAAATACTTGATTTACTTAACTCTAGTTCTGCACTTTATATATGCTCTGTATATTCAGTCTCTACACTATTAACATATAATCATACTCATATTTTTTTTTTAATATCAAATTGATTCATGTTCTTTTACTGGATGAGGTATGAGGTATGAGATTCAGTTAATTTATGTGTTTAACTAGTTCAATAGTATAACAGAAATTAATAAATTTGATCTATAAAATATAGTGAGTTTTATACATACAACACAACTCAATCTTTTTTTATGATTCATGGGTGGTGGCTAGGAGCCTTGGGTGGTCTTGGCGGTGGCTTTATTGGGCTATCACTGTAACGGCCTCGGCCGTGATCCATACGCCTAAAGCACAAGGAAAAAAAATATAGAATAATTATCAAAATCAGTCTCTAAAATTTTTAAAATTAGATATTTTAGTCTTTTAAAATTTTAAAATATACAAAATAGTCTCTAAAGTTTATTTTTGTTAAACAATTTAGTTCCAGTCAATTTTTACTGTTTGTCAATAATATTAACTATTGATGTAAAGCGTTAACACGCACACGTGACCGTTAAGTATCTAAGTGTGCAAGATGAATAATTAGGTCCTTGAACTTATTTAAGAAAACGGCATTATTTTAAACCCAATCCCCACTCTCCTCTTTAAGCATGTTGCGACGGAGAATGAGAAACCCTAGTTCATCTCCTATAGCTGCAGTTGTTTCAATGGCCAATAGTGGATAAAGTTTAGCTTGTTCTAGCCGTTGCAAAGGGAAGGCCAATTACGATGTTGCCGATAACAAAGGGTTAAGCCAGGGACAACATCTGAAGTGTTTTTGTAGGTTATATGTAATTATCGCCAAATCAAGTATCGTCATGTGTGCAAGTTTAACGTTTCACATCAATAGACTATATTGACAAACGATAAAAATTGGTTAGGAATTAAATTATCAGAAATAAATTTCGAAGATTATTTGGTGTATTTTAAAACTTGTGAAACTAAAATATCAAATTTTAAAAATTTTAGTGACTGAATCGAATAATTACTCATATATATAACATTAGTGAACACTTTGATAACATAAATAAATAATAAACACAATTCTGAACAGCAATATACCAAACAAGTCATATATATAATTAAGCATAGTAATAAGGTTACCCTAAAACGGAGGGATGAATCAGAAGCAGCGCTAGGCAGAGACAAAGCAAGCATTGAAGAAACAGAGAGAGTCTCATTGTGCCTAAAGGTAGAAGAACTTGCATATAATGATTGTACTACTTTTTTAGCGTGTTCTTTTCGTTATATAGTATATTTGGAAGTTTATGAGATTCAATGGTGTTAGGTGAGTCGCCCCTATGCTTTTTGATATATACTACTTGCATCGTGGTCCTCAAATTCAACTTGGCCTATTATTTTGATTAGTATGTAAAATATACATTTAGATAGTAGACTGTCGAGTTAATTAAAATGTCACATCCGACTATTTTTATAACAAAAATATTATTTGTATATTAAAATTAGTCATTAAAATGAGTCACTAATATATTTATGTATAAATACATATATGGTTTAATTTATTTTCAATGTGTATATTAGTGGCTAACTTTAAAAGCTAATTTTAATGTACACGTAACACAAATTTTTTTATAAATATAACCATATTAAATGTAAATCGAAATTAACCATCAAAATTAGTTATTAGTGTGTAGAATATATATTAAAGTATAAACTATATATTAAAAATAAGTTAATTATACATACATTTATACATAAATGTCGTAACTAATTTTAGTGGACATATAATATTTTTTTTATAAATAAATAACTTTAATTATGTTAAATGCGATTCTATTTGTTGAAACATGAGTTTTTATATTTGACATTGGTTATTTTTTCATTCTGGCAATAATAAAGTGGCAGTAGAATAAAATCTCTATTGTAGTCACTGTGAGTTTAAGCCATGCATGTAATAAAGAAATAATAATGGAAGCTTCAAGGAGACAAAAAAGAGAGGGGAACCGCGTTAATTAAAGTGAAGGTTGGGTGTTGAGGCTGAGACAGTCAGAAGTCTTTCGATTGAACAAAGAAATTGTGCGGTGGTTTATTTCAATTGTCAATACAACAGTTTTCTTTATTTGATCATTTTTATATAATAAAGCCATTTTATAGAGTTGACTTCATTGCATGTTCAAATTCAGCTTTATTTATATAAAAAAAATATTAGAAATTATTGAAATTTATTATTTATTATTTTTATTTTTAATTATTATTAATTTTTTTAGTTTAATAATCTAATAATATATTTTATTATTTTAATCTATATTTTTATATATTAACAATTAATTAATAACTAAAATAATAAATTTAAAAGCTTTTTAATATATATATATATATATATGCCAACATGATAGAACCCATTTAGTTTTGGTTGGTTTTTTATTTATTTAAAAAAAAACCTGACTAACTAATATAAAAGGCCAAATCTTAGAAGAAAAGCAATAAAAAATATTTCATGCATGTAAAAGTCAAACAACTATGGGTGTGTTTGGCAATCACGTTGGAGAGGATAGAAGTGCGTTTGAGCTTCTTGAAAGTTTTATTTTTATGTTTGGCAATTCTTATCTTTCAAAACGCAGAAATGATTCTGCCTTTGAACGCACGTTCAGGAGAAGCTAAAATTTGTAGCTTCTGCGTTTCACGTTCATGGTTGGTGATCCCCTCGGAAAATTAGATGAAAAATTTATTTCTTTTTTACCAACCATACCCTTCATTTTCTTCTATAAAAAAGAATTAGTTCTTTGTAGTTCTTCCTTCTTCTTCATAATTCTTAGTTACAACTTTTTTTTTCATCAAATTAGTTCAGATTTGTTTCAATTACCAGCAAATTGAATATTTTAATTTTTTTATTATATTTAATATTCATTTTTATATTTTAATTTATATATTTTTTATTTATATTTTTATTATATTTTTTATTTATATGATAAATATTTTTATATTATTTATGTAGTGCTCTTCTATTTATGTGACAAATGTTGTTGACTTTTTTGTATGATATTTTTATTATTTTTTGTTCATATAAATTCTTTTTTTTTTCTATCTTTTCCTGCATTATATTTATGTTGTGTATGAAATTTTTTATTTTTTATTTGATTTTATTGTATTTTTTGTTCATATGATACATGTTGTTGGTTTTATAAAATTTTTATTATTTCTTATTATTTTTTTTCTATTCTTTGATGTACTCTATTTTTGTTTTGTATTAATTTTATCTATTTATTCTGACTTTGTAATATTTGTAATTGTAATTATTATATACTATGTTTATTATCAAAATTTTGTATAATATAAATTATGATCCTATAAAAAAGGATAAAATAAATAAAAAATTAATTATAAATAATAATAGAGTCATAAATAATAAAAATCTATAGTCCAAAATAATACTAAATTAAAGAGTACTGACAGTACTAGAAAAAGTTATAGAATATTTTCTTTTTATTTGACATTATAAAATTTATAATACTCTCTTTCATAAATTTCTGATTTTGCATGTATATAAAAAAATTATTTAGATGAATGTCTCTTTTAGTAATTTTTCATCTAAAAGTAATTTTAAATAGTATAATCCAAACAATATTTATTTTACTATAATCAATTTTAATATAAAAATTACCAAACATAAATCACGTTAACTCAAACTTACTTTTCATCAAAATCAATTTTACAAAATCAATTTTATGCAAACTCCTGTTTGCAAACTGAAATCCAAACACACACTATATATCCAACAGTTTAGTGTGTGTTTCAAAATTTAAGAAGTTTTACCCGAATTAAATATTAAATTAATTAAATAATGAAGCAACAAATATCTATCTTTTACGTACACTGCTTGTTTTGAAAATGTATCAGAACTTTTCAAATTTTTTTCAATAAATTGATCTCATAAATATGATTTTATATCATACAAGATTTAAGTGAGATCGATTAAGACAGAAATGTGAGAAAAATCTTATTGTATAATAAAATTACACTTTTCAAAATCAATTGAAAGAAAAATTGATCGATCCAAATAAATGGTATAGATTAATATCCAAAATATATACATTTAATTCTTAAAAATTTTTAAGGAAAAGTATAGGGTACCAACATATTATTCGTCAACTTCTGCCAACTCTTATTCATATTTTTGTTTCATGGAAGTGTGTTCGTAGATGTGTCTAATAATTAATATATTTTAAATACATATATAAAGAGATACATCCAGAAAATATATCTATAAAGACACTTCTATTAAACACAGTTATAAAAAAGATATTTTTATTAGACACATCCACAAACACACTTCCATGAAACACAATTTAAATAAGAGTTGGCAGAAGTTGGCAGATATATTGTTGGTAACATAGCGGAACCGAATTTTTAATTATCAAATTAATCGCTAACCTTTTATTTTGTTAAATAAAATAATTTTTACATCAAATTGTGATATAAAATTAGATACATCATCATTATTTAATAAAAATATAACAATCTATAAAAAAATTTAAAATTTCTTAGATAAATCTATTCATATAATTAAACAATTTGTTATAAGAATTTATCTAACTAAATAAAAATTTGTAAACTACTAATTTTATAATTAAAATTTGTTAAAGATTATAATATCCAACTTTCCAAATAAAAATTTCGTAAAAAATTATTTGAAAGATTACTTAAAAGTTCGTTATCTTATTTCAACTTATGTCACATGAGTAAACACGTAGAGTAACTTGTTAGAGTAGTTAGTAGCTGAGTTAGTTGTAAATAATAGTTAGTTAGGAGGCTAATTGTTATTATTTTAATAGTCGCAATCAGCTGTAGAAAGAAGTCAAGAAAAATCCAATTCAATTAAATGAGTCTTTGAGGCTATGAGAGAACTTTTATTGCTCTCTGATCACAATTCCCATCATGTGAAGTTCTTCCATTCTCTTCCTGAACGCTTCACCACTTTAACATGGTGCGGTGAGCGTGGAAGGAAGAAATCAGTGAGGAATTGAACTTCAAAAAGGATGAATCGATAGAAACTTCGTTGAATTTCACTATTGCAGTTTTTCCCCTTTTTCTTTTCTGCTGGATTTTTCCTTCTCTTTTCTTCTCTCATTCTTCGTCTACTTTCTTTCTGTTCTACTATTTTCTTCTCTTTCTTTGAAACTCAAACAATAGAGACTAATGAGATCTATGTTGTCTGAACAAGATTCAAGATTCAGGTAACCATTTTCGATTAGTGAGTATTGGGAAGAAGATTATGCAATTGATTGTGAATTCCAGCGTCAATCGCAAATGGCATCAGAGGCGAATCCAACAATCGATCTGCAAACACTGACAAGTTTTCTGAGTCAGCTAAATCAGATACAGTCGAATTCAAATAATAACCAGCAAAATCCAACGTTAGATCCGGCAAGTCCGTATTTATTGCATCCTGGAGAAAGTTCAGGAACAGCCTTAATTCCTATTGCATTAGAGCACAACAATTATCAAGTTTGGGAGAGAGCAATGTGGAGAGCCTTGAGAGGAAAGAACATGATCAGGTTCATAGATGGTTCACTTCAGCGACCAACACAAGAAGATCTACTATTTGATGCGTGGGAAAGATGCAACACATTCGTGGTTTCTTGGATCAATCACTCATTAAGTCTTAACATAGCTAAAAGTGTCATTTGGATCAACTCGGCAGAAGAACTATGGAGAGAACTGAAACAACGCTACTGTCAAGGAGACATGTACAAGATTGCTGAGTTGAAAAAAGAGTGTATGCAAGCAAGCAAGAAGAACTATCTGTGACAGATTATTACACGCAATTGAAAACAATCTGGGAAGAATTAGAGAACTTTCGCCCTGTACCAAACTATTCAAGATGCATTAATAGGTGCATCAAGTAAATTATCAAAATAATATAAAAAAATTTGCGTAACTGACAAAATTAATTTTAAAAATGTTAATGACAAATAAATTTTTAAAAGATTTAATAAAATGATAAAAAAAATTATATATTAAATATATATTCTAAAAAATTGTAGAAAATAAATTTTGATATAAATTTTTGTAATTATAATTAGAAAATAAAATATTTCCTTTCTTAAAATTTGGTAGATTTTTTCAAATGGATTTTTTTAATTTTTTAATGTGAATGACCAGATTTTTTTGAAAAATAAAAAGAAAAATTTAGAGATCAATTTTTTTTTAATTTTTTTTGTACATCTTTTAAATATTTATTTAAATATTGTCACAAAATTTTAGATCTAATAGATAAGCTGTTTGTTAAATATGATATTTTTTGTTAGTTACTTAAAATATAATATTTATTGGTTCTTTTTGTCGTATTTTCAAATCATTCGGGGACTATTTTATCGATAACATTATTTTTCAGAAACCATTTTGTCATCAGTTGAATATTTTGAATATCGAATTAATAGTTAACCCGTGTAAAAAAAAAAGTTAAATGACTAATATTTTTGCTTTGCATTTGTCTCATATTTAAATTAATATTAGTCAAATTTTTGTTTTTACTATAAAAATATTGATCTCTAACGTTCCTTATTATATAAAAGGTCATATTATAGAAGATAACTGTGAGTAGTAAATTCAAGTTTAAGCTGCTTATTCTAGCTTGTAATGTATGTGATTTTTTTTTTGTATCGTCGTGTCCTAATGAGAAAGTCAATAAGTTAACGTACAGATGTAAATGATAATTGAATTAGTTAATACTGCACCAAGGAATTATAACATAAATAAATACGAATGAAAAAGCAAGGATATTAACATACACACGCAGATTGGGAAGGTTTCTATATGTTCCTCGCTCCCATCTAGCTATGCAAATTATTTAAGGGAAGCTAAATGGTTATAATATCAAACTAATATAGTATTAGATGTGGTATGGAACTCAATTAATTTGAGTATCATAACTCATTCCATGGAATAATAAAAATGAAAAAAAAAAAACTTGATATACGAAAAAGTAATGAGTTATATGCAACTTGACTCATTATTTGTGATTCTGATTCATGGGTGGGTAGCACGGGCCCTACGTGATCTTGGTGGCGCCTTTACCGGATGATCGCTGAAACGGCCTCGTTCCTCTCCGTCATCCCTAAGAGCAAAAACAAAACAAAATATATATGAAAAGTGAACACTTTGATAAATGTAAATACAAACGGTGTATTAATTTATGTATAAAAATTTTGATAAATATAAGTATAAATTATATTTTTTTTTATAATTTTTTATAAATATGAGTGTAAATATTATTAGTCAAAGTGTTAGTTCAAAATAATAATATTTATTAATTATATAACATTACTCAAAATAAAATGTACAAAAATTAACACAACTCTAAATAGCAAATAATAACAAATAAGTCGTCTTACTCAACTACATTTAATACTAAAGAGATCAATTAGATACTAATTCAACTTATTCATGCATGGACGTGCACGGGTTAAATTATAATTAAGTATATATATAGTAATAAAGTTACCCAAAAACAATGGATGGCTGAATAAGAAGCAGTGCTAGGCAGATACAAAGCAAGCATTGAAGAAACAAAGAGAGTCTCATTGTGACGACAAGATACAAGGAGGACTACTTGCATATAATGGTTATACTTAGCTTCTTCTTTTCTTTCATTATATACTGTGTAGTTTGGAAGTTTCGATGCAATAATGAGATTCAATAATGGTGTTAGTTGGGTCTCTCTCCTTTGCTTTGCTAGTTGCTACTATACTTCGAATTTGGTCACTTTATCTTTTGATTCGTTTGGAAAATATTTTTATGTTAATATCTTAACACATTAATAAGTTTAGTTATTTTGATTGAATATCTATCATCATTAATTATTTTTTAAAGTTGTTATAGATTATCCATCAAAATAATTTTTAAATCAATAATGAAAATGATTATCAGATTGAATAAAAATTACAATTTACAAGACTACTGACCAAATAAGTAATTAACTAAAACCAAAGTCTACTATGCTAAGGAAAAGTCTAGGAGGCCAGCAATTTCAATGAATTTTGGCCAGCATGTAACTAGCAGAGAAATGTGAGTCATTGGATGAAAGTTCACACCAATCTCACACTATCAAATCATCATTGATGGCTAGTTGATGGCTAACAATCTCAAAAGTTGCTGACCCCCTAGCATTGCTCTTATGCTAAATCTAAAATGAAAAGCTATTAAGTGAATGATTAATGTATAGCCTATATATATATATAACCAAAATTATGTAACCAAGTTTGCACGCGGTAGAAATTTTCAACCAAATAAACTAAACTAAATACTATCTATGTAAAAGTATGAATTTAATTTTGTATTGATACACTGTTAGTATAAAATGATTTTACATATATATTTAATTATATAAAATTATATTAATAAAAATAATTATTTTTATATTAATTATGTGAATAATTATTTAAAAGAACGAATATAATTAAATAATTATATAAAACACTTTTCATATTAAAATTAAACTCTAAATTATTCATTATTTTTATAACATATTGGGGGACAAGACCCCCTTGCCAATAACAAACTCGGCCACTGGTTTCCTCAGTATTTGTGCCAACCAACCTTGGCACATGGATTTCTTTTTTGTAATTCACGAATATAAGGTTTATGAAATCTTCAAATATGATCTCTAGATCTCTACGCACCACTGTTTGTTATAGGATTGCAATAAAATAAATTATAATAGTGGAATCGCGTTTGGCTGCTGAGACTGTGAGCGACAGTCAAATTCTTGTGATTGAATAAAGAATTTGTTTGGCTTTTTCTTTTATTTGTCAATACTGGTTTCTTCATTTGATTTTTAAATTATATATGTTATATCTATTCTTAATTTCTTATATATAAAGTGAACTGGAATAGTTTCATTTAATTTTATCTTTGTCTTTTTATTTTTGTCTCTCACATGAATTTAGAAAAATGATTCAAAAATGGTTATTGTAGGGAATTAATATAATCTCATCAAATAATAGTTTTATGGATTCTTTAACCACTAATAAGCTAAATATTGTTTTTGGTTTATTGAGTTATATAATAATAATAATAAATTCTATCAAACCCCTCTAAAATAATATGTAAGTTATCCTTCATGATGTGTCACATTTTAATTGGTCATTATTTTAACCATAGTTGGATTATTTTATAATTTATGGTTTGAGATGGGTAGTGATATAATTTCTTAAAATATTAAAACTTCGCTCCGTTAATTGAAGCATATCTTCACTCTTCCATTTTTTTCATCATGTAACTTCGGTCCTTCCAAGCATCGCCATCGTGGTGGTGACAAAAAGCAGCACCGTCATTGCGATCTCCTGCCCTCTCACGCAATCTCTCTTCAATACATCATTCCTTAACGACATTGTTGAATTTTCATTGTCCGTTATTCCCTGTCACCGCTATCTCCTGTAGTCTCATTCTATCCCTCTTGCTACTGTGAATCACTTCTTACCTACATAATTAATGGTTAGTTTAGTTATTAAATTTTTTTCATTAAAAAACATATTTTTATTTAATTACATGATAAAATATATATTCATAGGTAAAATATAATATAATATAATATAATAAATCTATTTAAAATACTTAGAAGTATAATTAAAATCATGAACATATAAATATAATAATAAATTTGTACTGTAAACAAGTAAACATATTTTTTTTATCATACATAAATTATTTAAAAATAAATATATTATTAAGATTAATAAAACAAATTTAAAATGATAAAATTCAATTTTCTTACCGTATTCTTTTTATAGTATTTTTATTCTTTTAATTTTTAATTTATTAGTACTTTATTATTTAATTAATGATTAAAAAATATTTTTATGAGAAATTATTTTTTTTATTATCTTAAAGAAGAGATCAATATAACCGTTTAAAAAAACCTAAAAATGATATTTTAAATAAAAAGCATTTAATATTAAAATTTTTAAATAAAAAAATAAATTGTATAAATATTTAAGAGATAGATATAAAGTACATGCCTAAAATAAATAAAACTGATAAAAATAATTCTTTATTTCTTGTGAGTATGTCTAAAATAAATAAAACAGACAACGAATTATTTTTGTCTGTTTTATTTATTTTTGACATACTCATGAGAAATAAAGAATTATTTTTATCTATTTTATTTATTTTAGACATATATTTTATATTTATATCTTAAATATCTATACAATTTACTTTTGCATTTAAAATTTTTAATATTAACTATTTTTTATTTAAAATGTCATTTTTACATTATTTTTTAAACTGTTATATTGATCTTTTTTTTAAGATAATACAAAAAATAATTTCTCATGAAAATATATAATTTATCTAATCATTAATTAAATAATAAAGTACTAATAAATTAAAAATTAAAAAAATAAAATACTATAAAAAATATTTGTAAGAAAGTCGAATTTGATCAATTTAAACTTGTGTTATTAATTTTAACAATTTATTTATTTTTTTAAATAATTTATGTATAATAAAAAATATGTTTACTTGTTTAGAGTACAAATTTTATTATTATATTTATATATTTCTGATTTTAATTATATTTTTAAGTACTCTGATTATATTGATTTTATTAAATTATATTTTACATATAAATATATGTTCCATCATATAATTAAATAAAGATATATTTTTTAATGACAAAATTTAATACCATTCTAGGACAGAAAGAGGGATTAAGTGAGAGAACCAGGAGATAACGTCAGCGCTGGCTATGTTGGGAAGGACGGCAAAATTACGGACGAAGAAGGAAATTCAACGATGTCGTTAAGGATGATGCACTGAAGAAAGAAAAATTGCGTGATAAAGCAGTAGATAGATGATGACTGTCACTTCTTGTCACAAATGTCGACGACATCCATGGAAGGATTTGAAGCTACATAATGAAGAAAGAATGGAAGAGTTGAAAATGTGTTTCAACGGGAATGGAGTTTTTTATATTTTAAGAAATTATACCATTACCCATCTCAAATAGTAATTATAAAATAATTTAATTATGGTTAAGATAATGACCAATTAGAATGTAACACATCATGAAGAATAACTTACATTTTATTTTAGAGAGAGTTGGATATAATAATAATAATAATAATAATAATAATAATAATAATAATAATAATGCACGTACGGAATGTCGGCAAAACGCTAGTAATAATAAAGTCGCTTTTATCGAGTTGACCAAATTGCGTATTAAAATTAGGAGAAATTAATATATCAGACCAATTAGAGTGCCAAACGATTTGAATTTATCGGACAGAGTTGCTTAATTAACTCGCCCAAAAAAAATGAGTTATATTAGAATTTTGAGTTTGCTAAAATAAAAAAAAGAGTCGATTTTGTTATAAAATAACTAAATAAATAAATAAGGAAGATGTAACAAATATAAAATAAAGAAATGTAAAGAGAGAGAAGTATTGCAAGGTAAGGGAGATAAAGAATAGTTTATTGATTGTGTGTGTAAAAGCTTCAGCCTATGCCCCTATTTATACATGTGCAAGGCTTTACTTTTTCAAATTATATTAAATACAATCATCCTTGGTAAACTAAGTCTCATGAAAAACGGTCATCCACATCATTCATCCTTATCACCACAATCCTTATCACAACACTCCCCCTTAGATGACCATTTAAGATTATTGCCTCGTTAAAACCTTACTAAAGAAAACCCAATAGGAAAAAAATTTTAGTGAAGGAAAAAGAGTACAATATCCTTTGTGATGGGGACTGCCTCATTAAAAACTTTGTCAAGAAAAACCCAGTGGGAAAAAACATGACTAAGGAAAAAAGAGTACAGTCTCCCCCTCTTGCCGACATCATTTAATGTCATGAAATCGGCGCATCCCAATCTCATGTACCAATCTTTCAAAGGAGGATTTTGGGAGTGACTTTGTGAACAAATCTGCCAGATTGTCACTTGAGCGGATCTTTTGGACATCAATTGTCCCTTGATTTTGAAGATCATGAGTGAAGAAGAATTTGGGAGAAATATGCTTTGTTCTATCACCTTTGATATATCCGCCTTTAAGTTGAGCAATACATGCTGTATTATCTTCAAACAGGACAGTTGGAGCTATCTTCTGATCAATCAGTCCACATGATGACAGAATATATTGGATCAGACTCCTCAGCCAAAAACACTCGCGACTAGTTTCATGTATCGCTAGTATTTCAGCATGATTAGAGGATGTTGTAATACCCGGTCTAACCGAAATTTATTAAATAATAAGTTAAGTAGGAGCGAATATGGTTGGAAGATGGCAATTGAAATTTGATGATTTAAATATGATATTTGGATTCAGTGAATTTTCCCGAGTCGGAAGACATAGTTTTCTGCGTAAAAGCGCGCAGTGGAATTTTGACCGGCAGTACCGGCTGAGATCTGTCTGGTACTGCAGCTGAGAAAACTGATTATGAGTAAATATGATTAAGAAATGAGGAATTATAATTAGGGGAGGTAGAAATATTTGAAATGCGATTTAGAGCGCTAATCTTAAAGGTTTTGGTCCAAAATTGGGCCAACGGGCAAAAATAAGTGAACCGGGCCTAAGTGGGCCCAAGACCCAACATATATAAACATTAGTTATGAGCATTTAAGCTTATTTTACCCTAAAAGGAAGGGTTGGGCCGCTGAAATTGAGAAGAGAGAAGAGAAGAGAGAAAACCTAACTCTCTTTGATCTTCAAACCACCATAACTTGAGCTACGGAGCTCCGATTGACGAGCCGTTTGCGGTCACACATCGCTCTTCTCATCCTCTACATTTTTATCTAAGTTTTGTGGTGAGTATTCCATTTATCTCTGCCCAATTTTTGAAATTCCCCACTGTTACACATTTTTGGGTAGTTAGTGTTAAAATCTTATGATTTTTGGGTGTTTAGGGATACTCCAACATGGATTCCAAGTGGGTTCTATCCCTACTTCATATGGGCTGAGGTAAGAAGTGCTCAAACCCTTGTGATTTGTCATTTTTATGAGCCCTAGGTTGATGTATGTATGTGATATTGGTTATGTTAGTGTATTTGATGATCTTGGTGCACAATTGGGAGATTGGTGTTGCTTGAGGAGCTTGGTGAGGCTTGGGACTAAGGTTGGTGGAGACTTCTAAAGAAGAGGCTCAATTGATTTAGCTACAAGAGGTACGGTTTAAGTTTCATTTAAGTACTGTGTGGTGTGATGAGAATTCCTAGGCTAGATGCCCCTAGGATTAAGTTTAGATTATGTAAATGGTTGGTGCTAATATGCATAGTTGGTATGTAATGTGAATTAATGATTGGGTTGAAAATTGTGTGGCCTTGTATGCTTGGTGTATTGAGAATTTGAAGTACTGGGTAATGAGTATTGATTTGTGGTTTATGCATTTAAATTGTGAACTTGGGCTGGAGGCCGAAAAGAGGTAAGGAAGGTAAGTTGATGTGTGCATTGTATGATGACACAAGCGATTGGATGAATTTCAGATAATGAATATATGAATGATTGGGTTGGTTATTAAATAATAAGGTTTGAGGAGTTGAAGTGTGGAATTTGGTAATTTTGGGTGAAGTTATATAGATGAGGTATGTTTGGTTTTGGTTGAGGTATGTTATGTGGTCATATATGTGATCATGATTATTGATGCCTTGATGGTATGATGATGCATGAGAGATATGTATGTTGTGATATATGCTTGAGAAATGATTAAGGTTGAATTGTGAGTGAAACCTTGTGATAGTGAGTATGATATTGATTATGTATAATGATGATTGATTGAAAATAGTATTGTTAGAAATTGGGATGAGGAAGGATGTATGACATGTTAATGTGTTTGTAATTTAGCCATTTGTTCGAAATGGGTAAAAATGGTTATATGGCGGTTTTGTGAATTGTGGTAATGTGTTAGTGTATGAGTTGAGGAGGTTTAATGTTGATTTTTATATACTTTTATTGATTTCAAAGAAAAGGGATGAAATTGGCATGTTTTGGTTGATTTTGAAAAGAGTTGGAAATGGTTTGTTTTGAAAATGGCACTTTGCGGTTTTGAGTGAAAACATGGTTTTTGGGCATACTTTGACGGGACATAACTTAGACTACATATTTCTATTTTGTGCCAAACTTGTTTAGAAGTGAAATTAGATTCAGGATGTCCATGCCGTTTGAAGAACGGGCAAAAAACGATTTAAAATGAGAAAGTTATGTCCGTCGGAAGATTGGGGGTTGAATATGTGAATTATGTAGCTTTTAACTTAGAAAATTTTTGGCAGAATGACCCTCCACGCGTAGGCGCACTTGGCGCGTACGCGTCGTTTTTCAAGAAGGCACCATCCACGCGTGCGCGTCGATGCGCTGCACCCATTGCCCAGCCATTTTCTCGAAAGTTGTACTAGAGTTGTGCCAGTTTTGTGCCTGGGGCGCAAATGCACCCACGCGTATGCGTGGTTGACGCGTACGCGTCGTCTGGCTATGTTTCAATCCGGGCGTCCACGTGTATGACGCATACGCGTTGATGAGCTTTGTGGCCATCCACGCGTGCGCGTGAAGTACGCGTGCGCGTGGCCCTGTTTTCATGCCAAAGTTGATTTTTGAGTTTTAAAAACTAAATCTCATACTTCTAAGCCCGGCTCACCCCTTATGTATTAAATCATTATGATATGCCTAGCAAAGAGGAAGGAGCTAGGGGATGTGGTAACTTGCGAATGAAGCAAGGGGAAAAGTTGTGATCAATGATGATCAAAGATGATTATATGAGATATGGAGGATGACAGTAGAAGTACCGTGTATGCCATGAGCCAAAGGGCTATATTTATGGATAAATGGCTGGTTCTTGATTGAACCATGAGCCGGATAGCTGAGTTATTGCCGGGTTACGACAAAGCCATTATTGATTATGGCTGAGTATAAATGCATGTATGATTAATGAATGAATATGTTAAATGGATAATAATGGTAAATGTTGAAATGTGATGTGTAACCCCGGGTAGTAGGCATTGGCGTTGTCCACTTGCTCCGGGTATGAGACAAAAAAGGATGTTTATGATAAATGAGTTTAATTATGGAGTTTTGAATGAATGTATTTGTGATGCCTGGGTAGTAGTAAGGGTTGTGGTTCGTCCCACTTGCTCCAGGTTAATGTTTGAGATTTGATAACAATGATGATTGCTTTTAAACTGAACGAATGTATGTTTTGAGATTCTGGGCAGTAGCAAGGGTTGTGGTTCGTCTCACTTGCTCCAGGTCAGAGATTGTGACGCCTGGGTAGTAGTGGCAGTAGTGGTGAATCCACTCGCTCCAGGTTGAGCTTTTGAACACCCGCCTGGGTAGTAGCCACAGTAGTGGTTATTCCACTGGCTCTGGGTTGAGCGGGTTGTAGCAAGGGGGTTGTAGCTCAAGCCTACTTGTTCCGCAAGGGGTGTTTCTGTCCAATGGTTAGCTACCAGGACATGTCGGGTTGGCTATATAACCAACAGATGATATCATCAGCCATAGGGCAGGCATACATCATTTACATATGTTTGAATTGTTTGGGTTTGCCTATTTGTTTTGGATTTCTACATCATATATGCTATGTTACCTGATTATGTGCTACTTGTTCTACTTGTACATTATTTGTATATTACTTGCCTGTATTGCTTGTGTTTGTACAACTGAGAGACCCCTCATGTTGGTGTCGGTGGATGTTGAGGCTGTTCTTGATGAGATGATTTGATGATATGATTGCATGATGATGATGATCATTGAATGAGATAATTTGAGCTCCATGGGAAGACGCAGTGATGTGGTTTCACTAGCTCCAGGTGAGGATAGATGTATTGATACAAAATTACTGAGGTAGAACAACTGGTGATGGTTTTGCTTATGATTCTGAGTCTCATTCGTGGAAGATTCAGCGAGTTGGGAAACATGTGTAACATGAACAAGATTTAGTATCCCCTTACGACAGTGGCCTATTCATGGATTAGTGAGAATCTAGACTGGATATTTGGTGAAGAAGTTTAGGATGCTTAGTGAGTTTTTATTGCAGTGCATTGTATTTATTTGGCACTTTTACCGTACTAGGAACCCATGGGCCCGGGGTTCTCATTCCGTATATATCTCTTGTTTTTCAGATACAGGTCCAGGTGCTCAGAAGTGAGCTGTGGTTCGTCTGAGAGACGGCGAATATATTTATTTTCTCTACTTTGTGTTTTGCTTAGAATCTCTCCACCTTTGTTTTGAAAAGATTATATTATGTATTGAACTCTTTTGGAACTTGCCTATAGAGGCTCTTATGTTTCCTTTGGGAGAGATTAGGATATACTGTTGTCAACTACTTTCATACTGTACCCTAGTTGGCCTAAACTTCGCGGGTCGCGACTAGTGGCTATTACTTATGTTATATATATCTATTTGTTATCTATCTCTTAATCTCCTTTATGCCTTGTCCGTATATCACTTTCGGCTTCACAGTTTAACTTTTCGTTATCGAAACGTGAGTGATACGTCTTCGCGATTTTATTTCTACTCTTTTCAGGCTTCTCGATTGATACTTCTTTTGAAATTACCTATATTTATATATTAAAAATCCACCTGAGAGTCGTACCACCGTAATATCATTGACTTATGACTCGAGAATAAGGATTTGAATATTAGGGTGTTACAGATGTTGCTGCAATCGTCTGTTTCGTGGACCTCCATGATATAGCTGTACCACCATATGTGAATAGGTATCCTGTTTGAGATCTCCCTTTATGTGGATCAGACAAATATCCAGCATCTGCATAGCCAACTAATTGTGACTTGGATCCATAGGGATAAAACAATCCCATATCAACAGTTCCATGAAGATATCGAAAGATCTGTTTGATTCAACTCCAATGTCTTCTGGTTGGAGAGGAACTATATCTTGCTAGTAAATTCACAGCAAATGATATATCAGGTCGTGTGTTATTAGCAAGATACATTAGTGCGCCAATAGCACTAAGATATGGTACTTCAGGACCAAGGATATCTTCATTCTCTTCTTTAGGACGGAATTGATCCTTCTCCACATCCAAAGATCTTACGATCATTGGGGTACTTAATGGATGTGACTTATCCATATAAAATCTTTTTAGGATCTTATCTGTGTATGTTGTTTGATGAATAAAGATCCCATTTTTTGTATGCTCGATCTGTAGGTCGAGACAAAATTTAGTCATTCCAAGATCTTTCATCTCAAACTCTTCTTTTAGAGTTTTTATAATTGTTGGAATCTCTTCAGGAGTTCCAATGATATTTAAATCATCAACGTACACAGCAATTATAATGAACCCAGATGCAGATTTCTTTATGAAAACGCATGGACAGATATCATCATTCTTAAATCTGTTTTTGGCCAGATACTCAGTAAGACGATTATACCACATTCGTCCAGATTGCTTTAGACCATATAAAGATCTTTGCAATTTGAATGGGTATAACCCTTGCGAATATTCATTGGATGGTTTAGATATCTTTAGTCCTTCAGGGACTTTCATATAGATATCCCGATCTAATGAGCCGTACAAATAGGCTGTTACCACATCCATTAAATGCATATGCAGTTTATGATATGCAGATAAGCTGACCAAATAACGCAATGTTATCGCATCCACTACAGGGGAATACGTTTCTTCATAATCTATACCGGGCCTTTGTGAAAAACCTTGTGCCACAAGTCGGGCTTTATAGTGCACGACTTCATTTTTCTCATTTCGTTTTCTCACAAATACCCATCGGTATCCAACAGGTTTTACATCTTCAGGTGTACGGACTACAGGTCCAAAGACTTCACGTTTTGCAAGTGAGTCTAATTCAGCCTTCATGGCTTCTTTCTATTTTGGCCAATCATTCCTTTGTCGACATTCTTCGACTGATCTTGGCTCAAGATCATTACTTTCGTTCATGATATTCAATGCCACATTATATGCAAATATTTCATTGACAATTGTCTTATTTCGGTCCCATTTCTCTCATGTAAAGACATAAATTTATCGAGATCTCATCATTTTCACAATTTTCAGGTACCTGAACGTCTTCTGGCGTTAACATTATATCAGAATTTTGGACAACTGCAGGTGTCTCTACTATGTCTTTTTCAACAGGAATAGTATTTACCTCTTTTCTCTTTCGAGGATTTTTATCTTTGGAACCAACAGGCCTGCCATGCTTCTGGCGTGTATTTGCTTCAGTGGCTATTTGTCCTATTGGGACATCAATTCGAATTGGGACATTTTCTACCCTACCACGCTTCTGGCGTGAAGTTTCTTCAATGGCTACTTGTCCTACTGGGACATCAATTCGAATTGGAGCATTTTCCGCTGGTATATAAGATTTCGTTATCCTCTTTGTATCAGAAAATGCATCAGGTAATTCATTTGCTATTCTTTGCAAATGTATAATCTTTTGAACTTCTAGTTCACATTACCCTGATCGAGGATCTAAATGCATCAACAATGATGTATTCCAATTAAGTTCCTTTTCATGAAGCTTATTCTCTCCCCCTAATGTTGGAAATTTTGATTCATCAAAATGACAATCCGCAAATCGGGCTTTAAATACATCTCCCGTTCGTATCTCAAGATACCTCACTATAGAGGGAGAATCATATCCAATATATATCCCCAATTTTCTTTGGGGTCCCATTTTGGTGCGATTAGGTGGTACAATGGGAACATATATCGCACACCCAAATATTCTTAAATGGGAGACATTTGGCTGCTGGCCAAAAGCTAATTGCATAGGAGAAAACTGATGGTAACTCGTTGGCCTCAAACGAATAAGTGCCACAGCATGTAAAATAGCATGCCCCCAAACCGAGGTTGAGAGATTTGTTTTCATAAGCAAGGGTCTAGCAATCAATTGGAGGCGTTTAATAAGTGATTCTGCTAACCCATTTTGTGTGTGAACATAAGCTACTAGATGTTCAACACTTATTCCATTAGCCATACAATAAGCATCAAAAGCTTGGGAAGTCACCAGCATTATCAAGGTGAATTGCTTTGATTGGATTTTCTGGAAATTGTGCTTTTAATCGAATAATTTGAGCAGTAATCTCGCAAACGCCAGGTTGCGAGAAGACAATAAGCACACATGTGACCATCTCGAAGATGCGTCTATTAGGACTATAAAATATCTGAAAGATCCACATGGTGGATGAATAGGTCCACATATATCACCTTGAATCCTTTCTAGGAATTCGGGGGACTCAAATCCAATCTTTACTGGTGATGGCCTTAAAATTAACTTTCTCTGAGAACATGCAGCACAACAAAATTCACTAGTTTTAAGAATCTTCTGGTTCTTTAGTGAATGTCCGTGAGAGTTTTCAATAATTCTCCTCATCATAGTTGTTCCCGGATGACCCAATCGGTCGTGCCAAGTTATGAATTCATTTGGACTAGTAAACTTCTAGTTTACAATGGCATGTGATTCAATTGCACTAATCTTTGTATAATATAACCCAGATGAAAGTGAGGGCAACTTTTCTAATATAACCTTTTTATTTAAATCATGAGTTGTGATACATAAATACTCATGAGTTCCCTCATTCGTTGTTTCAATATGATATCCATTTCGGCGAATATCTTTGAAACTCAACAAGTTCCTCAGAGACTTGGTAGATAATAGTGCATTATTTATTACAAATTTTGTTCCTCCAGGAAACAAAATTATAGCTCTTTCGGAGCCTTCTATCACATTGCCCGAGCCAATAATAGTATTAATATACTCTTCTTTTGGCACAAGATGGGTAAAATATATATCACTTTTAAGAATAGTGTGCGAACTTGCACTATCTGCAAGGCAAATATCTTTAGAATATGTCCTTACCATTTTTCTTCAAAAAAATAAATGATAATAATAATAAAATGAGTAGAAGTACATACACAGTAAAATTATTCATATGAATACTTAGCAAACACATATTAAACTATTCCATCATTGATCAAATAGCCAATATTTCCTTCAGAATCCTTAAAGAAATTAGATACATTATAATGAGTGGTAGAATTTTCATCATTTGAAACAAAATTTGTTTCCTTTTCTTTGTCATCCCTTTTCAATGATGCTTGATAAAGATCAACTAGATGCCTTGGGGTATGACAGGTACGTGACCAATGGCCCTTTCCACCACAACGAAAGTATTTATCCTCAATTGATATACTTTGCCCATTGTTTCTTTCTTTATCTCACTTCTGGTGAGATCTTTTCTTGTGAACATAATTTATTTTCCTTTCATAATTTTTCTTGTTATCAAAATCTTGCTATTTACCTCTTCTGTGGTTATAATTTGCCGCATTTGCTTCAGAAAATGGGGCGGCGCCAGTTGAGCGCGCTTCATAATTTCTTAAAAGCAACTCATTGTTGCGTTCAGCAACAAGAAAGTAAGAAATTAGCTCAAAAAAAAAAATTAAATCCTTTTTCTTGATTGCTACTGCAGGAGCACATTCGATGCATGGAAGGTCGAGAAAGTTTTCTCTAACATATCGGGCTTGAGAAGGTATCACCGTTTTTCATGATTATACCTTTTTCAAGGTCTTTCCACAGATCTGCAGGATCTTTTAATGTATGGGATATTCATTTTTCAATCATACTTCAAGATGACGACGAAGGAAAAATATGGCTTTATCTTTATCCTTCTGGGATATATTATTTTCAGCCTCAATGGTATTTTCAAGATCCATTGAATCAAGATAGATTTCAGCATCTAATATCCATGGTAAATAATTATTTCTAAATACATCAAAAGCATTATATTCAAGATGAAAAAGATTCGACATAATAAAAATTTGTTACCTGAAATCTTCCTAATAATTTCGTTAGAGCTTCGTGCTGATAACGTGTTATAAAATAACTAAATAAATAAATAAGGAAGATGTAACAAATATAAAATAAAGAAATGTAAAGAGGGAGAAGTATTGCAACGTAAGGGAGAGAGAGAATAATTTATTGATTGTGTGTGTAAAAGCTTCAGCCTATGCCCCTATTTATACATATGCAAGGCTTTACTTTTTTAAACTATATTAAATACAATCACCCTTGGTAAACTAAGTCTCATGGAAAATAATCATCTACATCATTCATCCTTATCACAACAATCCTTATCACAACAAATTTATTATTTTTTTTAAAGCCTAAAATAAAAACTACCCAAATTCATAAAATTTCAATTATCCAACTCAGAACAAATAATCATATCCTTAAACACAATTTACTTTCGTTAGCCTCCTCACTCATCCCTAATCTTACTTACAAACGCACAATTCACAAATTTGTATTTAGAATATTTGTTTATTTTATTTGGATAATGTTTTGATTGATTAAAGATATAAATAATATTTAAATAAATATTTTAGACCATATTTATTTTAATTTAAATAATATTTATTTAATTATGATGGTTTCAGTGGCTAAGAGAAGGGGGGGTTGAATCTTAGCCCCCTTTTTAAAGCTAACACTTGCTGACCCTTAGAAGAGACTTTTCTGTTTTTGCTCGTCACTTGACACGAGCAACTTTGTTTTGTCTCGTCCCTTGCCACGAGACTTTTTGTTTTGTCTCGTCACTTGGCACGAGATAATTCTGGCTTTTGCTCGTGTGTGGTAGAAAACAGAAATGGAGTAGAAAGAGAAGAAGATTGCACCCAGATATATCCTGGTTCGGCTGCTAAGTGCAGTGCAGCCTACATCCAGTCTCCATCACAAATATGATGGAATTTCACTATAATCAATCTGATTACAACTTGTAAAGTGCTAACCCAACTTACAAGGGGATTCCCACAGAATCATGATACACAACATAGATGAACAAAGGAACTCTAAGACATCTATGGCTTTTTCTTTTAATTTTGCACTCTCTGCCTTTTTCCGCTCTATGGCTTTTTCATTACAAACCTCACTTGTTTGCCTTTTACCATGAGACTCAAGACATGACAAAATTAAACAGAAAATTACAAAACAGAATACATTGAAGGAGATGAGAAATCTGTTAGCTCAGGTAGCTCTGAGAACTCTGTGCCTTGCACTCTCAAATTTTCTCCTTACTTCAAACAGTGGTTGTTCCCCCTTTTTAAAGAAAAAGGAAACCCTCCACACTTGAAGCCAAAACCGAACCAACTTTCTTCCTCCTTCAACAAACCGGTTCGGCCACACAAAGAGAGAAGAGATAACCATGCATTAACCAACATGCAATTACCTCTAGTCCTTTCTTGATCATCAACCTTCATCAATCCGGGCTCTCCATCCTTGGCTTCCTCTCCAAGATGGATTTCTGGCCCTTGATGACTCATGATGATGATGACTTCATCTGCTTCAATCTCTGCCTTCAACCATCACTTCGCCACTCTAGCTACTCCCTGTGGTGGTTGGTCAGAATCGAAGACAAGCCATGCTTCAAGAATCTCCCTCTTGGCCGAATCTTCTTCTTCCCTTTTTGAGCATGAAAGGCTCAAGATTACCTCACCAAATCTAACCACATTTGGTAGTAATCTCAGCCACAGCTCATCTTTCTTTTGGTATGTTTTCTTGCCATCATTAGCTTGATGGTCTTAGGCGCATGCAACATCTTCCTTTCGGTGTTGAAGAACATTTCTTCCATTGTTTCCTGGACAAGGACCGAATAGAGAAGAAGAAAGAGATGAGAGAGAATGAAAAGAATCTGAAGAAAAGCTATGCAAAGAGATTAAACAAATTAATTGGACATAGCTTGCTTTTACTCCCCTAACATAGAGTGGCGTGTTTGACATAATAGCCATCAATCACTTCAGCTGAAAATTTTTCTCTCTCATGTTCCCCATGCATTAATTAACAATGTAATAGATTTTGAAATCCATCACATGGTTACTACTTGGTTCCGTTGGAAGCATTTGGCTTTCATTTCTCTTTGGTTTCGGACCAAGCTTGGAAGCATTCATCACTTGTGAGACTTGGGCTTGTAGTGTTGAAATTAAAGCTGGCCCAATTTGTTAACATTTGCTTTCCTGATGAGTTGTGTAGCGGATCAAGCACAGGAAGCAAACAAGAAAACATTTGGTTGGGCTTGCAACATTAATATTTATTCTGGCCTAATTATAACTAGCTTCAACACACAGCTGAATGAAATAGTTGGGCTTTGTTAATTTTCTTTTGTTTCGGCCCAACAAAATCTGCACAACAAAATTATTAATTAAGCACATTTGAGTTAAGATCAAATTAATAATTTTGTAATCTTAATATTTTAATAATGTTTATTCATCATCAAAATTTAACAAGAGTTTTCCAAACTCATCAATCTCCCCCTTGATGACAAACATTATTAAAATTGAAATGGAAAGAAATTTAAAATATTGAGTAAAGAATACTCCCTTTGATTTTGAATTTCTCCCCCTTTCAAAATGTCACATGGCTCCCCCTTAATATATGCTACTTTACCAAGGGAAGCATAAACCTGTAACATTTAAATCAAGCTTCAAGTAACAATGTTATTTAGCAGATTTTATAATGCTAAATGCTTGATTTATGAGCAGTTTTAATTGACAATCAAAACTCATTTGATATCATAAACTGATTTACTGCTCAATCTAATTCATACAACACAAAGCTATCCAAATATTTTTCAAACATTTTCCTATTTTAGAATATCAAAGCGAAACAATATGATGAAAAATAATTGAAGAAACAAAACAAGGCAGTTTTGATATTTTACACAATTTAAAGGAACTGCCAAAAATAAATTTTTAATCCAGCAAGTTTATCAATGATGAATCAATCAGCCAGGCATCAAAATAAATCAATCATTATAAACCAAATGCCAAATAAACTAATCATGATAAACTACAACATGCAGTTCAAACAGTAATGATCATATTAAAACAGATGCATTAACAGCATGCATTCTTTGAACAAGGGTGATCATGAATTTTCAAATGAAAATTTCATCCCCTGTTCCCTTTGTTCATGAATTTTCAAATGAAAATTTCATCCCCTGTTCCTTTGTTTTTCCAGCCCCTGTTTCGTTCCAATTTCAATTTTGGAACCTAAATTTTCTCCCCCTTTTGTCATCAAAGGGGCACCTGCACAAACCATGATTAATATAGCAAGGAGTTCAAGATAAAATAGCAGAAATGGATCAAAGCATCCTAGGGATTATCCTAAAGCAGTGAGTATCAAGTCATGCTTATACAAAAAAAGATTGAGCCTAATGTAGCCAATATCAAACAGAGTAAAAATCACTAATCATCAGAGAACTGAATATCCTCTTCCTCAGCGCCTCCTTCACTATCAGCTCCCAAATCCTTGTTAAGGTGTTCCAGCATCAAGTTGACCCTTTCTTTGCAGTTTTTCCAAGCTTTCTCATTCTCATAAGCTTGCTTCCGGGCTTCTTTATGAGATCGAAACATCATGTCAGCCATGTTTGAGAATTCTCCCAAAATCTGTTGAATGGATCTGATTGTTTTGGAAGACTCTGGCCTTCCTTCATGCTCACTGTCCGATTTTCTCCCTTTGGTTTCTTTAGTCACTCCTCCACCTCGGATTGTAGACACATCGTTTTCTACCTTCTCATTCAACAAATAAACTTTAAAGTACTCAAATATTCCAGTTAAAAACATACCATAAGGCAGATTAGCCTTTCTGGTGCTTCTAACAGAATCCCACATGTGTCTAATCATAATATAACCAAAAGAGATAGGAGTAGAGGTAACCAAAGCAAACAATATGAGACAGTCAGAAAATGTTACTCGGTTGTGTGAGCCACTTTGGGGTGTCAGAATATGAGTGATGATTCTATGAAGCAGGGAGTTGACCGGCCCAAGAGATTTGTGGGTTAGAATGGTGCCATGCAATCCAGAGAGATTCTTGCAAATGTGTTGGAGAACTGTATTGTGTGAAACGCCAACTTGAGTGTCCCATTTTTCCACCATATATGCTCGCGGACCTTCATCCTTGAAGCCCAGGGCCGCTCCAACTGTCTCAGCATCAAGGGCTATTTGAACCCTTTTTACATAGGAATGAAGAGTTCCATCGATGAGTCGCATATTTGCATAAAATTCTCGAACAAGACTTGGGTACACTGGTTTTTTGATAAGGAGCAGAGGTTTCCAGTTGAGAAGTTCAAACAGAAAGGGAATGTTGGTGTTCTTGAGATTGTCGAGACTGACAAGATATGTAGTGCACAGATGACGTTTCTCCACAACCTCTTTGTGGAACTCATAAGAGGTGCATGAGTTAAACCTGCTTGGATCAAAGTGAGAGTGAGACTTGCCAAACTTGTCTCAGAATTCCATGGATTCCAAGTTCGCAGGTTCGGTTGTGTCATTTAGTGCAAACCCTTGATTTTTCTTTGAGCCTTTTCCGGGGGTTGTCTTCTTCGGTGATGATGGAGGAGGTGAAGGAGTAGGAGAGGTATGAGATTCTTGCTCTTCTTCTTCGACTGCGGGTTGTTTGTTCTTTCCTCGGCCTGAGCTCTTGTGAAGGAGAAGATGATGAGGTTGAGTGAATGTGGATATGAGTGTGGGTTTGAGGCGTTGGAGGTTTCTGAGAAAGAAGAATTCTCTCACTCTTTCTTGGCGCGGTTTTCTTTTTCATAGTAATGGAGGAATGAGAATATGAAGGGGTGTGGTTGACAACCGAGTGGAGTGGAAAAGAAGCAAGGTGGATGACGCATTTAATGTGGCGTGGAGAGAGAGAGTGATGGAAATAATGATCATTAGTGGGAGGTTAATGACCATTATGGGCGGTTATTGCCCAAAAAAATGATTTCCTTTTTAACTTTTGAAATCAAAAACTGAAAAGTGGTTACCTTAAATCAAGGGATTAGATGGAGAGAAGGATTTGATTTGATTTAACTAACAAAACTGTTATGGTGGGGTTATGAAAAATTTGGTGGGACCCATAAAATTTGAATTCTGCGTTGCCTCCCCCTAGACCACAGTTCTTTTATTGTGCCATTTACTTTTATCTCGTCCAAACCTACGAGCAAAACAGAACAGAGTCACAAATTCACAGATTTTCAATGAAACTTAAATCAAACATTCCCAAACTTTTTCTCAATGTACAGAATCTGTCTTCACAGAGAGGTTTTGTAAAAATATCAGCAATTTGGTCTTCAGATTTTACAAATTGAACATCAATAGTACCCTTTTGCACATGTTCCCTAATAAAGTGATATTTTATCTCAATGTGCTTAGTTCTTGAGTGCAGAACAGTATTTTTTGAAATGTTTATAGCACTCATGTTATCACAAAATAAGGGTATACTATTGATTTTTAATTTGTAATCTTCCAATTGTGTTTTTAACCAAATTAATTGTGAGCAACAAGCAGATGCGGAAATATATTCGGCTTCGGCAGTGGATAGAGCCACTGTGGCTTGTTTCTTGCTTGACCACATGTTGAGTGAGCTTCCAAGGAAGCAACACATGCCTGAGGTGCTCCTCCTATCTACTCGATCTCCCGCATAATCTGCATCACAAAAACCTACTGCACAAAAGTCATCAAATTTAGGATACCACAATCCATAATTACAAGTTCCCTTAATGTATCTAATGATGCGTTTAACAGCCGTGAGGTGGGATTCTTTTGGATGAGATTGAAACCTTGAACATACACCCACACTTTGGACTATATCCGGTCTAGAGGAGGTAAGGCACATGAGTGAACCTATCATTCCTCTATACCTTGTTTCGTCCACATCTTGGCCATCATCATCTTTTTCAAGTTTAGTATTGGGATGCATAGGAGTGCCCATTGATTTGGAATTTTCTAGGCCAAACTTTTTGATAAGTTCTTTTGCATACTTTCCTTGGTGAATAAAAGTGCCACTAGGAGTTTGCTTAATTTGGAGGCCAAGAAAGAAAGTAAGCTCTCCCATTAAACTCATCTCAAACTCACTAGTCATGAGTTTTCCAAACTCTTCACACAAGGAAACATTGGCCGAACCAAATACAATGTCATCAACATAAACTTGAACAAGAAGAATATCATCATTAGATGCTTTAATGAATAAGGTAGTGTCGGTGGTTCCCCTTTGAAAATGATTTTCCAATAAGAAGGCACTAAGCCTTTCATACCAAGCTCTTGGAGCTTGTCTAAGACCATAAAGAGCCTTAGTTAATTTGAAAACATAATTTGGAAATTCTTTATGTTCAAAACCGGGGGGTTGAGCCACATACACTTCCCTATCAATAAAACCATTAAGGAAAGCACACTTAACATCCATTTGAAACATTTTGAAACCCTTATGGGCAGCGTAGGCAAGAAGCAACCTAATTGCTTCCATTCTAGCTACCGGAGCAAAAGACTCATCAAAATCAATACCTTCTTCTTGATCGTAACCTTGGGCCACTAATCTAGCCTTGTTACGAACAACTTGTCCATCCTCACCAAGTTTATTCTTAAAAACCCACTTAGTACCCGTTACCTTCTTACCATCCGGATGAGGTACTAGTGTCCAAACCTTATTCTTGTCAAATTGAGCAAGCTCCTCTTGCATTGCTTTGACCCATGATGGATCCTCAAGAGCTTGTTTGACATTGTTGGGTTCTATTTGTGACAAGAGGGCAAGATTGCTAGGTTCGGATGGCCTTTTGGTGGATGATCTTGTTGTTACTCCTTGAGAGGGATCACCAATGATGAAGTCATGAGGATAACCCTTCATAGACTTCCATTCTCTAGGCTTTCGAACAGGTGTTGAGCTTTGATGAACTTCTAGTGGTCTCACTGTTTCAGTTTCTCGTCCCTGCTCAGGAGACAAATCGGAAGTTTCTCCTTCAATCTGACGAGACAAAACTGGACTGGCAGATTCTTCATTCTGGACAGATTTGGGATTTTCTTTGCTTGTTTCAGCTCCTTCTCCATCTGAATCATTATCTATCACAGTACTGGGAATTAAGTTAGAATCACAAAAAGTAACATGTATGGATTCCTCTATTGTCCTATGTTCCTTGAGATAAACTCTATAAGCCTTGCTTGTGTTGGAATATCCAACAAACATTCCTTCATAGGATTTTGGATCAAATTTTCCAAGATTTTCTTTATTATTAAGTACAAAGTTGCATCCAAAAACATGAAAGTACTTAAGATTTGGAGGGGTTCCTTTCCATAGTTCATAAGGAGTTTTCTTTAACCCTTTTCTAATGATTGTTCTATTCAAAATATAACATGCTGTGTTCACAGCTTCAGCCCACAAAAATTTAGGAATTTCATTCTCACATAGCATGGCCCTAGTCATTTCTTGAAGGCTTCGATTCCTTCTTTCAACCACCCCATTTTGTTGAGGTGTTCTAGGGCATGAGAAATTATGAGAAATCCCTAAGTCATCACAGAATTTTTCAAAATCTTGATTTTCAAATTCTCTTCCATGATCACTTCTCAAATGAGCAATTTTCAAATCCTTTTCATTTTGAATTTTCTTACAAAGGGTGGAAAAGGCATAAAACGCATCATTCTTATGAGCAAGGAAAAGTACCCAACCAAATCTAGAGTAATCATCAACAACAACAAGACCATAATGTTTACCTCCCAAACTTTGAGTTCTAGTAGGACCAAAAAGATCAATATGTAACATTTCCAATGGCCTTTTGGTTGATATTTCATCTTTTAATTTAAAAGAGGATTTTACTTGTTTGCCCAATTGGCAAGCATCACAAGTAAGGTCCTTATCAAACTTGATGTTTGGAATTCCTCTAACCAAATTCTTTTTGACTAGCTTAGAAATTTGGTACATGCTAGCATGTCCCAACTTTCTATGCCAAAGCCATTTTTCAGATTCAAGAGAGGTGAAGCATGTTACATTTTGTTCCTTTAAATCCTCAAGAGTTAATCCATACACATTATTGTATCTTTTAGCTTCAAATAAAACATCCCCAGTTTTCTCACAAACAACCAAACAAACAAACTTCTTAAAGATAACATCAAAACCTAAATCACACAATTGACTAACACTAAGTAAGTTATGTTTCAAACTATTTACAAGAAGCACATCATTTATACAAGAAGAAAAGTTTTTACCAACTTTCCCAACAGCCACTATTTTTCCTTTTGCATCATCACCAAAGGTAACAAGTCCTCCATCATATTCATCAAGCTTTATGAAGAAGGTTGTTTTTCCGGTCATATGCCTAGAGCATCCGCTATCCATGTACCACATATTTTCTTTTTTCTTGGATGCTAGGCAGACCTGATCTATCTCTTTTGCCATGAGACAGTGCTGTGATTTAGTCTCAGACTCTTCATCATCATCATCTGAGTCATTTTCCAAATCTTCCCAAGTAGCCATCAGTCCCTTCTTCTTCACCTTTTTCGGCTTCTCTTCTTTTTTCAACTTGGGACAGTCAGATTTGAAATGACCCATTTCCTTGCAATTGTAACAAGTTACTTTGCTAAGGTCTTTCTTTGTCCTCCTTGAGCTGCTGCCTTTGCCTTTGAGCTTTGCCATTTTCCTGAATTTTTTTGCAAACAACACAAACTCATTTTCAGAAGAGTTATCACTGGATTCATCATCCAGAGGGTTAGTCACAGAAGAAAAAGCGATTCCTTTCTTTTTTGATTCTTTTTTCAAATAGGAGTTTTCAAAAGCAAGAAGATTTCCTCTCAAATCATCAAGTGTCATGGAATCTAAATTACTACTCTCAGAAATAATTAAAGCTTTTGTTTCCCACTCTTTTGTGAGACATCTCAACACTCTTCTCACTAGCACAGATTCTAAATGTGTGATTCCAAGAGCATCTAAGCCAACAGTGATGATATTGAACCGTTCGAACAGTTCATCAATGGACTCTCCTTCCTTCATTGCAAACATCTCATATTCCCTATTTAACATGTCTGTCCGAGACTTCTTCACAATGGTAGTTCCTTCATGAGTGATTTGCAACTTGTCCCAGATTTCCTTTGCCGTTGTGCATCGTGATACTTGTCGGTATTCCTCAAAGCTGATAGCACAGTTGAGCAGATTGGTTGCCTTGGCATTTAACTCCACCGTCTTCCTATCTTCCTCAGTCCAGCTTGCTTCTGGTTTAAGAGAGACTACTCCTTGAGCATCTGTGGTAGTTGGAAATTTAGGACCCTCCAAGATGATCTTCCAAAGTCTGTAATCCACAGCTTGTACAAATATCTTCATCCTCTCCTTCCAATAGTTATAATTCTTCCCATTGAAGATGGGAGGTCTGTTGCTTGATTGACCTTCAGCCAGATTGTATGATAACACATTTGTGCCACTGTTTTTCGCCATGAGGATCTTTACTCCAAGCTGCAAAGCTTGATCTCTTTGAGACCAAGCTCTGATACCAATTGATGGTTTCAGTGGCTAAGAGAAGGGGGGGGGTTGAATCTTAGCCCCCTTTTTAAAGCTAACACTTGCTGACCCTTGGAAGAGACTTTTCTGTTTTTGCTCGTCACTTGACACGAGCAACTTTGTTTTGTCTCGTCCCTTGCCACGAGACTTTTTGTTTTGTCTCGTCACTTGGCACGAGATAATTCTGGCTTTTGCTCGTGTGTGGTAGAAAACAGAAATGGAGTAGAAAGAGAAGAAGATTGCACCCAGATATATCCTGGTTCGGCTGCTAAGTGCAGTGCAGCCTACATCCAGTCTCCATCACAAATATGATGGAATTTCACTATAATCAATCTGATTACAACTTGTAAAGTGCTAACCCAACTTACAAGGGGATTCCCACAGAATCATGATACACAACATAGATGAACAAAGGAACTCTAAGACATCTATGGCTTTTTCTTTTAATTTTGCACTCTCTGCCTTTTTCCGCTCTATGGCTTTTTCATTACAAACCTCACTTGTTTGCCTTTTACCATGAGACTCAAGACATGACAAAATTAAACAGAAAATTACAAAACAGAATACATTGAAGGAGAAGAGAAATCTGTTAGCTCAGGTAGCTCTGAGAACTCTGTGCCTTGCACTCTCAAATTTTCTCCTTACTTCAAACAGTGGTTGTTCCCCCTTTTTAAAGAAAAAGGAAACCCTCCACACTTGAAGCCAAAACCGAACCAACTTTCTTCCTCCTTCAACAAACCGGTTCGGCCACACAAAGAGAGAAGAGATAACCATGCATTAACCAACATGCAATTACCTCTAGTCCTTTCTTGATCATCAACCTTCATCAATCCGGGCTCTCCATCCTTGGCTTCCTCTCCAAGATGGATTTCTGGCCCTTGATGACTCATGATGATGATGACTTCATCTGCTTCAATCTCTGCCTTCAACCATCACTTCGCCACTCTAGCTACTCCCTGTGGTGGTTGGTCAGAATCGAAGACAAGCCATGCTTCAAGAATCTCCCTCTTGGCCGAATCTTCTTCTTCCCTTTTTGAGCATGAAAGGCTCAAGATTACCTCACCAAATCTAACCACATTTGGTAGTAATCTCAGCCACAACTCATCTTTCTTTTGGTATGTTTTCTTGCCATCATTAGCTTGATGGTCTTAGGCGCATGCAACATCTTCCTTTCGGTGTTGAAGAACATTTCTTCCATTGTTTCCTGGACAAGGACCGAATAGAGAAGAAGAAAGAGATGAGAGAGAATGAAAAGAATCTGAAGAAAAGCTATGCAAAGAGATTAAACAAATTAATTGGACATAGCTTGCTTTTACTCCCCTAACATAGAGTGGCATGTTTGACATAATAGCCATCAATCACTTCAGCTGAAAATTTTTCTCTCTCATGTTCCCCATGCATTAATTAACAATGTAATAGATTTTGAAATCCATCACATGGTTACTACTTGGTTCCGTTGGAAGCATTTGGCTTTCATTTCTCTTTGGTTTCGGACCAAGCTTGGAAGCATTCATCACTTGTGAGACTTGGGCTTGTAGTGTTGAAATTAAAGCTGGCCCAATTTGTTAACATTTGCTTTCCTGATGAGTTGTGTAGCGGATCAAGCACAGGAAGCAAACAAGAAAACATTTGGTTGGGCTTGCAACATTAATATTTATTCTGGCCCAATTATAACTAGCTTCAACACACAGCTGAATGAAATAGTTGGGCTTTGTTAATTTTCTTTTGTTTCGGCCCAACAAAATCTGCACAACAAAATTATTAATTAAGCACATTTGAGTTAAGATCAAATTAATAATTTTGTAATCTTAATATTTTAATAATGTTTATTCATCATCAAAATTTAACAAGAGTTTTCCAAACTCATCAAATTATTTTGTTCAAAAAATATGACTGAAAATGTCGTTTATTATAAATTTAGAATCATATGAATTTAAAAATTATAAATTTATTAAAGTATTTATAAAATTATTTTTTTAATATTTAATAATTTAAAAATAAAAAAAAAAACAAAAATGAGAGAATAGGCCGGCGGACTTAGGGTGTGTTTGGCAAACCCGTTTGAAGAGAAAAAGCACGTTTAAGCTTATTGAAAGTTTCAATTTTTTGTTTGGCTAACTTTTGATTTGGCAAACGCAGAAGTGATTTTGATGTCAAACCCAAGTTTGCTAGAAGCAACAATTTCTAGCTTCTGCGTTTCATTAACGAGCTTTTAGCTATTTACATTAAACATCTATTTTTCTTTACCAATTTTATCCTTGAAACATGTTATTGTATTATTTATGGAATTTTTATTATTTCTCCTTATATATGAACTCTCTTTTTCTATTATTTATTATTTTTATTTTTTGTTAAATTTTTATTTAACCTTATACACTCTTATAATTGTGATTTTTGTATATTATATTTATTATTATCTTTTCATAATATGATTTATTGATCACATTAGGTAAAGTAAATTAAACAAAAAATTAACCATAAATAATAATAATAGTAAAAAACTATAGGTACTAAAAAAGAGTACTAAAAGAACTAAAAATATACTATATAAAATACATCATCAAGAATTTTTAGATTTATTTCTATCGCTACAAGGATAAATATTTAATTTTGTTATTTTTAGTATTCTTTTGTATAATTATAATTCTGGTATATACAATTTTTTATTGTAATTTTTTATAATATAAATTATGATCCCATTAAAAAAAATAAATTAAATAAAAAAATTAATCATATGTATTAATAAAATTATATGTTGAATTCTAAAATAATATTAAGAATAAGATTATTGAGAGTATTAAAACAAAAATAAAATGTAAAAAAATACTAAATTAATATTTTCATGTTAATATTTAAAATTTGAAAAAATGTAATATATTTGATTAAATACTCTTATATATATAATTCATATTTCTTATTTTTAATATAAAATATATTTTGCTAATTTTTATATGTTATTTTTATTTTAATAAATAAATATTAATTTTATTATAAAATTAATTAATAAAATTATTCAAATATCTAAATTAAAATAACTGGATAATATAAAAAAATTATTTAAGTTGATGTCTATTTTAGTAATTTTTCATCTAAAAGTGATTTTGAATAGTGTAATCCAAACAATATTTATTTTACTATAATTCATTTTGATATAAAGATAGCCAAACATAAATCATTTCAATACAAACTTACTTTTCATCAAAATTAAGTTTGCAAAATTAATTTTATACAAACTCCCGTTTACAAACTATAATCCAAACACACACTTAGCCCGTTGGCTCACCAACCCGCCGTTAAACTATTTCAAGCACTTTCACTCCTACCTCAACACCAAATATTACTAGCAGTACCGATTCTAATAATTCCACATCTCAAACTCTCAATTCCACAATACCAATTGGTGTGCTTCCACCACTCTCATCACCAGTTACTCCACCTCCAACAAATTCTCATCATATATGATAACCAGATCTAAAATTAGTATTACCAAACAAAGAGCCTTAACTGCCAAAAACCCCTATAGCTGAACCTGATTTGATACACAATATTCCTGAGACAGTTGCTCAGGCCTTAGACACTGAATTTAAGGCTTTAATGAATGTCAAACCTGGAAACTAAAGGAACGACCACCAAATGCCACTGATATATGTAACAAATGGATTTTCACCGTTAAAAATGATCAATTTGGCAAGATTCTTATGTCTAAAGTTAGATTGGTTGGAAAGAACTTCCATCAAAGCGAAGAAATTGATTATGAACAAATTTATAGTCCTATGATTAGGCCTAGTACTATTCGAGTCATTTTGTCTATTGTAGTTTTTTTAGGTTGGCTATTTAGACAATTTGATTTTGATAATGTCTTTCTCAATGACAGACTAAAAGAAACTGTCTATATGGCTCAGCTACATGGCTATACAGACTTAAATCCATCTCTTATGTGCTGTTTGAACAAAGCAATTTATGGTTTGAAATAAACTCCAAGAACTTGGCTTAATATATTGGCTACCACTCTTCATAAATTTAGTTTTTACAATGCTATATCAGATATATCTCTCTTTATTTGTTAAACGTAGTATAACCTTTGTTATTTATGTTATTATTTATGTTGATGATATAATTATTACAGACAACGACAAACAAAAAATAAATCCTTTAATTATTGATTTGAATAAAATTTTTTCTCTCAAAGATTTGGGTCACTTTAGTCATTTTTAGGCCTTGAAGCTAATTGTATGCCTCATGGAAACTTGTTAATTACACAAACTAAATATGCTTATAAACTTTTGGCAAAATTCGAAATGGAAGCTTTAAGATATTTGTCACAGATTTAGAGTTCTTTCACAATCCCATATTATGTCAATCTATAGTTGACAGATTACAATATTTGAATACGTAAATTTTTCCAGAATTACATATATTAACAAATAAAATATTTATGTTATTTATGTGAAAAAATCTCTATCAATGTTGTAATTTTTATTGATGTTGAAATGTGATTTGATTTATCAATTTTTACGAGATTAATAACCTACTATGCTAAAGATAACCAAGAATTTATTTTGCTTGGCCAAACCAAAAATCTAAACCTAGAGAAAAAAACAAACACAAAACTTATCATAATTCGATTCAACTTCACCTATAAATAATATTTTTTAAACAAAGAAGGCTACATATAGGTTATTTATTCTAATAAAAAAGAAAAAATATTTACAAATTAGATAATATACGACTTCTAAAAAAGCAAAATGCATTATCCTAATTAATGTGATATTTGTATTTCTTTCAAGGTGAAGATAATAGTTGAGGAGAATATATCATTAAATAATTTAACATATTCGATTAAATTACTCAATAACCCATGTCAACATCTAAATTATCATAAGATCAGAGTATGCAGTTTATATACCTTGATTTGATCCCCATTACTTCTAAGGAGAAGGTATCGATCGACACAAGAAACCTGGAGCAACCTTATCATGGACCCCTCTTCTTGTGCTTCAACTTTAAGCTGCATACAAATACATCAATACCTTCGTTGTTTATTCGTTTAAAACTAAAAATATTTCCTTAAACATTATTAGTTTTAAAACTAAAAAGACTAAAAAATTCCTTAAATTAGAGAGGTCATCAAAATTTTTTATTTCCGTCTAATTATCTTCATATTTTGTTTTAGAGAAAGAATCTAAATAGAATCTAACAGAAACCAGTATAAGAATAAAGTAAAGAGAAAAACGTAGTTAAGAATTGGTACCTAACCAAACTATATTAAATCATTAAGGAACAGATTCAATTCTTTGCTTCGTTCGCATTCTTTTTTTTTTTTTTTTTTTTACAAATTATATATATAGTCGTCAGCTTCCTTCAATAATATAGTCATCACTAGTTTCAATCATTTTTTAAATCTTTCGGCTCTCTAGCATTATTCTACTTCTTCTATTTTTTCTTCCTTTCGCTCATTTGCCATGTATGTATGTTATTGAGGTATACCATATAATATATGTACATAGAAATACTAGTAGTAGGCTTTGTGCTTTTACATATAAAAAAAAAGTTTTTAATCAATTTTTTGTTTACACATTTATTTAATTTTTTTTATAGTATAAAAGATAAATATTTTATCTTCGCTTGCTTCCTATCAACTATTGAACAAAATTTATTAACCCTCTTTATTTAACCAAAAATATTAGAGTGACAGTAGAATTTATTATTTTTTATCAGCAGTTAGTCAATAATGTTTAAAAATATGGACTAAAATTATATTGTTAGATTGTTAAACTAAAATAATTAAATTAATAACTAAAAATATTGGATAAAAACAATAAATTCTATTAGTCATTGAACTTCTCTCTTATTTAATTTTTATTGATAACATAGTGTGATGATGATTGCAGTAGGCAAGTCAATTAGAATAAATAAAAAAACAATCTTTACCTACATCTCAAAATTGAGTGTTATTTTAACTTGGTACAGCCCTTTGTTTTCAAATTAATATCTCTGTTATTTATTATTTAGAAAAAATTTTATTAGATAAACTATTATTTTTATTTACGAATGTTCAAACTTATAATATTTGTGGATAAATTTATATCAACGTTCTGAATATTTATAGGTAGAAATAATAATTTACCAATTTTATTAAGCATGCATGCACATGCACATTACATTGTTTGGTAACATCAGTTTTTTTAATTTATATATAGATATGGGAAATCAGGATCATGTTACTCTAGAGCTTCAAGCATTGCTGGACAAACAGCCTCTGATTGAAACAAAAAACTGCAGCATCTACAAGGTGTCTGATGAAATCCGCCAATCAAATGTAGAAGCATACATTCCAATGGTGGTTTCAATTGGCCCTCTTCATCATGGAGATTCAAGGCTGCAAAAGATGGAGGACCACAAGCTCCTTTATTACAAACATTTCATTCAAAGTTCCAATGCAAGTTTATCTGAATTGGTGAGTTGCGTGCGAGAGTTGGAGCCACAAATCCGTGCATGTTATTCCGAGAAGATCGATCTCACAGCTGATGAATTCGTGAGGGTAATATTGGTAGACTCTGCTTTCATAATTGAGCTTCTCTTAACAGATGAATGGGCAAAGGATGATGTTATCTTCTTACAACCATGGCTGTTGAGTCGAATAGCATCAGATTTGATATTACTTGAGAATCAACTTCCTTTCTTTGTTTTCCAGAAGCTTCACAATTTAGCTTTTTCATCTTTTCTCTTGAATAACGGTCATCATGAATTCCCTTCGTTTATGAAGCTTGCTTTTCGTTTCTTTTCATTTACTCTCAATTTCAACAAACCGCCGGAACCACCACATGATAGCAGCATATTGCACTTCACAGATCTGATTAGATACTTGTACTTGATGAAGCAACGACCTTCTAAAAGAGAACATAAACCGTTAGTTCTCGGTTACACTGCATACGAGTTAGTTGAAGCGGGAGTGAAGTTTGTAGTAAATGAATCATCATCAAGTCATGGATGCATGTTAGACTTGGAATTTGAACATGGTACTCTTAAAATTCCACATATTGGCGTGGATGATGGGACAGAAATTTTGTTGAGGAACATTGTGGCTTTGGAACAGTGTCATTATCCTCAAGAACACTACATCATTGACTATGTTAGATTCTTTGGTCAACTCATCAACACAAATAAGGATGCTGGTGTCCTTATTAAAGCTGGAATAATTGATGACATGGTTGGTGGTAATTATGAAAGCTCAGTGGCTAAGCTATTCAGCGATGTTAGGAAGAATATTACAGTGACGACTGCTAATGTTGATTATCTCAAACTTTGCCATGATTTGAATGCCTACTATAATCATCCATGGCACAGTAAAATGGCAACTCTGAGGCGCGATTATTTTACCACTCCATGGAAGACAGCAGCTTCCATTGCTGGAATTTTTTTGCTAATTCTCACTGTTATTCAAACTGTATGTTCTATTCTCCAAGTTTTACTTTCTTAAATAATAATGTAGACATTCACAATTCACTAAGAAGGTGTGGATTACTGCAAATGCTGCTAACAATGTTATGTTCTTTGTATGTGACTATTATTTTGAGGTTTTGAATTGATATTGTTTCTTCCATTGTTCTAATTGCATTCCATTTTGTCAATGAGATAATGTTGAGAAGATCTAGCCAGAAAACAAAACACTGGTAAAGCTGATATGTAATTGAAAAGGAAAACAATATAATATAGGTGGAAATTCATGTGCAGTCGACGTCATGTGAAGTTGATAATTAAGAGCCATTAAATGATTTGACTGATTTGACTAAATTTTTATCTAACGACTCTCAACTATTAACTTCACATGAAGTCGACTGGGCCTGAATATTTATCTATAATATAATCAGGAGTTAACAGTAAACAGAACAAGTTAGAGCCTACTAAAGTAAAAAATCCTCTGGTCCGTGTCTTAAAGTACCATACACAGCAGGATCTGCCAAATTAGGATTGTCGGATCCACCTGCCAAAATAAAAATAGTGATTACCTTTTGGTTTGACAAAATCAAATCGAACAAAAGTGAAGCTAAACTAGTTGGACTTGGACATATATATTATATACATAGATTGTAGTTTTATAATTGAACTCCTCATCACGTATTATTAGATTGTGTTTGTCTATAAGTATCAGACATTAAGAAAAAAAATACAAAGACAAAGATAAATAATATTAGTGAGTCTGTGTTTGTGTGAACTTTTAAAAAAAGATTTTTTTTAGTTATTTTTTTTTAAAGATCTTAGGAAAAAGTAAAAATAATTTTGTTTGGATATTTTATGCAAAAAGATCTTTTTATTTATCAATTATGTTTGAGTATAACAATATAAAAGTACTTTTTTGTTTATTTATTACATGAAAAGCATTTTTTTTTAAAAAATCTTTTAAAAAAAGATGTAAATTGCAATTTTTAAAAAAAAATATTTTTCTTATTATTCCAGTGCTTTTACTTTTATTACTAAAAATTTGCCAAACACGCCAAAAAATAATAAAGATCTCTTTTTATTAAAAAATATCTTTTTTATCAAGATAATGACATCCAAACAAGCATTAAAGCCACATGAAGTTTGAGAGAGATTCTCTAATTTTATTTAAAAAAAAAGTAAAGAAAGATATCGAGAGAGTGAGCGAGATGGAATTGACAAAGAGAAGAGAAAAAAGAGAAAAAAGAATAGTTTTAATGTGTTTTTATTGAACTGATAAACTTACTTCATTTTTTATGAAATTTTAGTATGTTGTTTCTGGTGTAGAGATGAACATTAAGACAAACTTGCTATTTGTATTGCCTTTTCTTTTGTCTGATTTGAGATACCCATTTATGTGAAAAATTTATGTTGATTCCATCAATTTTAATGATGTATCTTATTGATTGTTGAGATACTCTATTACTACTAGAATATCTGTTTGTGTACCCATTATTTTGATAGGGAAAAAATTTTATTGGACTAGATCCCGTGAATTGTTTGTCTTTCTTTTGAAAGTTTTTCTACGATAAAAATTCTGGTATTTGATTATTTATTTTTTGCTATTGTATTTGCTGCTTGAAGTATCTTTGATATTGCCTATTTATTTGTACAAATTGTAAAAAAATTATTTTGGTACTTCTTCTGTTAGACAGGTTCTTGTCTGAACCTCAATTTTTTTCAACAAAGTGGTGTCAAAGTTTTGATTGTTTATTTCTATACTGATTAAATGAAGGAAATTATTCAGGGGCCAAATATAGTTAAATTAAATTCCAAATATTACTCGATCTGAAAGACCCTCATAAAAGATATGTTGTATAATAAGGACTTATATGATTCTGTGGAGGGAGATAAATCCAAAGGTACCAAATCCAATGATGAATGAAAGAAGTTGAATCGGAAGACAGTTGTTTTGATTAGGCAATGACTTGATCTTAGTGTGTATTCACATGTTAACAGCGAAACTAATGCTGAAAAGATGTGAAAGAAATTAAAGGAGTTATATAAGAAGAAAAATGTGCAAAACAAAGCATTCTTGATTAAGAAGCTAGTAAAAATGAAATATATTAATGGTAAATCAATGCCTGAGCACTTGAGTATATTTCAGGAGGCTGTGAACCAACTGACAAACAATGATATCACTTTAAATGATGAGTTACAAGTTTTATTATTGTTGAGTTCTTTGCCTAATAATTGAAAAGTTCTGGTTGTGACACTGACTAACTCAATTCCAAAAAAGAAATTAACGTTAGCAATGGTTACCATGTTGAATGAAGAAGTTAGAAGAAAAAAGTGAGGTTTGATTAATGCCTCCTCCCAGTCAGAAGCATTTGTTTCAGTGTCACAGAGGAGAAGTCAAAGTAGAAAATCTCACAGTTCTGACAGGTCAGAGAGCCGAAACAAGTCAAGAAAAAAGTACAAGTCAAGAAAGGATTTCATTTATCACAACTGTGTCAAGTCGAGGCATATCAAGAAGTATTATAGGGGAAGAAATAAAGACAAAAGTAAATATAATGATAAAGAAACTGCTGTTATTCTTTATGAATATGTTTTTATCATATATGATGAAAACTATGTTAATCTTGTTTGTGATGATTAAACTTGGATTATGGACTCTGGTGCCTTATGTCATGTCACTCCAAGGTGTGGATTTTTTATTTCTTATACTGTTGAAAATTTTGGCAAGATTAAATTGAAAGATAAAGGGGTGTGTGATATCATTGGCATGGGTGATGTGTGGCTCAAAATTAACATGGGATGCAAATTATAGTTGAAGAATGTTAGGCATACGCCAGATATGCGGTTCAATTTGATTTCTGAAGGCATTAGATCAAGAGAGTTATTACACTTTTTTTAGTAGTGAAAAATAAAAGATTATCAAAAGGGCTCTCATTGTTGCTAAAGAAGACAATAGTCTCACAACTCTCTACGGTTGCAAGCAAAGTTGGACAAAACAGAGGTGCATGTAGCTAATAATTCCTCCTCTGATTTGTGGCATATGCGTCATGGTCACTTAAGCGAGAAAGGACTTAGCATCTTAGTCAAAAGGTACTCACTTCCCGTGAAAGGTACAATTTTAAATACTTGTATTCATTATTTTAGAGTATCATTTCATAATTCTGAACTTCATAGGAGATCACATGTTCTAAATTTAGTTCATACTGATGTTTGCACTATGAATACTAAGACACTAGATAGTATATCATACTTTATTACTTTTATTGATGGTTATTCTCGATAAGTGTGGACGTTTGTTTTGAAATCTAAAGGTCAGGTGTTCAGTATCTTTAAGCACTTTTATGCAAGTATTGAAAGAGAAACAGAAAAAAAAATTAAAATGTGTTCGAGCAGATAATGGTGGTGAATATAGGAGATCATTTGAAGAGTATTATAAAGGACATGATACCAAGATTGAGAAGACAATTCCTAAGACTCCTCAACATAATGGAGTTATAGAGAGAATGAAGCGTACTATCAATGATAGAGTCAGGTGTATACTCTCTCATGCAAAGTTACCTAAATTCTTTTGGGGTGAAGCGTTGAGGACTACAATAGATTTGATCAATCTTTCTCCTTCAGTTCTACTAAATTGTGATGTTCCAGAGAAAGTATGGAGAGAGAAAGATGTCTCCTATAGTCACTTGCGAGTGTTCAGTTGTAGGACATTTGTACACATTCCAAAATATAAAAGATCCAAACTTGATGGAAAGTCAAAGAAGTGTATCTTCATGGGTTATGGTCACAAAAAATTTGGGTACAGATTATGGGATCTGGTGAGCAAGAAAATAATTAGAAGTCGAGATGTGATTTTTTTTAGACTAAACTATTGAAGACCTTGAGAAGACAAATAAGCCAACAACTATTATTAGATGTTTCTACTGATGATAAACCTCGTTCTTCTACTAGACCTCCTGTTGATGGGGGAGGTTCACAAGTTGATAATGATGGTGATGATTTACATGATGAACCTACACTTTAACCTAAGGTGCCAGATACAGAAGTTTCACCAGATGTTGATTTTCACCTGAATCATCAGTTAAGCCTGAATTGAGAAGATCTACTAGAGAGCGTCATTCTTTGCAGAGATACTCTCCTCGTGAGTATGTTATAAACACTGAGATTGGCGAGTTAGAAAACTACCAGGAAGTTATATCTGATGAGCATAAGAAAGATTACTTGAAGGCCATGCAAGAAGAAATGAAACCTTTGCATGAGAATCATACGTTTGAATTTGTGAAGTTGTCAACTGATAAGAGAGTATTTAGGAATAAATGGGTGTTTAAGTTGAAAGCAAAGAAAAATACTTCATGGCCAAGGTACAAAACTCGTTTGGTTGTGAAAGGCTTTGAGCAAAAGAAATGTCTTTATTTTGATGAGATTTTCTCTCCAGTTGTAAACATGCCCTCTATTCAAGTTGTGTTTGGATTGACGGCTAGTTTGAATTTAGAGGTTGAATAGCTTGATGTAAAGACTGCATTTCTTTATGGTAACATAGATAAAAAAATTTTTTATGGAACAACCATAGGGTTTCGAGATTAAAAGAAAGAAGCATCTTGTATGCAAGTTAAAAAACAACTTATATGGGCTAAAGCAGGCACTAAGACAGTGGTACACAAAATTTAATTCCTTCATGGTAGGTCATGGATATAGTGAGACTTATTAATTCTCTGATGGTGACTTTATAACTCTCTTACTTTATGTTAATGACATGTTGATTGTTGGTCATGACATTAAGAAAATTGAAAGTCTTAATAAAGACTTAACAAATCCTTTGCTATAAAGGATTTGGGTCCTACAAAGAAAATTCTCGGAATTATCACTCGTATAGGAAGAATGAAATCTGTGGTTGTTGCAGTAGAAGTATATTGAGAAGGTTTAAAGAGGTTTAGCATGAGTAATTTCAAACTTGTTAATACTCCATTTGCTAGTCATTTCAAGCTGAGTTCACAACAATGTCCTACAAATGAGAAAGAAAAAGAAGAAATGAAGAAGATTCTATATGCATCTGTGGTTGGCAGTTTGATGTATGCTATGGTTTGTACCAGGCTGGATGTTGTTCATGCCGTTAGAGTTGTTAGTCGATTTCTCTCTAATCCTGGCAAGGAACACTAGCAAACAGTGAAGTGGATTCTCAGATACCTTAATGGTACTTCCAGAGTTTATTTATGCTTTGGGAGTAGCCAACCTGTATTGGATAGTTATACTGATGCGAATATGGCTGGGAATCTTGATTCAAGAAAGTCTACTTTGTAGGTAGGATTGGAAGTGAGTCGAGCTAGACCAAGCTCAAGCTCGACTTACAAAAATTGAGATTTTCTCACGGCTCGACTCATTAATAATCGAGCCTATTTCTTAAGCTCAAACTCGGGTCACCGAAAGCTCACGAGTTGGCTCGAGCTCACCAGCCGACTCAAATAATAGGAACATCATCTATAATTCTATATCAATAAATTATAACATATATTTTAAAAAATATTTAAAAAGATCAATTTTATATATTGTTTATCTATCAATAAATTATAAATTTTTTATTTATATCCTACATCAAAATTATATATAAAAAATAAATATAAAATTTTAAATAGTTTAGATCATTAATATATATAATTATATATCACTATTTCATATGTATATATAATATTAAAAATATAAATTAAATGCATATATATATATATATATATATATATATATATATATATATATATATATATATATATATATATATATATATAATCGAGCCAGCTCACGAGCTAATGAGCTGAGCTTATCCAAACTCAAGCTCGACTCATTTAATTTATGAGCTCAATTTCAGGCTCAAACTTGACTCACCAGCTTACGAGTTTAACTTATAGAGCTATTAACGAGTCGCGTTCGAACTGGCTCATGAGTTGGCTTGAGTCACTTCCAACCTTATTTGCATGGAGAGTTCTATCGTGACAATTTCGACTTTAGAAATATGTTGCTTTGTCTACTACAGATGCAGAATACATTATTGTTATTGATGCTTCTAAGGAACTCTTGTGGATGAAGAAATTTCTACAAAAGTTAGGCATCAATCAAGAGAAGTTTGTGTTATTTTGTGACAATCAAAGTGTTATTCACCTCAGCAAGAATTTTAGACTTCATTCTAGATCGAAGCACATAGAGGTGAGGTATTATTGAATACGTCAAGAGCTTGAGATAAAGTCATATGCACTTGAGAAGATCCATACCGATGATAATGGTTAAGATATAATAACTAAGAGTTTACCTGTAGTAAAGTTTAATTCTTACAAAGAGAAAAAAGTCTTGGTGAAACAGCCTATCCTCACTTGAGTCGGTGAGAAAAAGATTTGTTGGTGAGTCTCCAATTTAAATACGAGCCACAGTTAAACTTTAAAAAAAGAAAAGAAAGTGACTTAAAGCCACATGAAGTAAAGAGAGAGACTCTCTCATTTTTATTTCAAAAAAAAAAGAAGAAAAGAAAGATACAGAAGAAAAGAGTAGTTCTAATATGTTTCTACTAAACTGGTAAATTTGTTATTTTTCTTATGAAATTTTAGTATGTTGTTCTTGATGTAGAGATAAATATTATTAGGATAAACTTGCTACTTGTATTACCTTTTCTTTTGTCTGATTTGAGATATACACTTATGTAAAGGATTTATGTTAATTTCATCAGTTTTGATAATTTATTTTGTTGATTGTTGAGATGTCCTAGTATTATTAGAAATACTGTTTGTGTACCCATTATTTTGATAGTGAAAAAATTTTGATGGACTAGATTTTGTGGGTTTTTAGTCCTCTTTTTAAGAGTTTTTTTAAATAAAAATTATAGTGTTTAATAATTTAATTTCTGTCATTATATTTATTATTTGGAGTATTTTTAATATTGTCCATTTAATTATACAAATTATAGAAAAATTATTTTAATGCTTCTACTGATAACAAACTCTTATATCGATTTTTTTCAACAAATAAAATATAAATACAAATATTGTGTCTTAACATATTTAATTAATGTATTTTGTGATAAAAAAATAGCACAAAAACATTAATATAAAATATAGCGTATTTTTTTTTTTCCTTTTATATTTTTATCAATTTTTTATTATTTTATTTTTTTGTTAAATTTTGTACGAGAAAAAAAAAGACATTTCATAGTTTATTTTATTTTATATATAATTTATCGTTAAATGTTTATGTATTTATTCTTTGTGTCAAGTTTTTACCCTGCACTAATTTTATTCTCTGTAAAAAATTCTTTATCCTTTAATTCATCCATGCTTACCCTATTGCTCCCACCAAATTTGGTGTGAAAGGGCTGACATCAACAATAAGATCGAAACCCCCAAATGTATTCATCAGCTTCTCGATATGATAATTTAATTTTAAATATTCGCTTTGAGCTCAATAATTTCTATAGCACTTTATATTATTATTTTTATTTGCTCTTATATACATATAACAAACTTTTATACATAACAATAATCTGTAGAACAATAAAATCACATACCAGCAGATTAGAGAACAGCAAAATAATTTACTAACTAAAAATTAAGAAAGAACTAAATCGTAATGAATTAATTCAGAGAACACCAAAACCAGTTTTCTCAATTGAAAACGGAGGAATAAAAGAAGAACGAGAAGGAATAAAGAAGGGAAAGGGATTTTTCGCGATTGAACACCGTGTCCGTTGAGGAGAGCACCGCGCCATCCTCGTACATAGAGGAGTGCACCGCGATTGAGCACTGTTGTCCCTGTTAGGGCTTCTGAAGAAACGGTCTGTGAGTTATTGCAGTGGCCATGTTAGGGCTTCTGGAGAGCACCGCGCCGTCGTCCGTTGAGGATAGTACCGTACCATCGCTGTATGTGAAGGAGTGCACCGGCGATTGAATGCTGCTGACCTGCTGTCGCTGTTAGGAAGGAGAGTTAGGATACGGTGGTGTTGTTGCAGGGGAGAAGGCCTTCTCTTGTGTGTGCGTGAAGTGGAACTGAAGTATTTCAAAATTTTGTTTTTTTTTAAGTTATTTTTTTATTGAAAAAATAATTGGTGGAAATATGATTAAAAGTTTTTCTCTAAAATTTTTAGCCATAAACAATTTTAGGTAATATTTTATAAATGTTATTTGTTTAATTTTTTGACAACTCTTATAAAATGTATTTTTATTTATAAATGTTGTCTTAAAGTTTTTATTTTATAACATTTTGTAAATATTACTTTAGATATTGATCCGGCCGTTACAAATCCAACATCATAACTCGGCATTATCTATCATAACTCGGCATTATCCACGTTATTACTCGGCAAGCTGACGTTATAGCTCGGTAGTTCAAATAATCTCAACGGACATCTTATAATCAAAACGTCCGATTAGATTTTATCACCCAATTATTACTCTTCAATTTAGACAATGAAACGGAAACATAACCGACCTATCCATCTTCACTCATTAAAGGTATAGTCTTCTATCCCTAGAGGACATATTGAATTCTCAATACTGACTTAAGTTTCGGAGTGCCTTTGCAGGTACACTCCCCCCTTGTTTCTTTCTCACACTTTGCGCAATTGGACATCCCCTTGGAGTAAAGCTCGGACTTTTCCAAGGCTCAAAGATCGACACCGAATATAACAACTCGGCGCCGACTCGCAGAAGTCGAGCTCACCCTTCAGGTATCCATACAAGAACAATTGATGCCCACCGTGGGGCCGATAATATAATTCTTTCCATATATCATCGGCCTCGACGTTCTCGCTTGGAGCCATGGCTGAACAGCTTCCACCCACACCATCTGAACTCCTTCAGATGGTGACCGAGTTACAGCAAGCCAACCAGCGCATGGCCGAAGAGAACCAAAGAATGGCAAATCAGATTGCTAATTTGAATAAACTCCATAAACTTATGAATTTCTTCAAAGGGAAGCTCATCAACTCCATCATCCGATTCCCCAAACAGATCAACCACATCCGACTTTCTTTTCTTCAAGATGACCTTCTTCCTTCTCAGACGAGGTTGATTAACCTCTCCTGCAGCAGCGGCAACCTTCTCCGGCTTAGAGGTCGATCCATCTTTGTCCACATTCTTATCCTAACCTGAGCTCTCAACGTAGCTGCAGAGACTCCAGGATACTTACCTCCTACAGAAAACACCAACAAAATTTTCTTTCGTAAGAAAAACTAAATATCAGAATAAACAGAAGGGCAAAAAACACAGAATGGATACCTAAGTAATCTATCACAACCTGTCTATTATTATCCCACTGTAACAACTCAAAAATAGATATCAAATCCTTACGGTCAACAGCTTCAACCAGATACTCAATCACACACTCAACCCTCGGACTAATGGTTTTCAATTCGAGGATATTCTGAGGTTCTGAATACCACCACAAAGGAAACCTCTCACACAAGTTCTCGTCTAAATAAAAAGAAAAATCATCCTCAACACTCCGAACTTTGAGGTACATCTCCTTAAAGTTCTTAAACGAATATTTATAAAGTTTGAAAATACCAAAACCCGGTGAGCTATTCAGATTCACCCAATCTCCCTTCCACACCCCTTTCGCCTGAAACATCATAAAGAACAACTCCAATGTAAGTTTTTCCTCCAAATACTCCATCAACACTTCAAAACCTTGAAGAAAGGTCCAACCATTAGGATGAAGTTGAGATGAAGCACAATTCATCTGTTTCAAAACTTGGCACTGGAACTCCGAAAAAGGAAGCTTCACCCTCGACTCCTCTAAGACGCAACTATACATGTAGAAGAACTCAGAAGAATCACCTCTATGAAAAACACGATATCCGCAGAACAAGATAACAACTCCAAACGTATCCCAGAGCCTACTCTCACTACCTTTTTCAAATCTATCTCTTTAATGGCATCTGAGTCACAAAACAGAGACACTCGACTACTCACATCTTTATTAACCCAATCATACGACCAATCTATCCTCCCCTTCTTGTCTTTCTCAAACCCCATTAGCAACAAAATCAGAAACAGAAAAACAAACATAGAAACTCAATAAAGCAGAGAGAAGAAGTAGAAAAATCTACCACATACCTCTTTTACTCATTCTCTTTTCTCTGGAACCTTCAAACCCAACTTTATCTCAAAAACGTCAAAATGATTCGCAAACCCAACTCTTGATTCTCCAATGCAGTTAACTAAGAGTTACATAACCCATTCGATTTCACTATACCCACTACTAATCACATCAAACCGCCCTAGGAAGCATTGGAAATGACAAAAACCACTTAATGCCATCATTACTTCTCTCTCCTCATTAAAAACTGTCACTTTTTCCATTCTTTTATCTTTTCAAATTTTTTAATTAAGCATCTTGAAGTGGGTACTCCAAGCCTAACCCATCTGCTGAAGTTATGCACCTACTCAATAGCCGACTTATGCTTCATTAAAAACTCAACCTGCTTCATCAAAACACTTTTCCAAGCTAAGCTTGGGGGCTATGATCCGGCCGTTACAAATCCAACATCATAACCTGGCATTATCTATCATAACTCGGCATTATCCATGTTATTACTCGGCAAGCTGACGTTATAGTTCGGCAGTTCAAATAATCTCAACGGACATCTTATAATCAAAACGTCCGATTGGATTTTATCACCCAATTATTACTCTTCAATTCAGACGATGAAACGGAAACATAACCGACCTGTCCATCTTCACTCATAAAATGTATAGTCTTCTATCCCTAGAGGACACATTGAATTTTCAATACTGACTTAAGTTTCGTAGTGCCTTTGCAGGTACACTCTCCCCTTGTTTCTTACTCACGCTCTGCACAATTGGACATCTCCTCGGAGTAAAGCTCGGACTTCCTTAAGGTTCAAAGATCGGCACCGAATATAACAACTCGGCGCCGACTCCCAAAAGCCGAACTCACCTTTCAGATATCCATACAAAAACAGATATTATAGACAACTTTTTTTTTTTATAGATGACTAAAATTTTATTATTTTTGCCTTATTCAAAGGTAACTAGTCGAAAATATTATTTTTGTTTATTTAAAACATCTTTTATTAAATGTTTTTTCGAATAAAAATTACTTTAGACAAAAAAAATATTGTAATGTAAGATGATATTATGCTAAAACCATGGTTGTTGGAGAAGATGCTTTTCTATTAAATGCCGCCTTTCTTTTTTTAAGAAGCTATGGAATTTAGCTTTGCCGTCGTCTTTCTTGAATAGTGACTATCACCGTACCTTTCCTTTCTGAGCTTGCTTCTTGTTATTCATGTTTCACCAAACCAATAATGTTAGAATCTTTTAACCGTGTAACGCACTTCACGAATCTGAACAGAATTTTTTGTTTGAAACTATTCCGTGAGTGTTTGGATTGGTGTTTATTAAATTAAAGTTTGAATAAAAATGACTTTATAGAATTAATTTTTAGTAGAAATAAATTTGTGTCAATGATTTAATGATTTATATTTGACAATTGTGTATTAAAATTAATTTTAATAAAATAAATATTAGAGTAATTCTAGAATCTATCTCCAAAGATTTTGAAAACGAATATTTTAGTCCAAAAAAAATTAATACATAAAAATATTTTTAAGATTTTATTCCGTCAGACAAATTAATTTTTTAATTTATTTTCTGACAAAGTAATTATCTAAATAAGTTCTTAAGGAGGAGTAAGAATTTTAAAATTGGCTATTTTAGTCCTAAAAAAATAAGGTGAATACTATAGTACCTATCACATTGTACCTAAGTTACTAAAAAAAGTAAATGAATAATATTTAATAAATTTTACATGATTTATTTTTTACTTTAAACATTTTATTTTTTACTTTAAAAGGTAAATTAAACAATTTAGGCATCATAACAAAAACACCATAGAACTCACAAAAAAATTAATACACAGATAAATTTTTAACGTTTTTTTCCTGTCAAACATAAAAATTTTCATCCATAAAAAAAAGAGTAAAATAAAATTATTATTATTATTATTATTATTATTATTATTATTATTAATTATACAATAATACTGTATCATAATTTTTTGTATTTTTTGGACTAAAATAAAGATAAATTTATTCATTAAATTCTTATGTATGATTTATGATATAAAAAAAAATTGCATAAAAAATATAAAATAATATATTCACTCAATAATAATAATAATAATAATAATAATAATAATAATAATAATAATAAAATTATTAGAGATTATTCCACAAGAAATTTAATATTAAAATTATTTGATATTTTTATATTTAATATAATTAAAAGATGTCCTATTTTAAAAAGTATGTTTATATTAAAAAAAATATTTTAATTTGAATTTCAAAACATCATTATTCATTTTGCTTATTTTCAACAAAAAAAAGTGTATCAATATATTAGTGTCATCATTCACATGCACAAAGTTAAATTAATAACAATAAAAGTTGATATATAGTAAAAGTAAAATAGATTAAGATTGTTATGTCTGACAGAGAAGAATGTTAAAGATTGATCTGTGTATTAATTTTTTTTAGGAACAAAAATATCTGTTTTTAAAATCCTTCAAGACTAATTTATTTAGTAAAATCTTGGAAATTAATCTATGTATTAATTTTTTTAAAGACTAAAATATCTACTTTTAAAATTCTTAGAAACGGATTTAAGTAATTACTTTAAATAATAAAAATTACTAAAATAGATATAATTTTATATTATTTAAAATTATATTTTTTTACCAAATGTAATACTCTCTTAATCATAATTTTTTTATACTCATTTTTAAATATTCTTCTTTTTATTTAATTTGATCTTTCTAATAGAATCAATGATTTATAATATATAAAATTAACAACGATAAATAAAAGACACTTTAATTCAAGAACTCACGATAAATAAAGTTCACCACTGAGTATGTTTTATAATTAAATGAAATGGTGATGAGAAAATAAAATAAAATCTATTTTAGTATTATTGCATGGGACAAGTTTTTGCTACACTCATTACAAACTAAATATTATTTCTACTATAATAATTATTCTTCAAATTTTTAAATGAATAAAAGTTTAATTATATAAAATATTAAAACTTTCTCTATTTAAAAGATTTAAAAATTAGTTATAGGATGAAAATGTACTTTAGCCTATCTTTTATGAATATAAGATACTATAAATCTCTATTAATTTTTAGAAATAATATTAGGAAGATACAAAAGTCAAAATTTATTTTATTTAATTTTATTAATTCTTATAATAATTAATTATTATAAGAATTAATAAAGGCTAAATAATAAAATAAGTTAGGACAGTTTTTAGTTAATTTTTTTTATTATCAAATAATTCTAAATTTTTTAGTATATAGATAAAGTTATTACTCTAATAAGAGATAAATTGCAATAATATTATACTCTATAAGAACGTGATAAAAAAAAAAACAAACAATAAAAACAAAACTACTAATCTTAACATAAAAAATAAAATTAAATTCTAGCTCCACAAGTGAAAAACAATGGAGGAATAGCGGTCCAAAAGCTTAAAATAAAAAGCAAAGAGATTCAATTATTGAGACTAAGGGTTAGTTTGGATAAATAGTTTAAAAAATAGTTTAAATAATAAATTATTATATTAAAAATAATTTATAAATAAGTTATTTTGTGTTTGGGTTTTTAATTTTAAAAGTGTTTATTTAAAAGAAATGTAATAAAAAAAATTTATTATGAAAAAAGTCATTTTTTTTAATTTTTCTATAACATCTTAAATAGTTTCTTAAAAAGTTATAATTTAATTTTAAAATTTATACTAAATATTAATATTATTACTATTCATAAGTCAAAAGTTAAAAAAAAATTACTTTTAAAAACTCAAAAAAGTTATTTTAAAACTTTTTCCTTAAGGATACCATCCACCTGCCTGATGAGTCACTACAAGATTTTTGTTTATTTGTGGAGGTTTTTTTTCTTATTTGTGGAGGTTTATAACCCCATCAAATAGTTTTTGGGGGTGTCTAAAACCTCCAAAATTTGAGGTGCCACGAGGTCTTTTGTGGGGATTTTTAAAAACCTCCACAATCTATTCAGTGGGGGTTTTGTGTGTGTTTAGTAGGGGTTTTATACTAGTGTTTTGTGACAGTTTTAAATTACTTTTGTGGCAGTTTAAAACCCCCACAAATTAATTTTCTCATTTACGCACTATTCAAATTAAAATTTTTAATATTAAAATTTAAAAACTAAATCTTTTATAACACAATAATTCCTCAATGACACCAAAAAAATAATCATTTCTCAATACAAGATAACTATATATATATATATAAAAGTTCTCAATGTCAATAGTTCCATACATAATTGCATATGCTATTGTTCTTCATAACTATTACTTGTCTTTCATTAAAAAAATAAAATAACATAACTTCAATGTTTCAATATCATATAACTACATAATTGCAACAACAGCAACTTCAGTAATGCACATGCCCATGGAGTTCTCCACACAAATGATTGTCACGTAGTGTAACTAAATAGCATGACCCTGCAGATTATTCACAAAAAATTATTCTATGAATAGCATGACCTTGCATGCCATTGATCAAGGACTAAATTTAAAAATTATTCAATGATACTGATAAACCAAAGCCTGAAAACAGTAAACTCTTCTAATTATTCACAGAAAAATAAAGTATGGACAAGCTTAGGAAAAACAAACATAAGGAAAAGAAAAAAAATGCACAATACTGATTGAATGATGAATGCATACCACACTTTTCGCAGTGGAAATAGTTCTCTTGACCACCAACCCTGTTTTCAAATTAGATCATAAAAAATTAGTTTGTATGTCATAAATTCAGGTGACATAAGATATGGATATACTCAAACACAGCTAAGTGAACTACACCTACATATTCCACAATCATCGCAATGAAACTGTTGTTTTCCTATATGCAAATTGATTAAAAAAACATTCAGCATCATTGAGGAAGCAAGAATATTAACAATTCCTAGCTGGAATTATGCATCAAATTCGGCTTAGTTCATCTCCAAGAAATAAGTTGGAAGAAAATACTTATCCGCTGCTCAGTGTTACAAATTGCACAAACAACCTGAAACACTTTAGAAACTATTTAAAATTTGGAAGACATTGAACTGATAGAAATTTTAAAATGGCCAAAAAGATAAGAAATTTTTCCATCCAAACCTCATCATAGCAGTAGGACCACCAATCTCTATCTCATCTAAAATATGCTTCAAAGATGGATCTCCTTTTATGCGTGCCATTCTCTCCTCAAGCTGATCTATTCAGCCAGTTCCTTGATACTTGGATCCTATGCATTCCATATTTTAGCATTAGTAATATGGACCTGAAATGCATGGTTTATATTATTGTCTCACTATTGGCTTTAAAACAATACACCACTAAGATTCAAAAAAACTGCATGTACAAAAATAAAATTTTCTATAAGATAGAATATGTCCATAAAGTGAAATGAAATGCTAATTAACAATAACATGTCCATGAGCTGAAAATATATAATTGATTGACCTACCTTAAGAACATTCTGAAGCTTGTTGGGGATCGTACTTTGTTCATTTTTAGGGAATACACCTTTTCCAGTCTTCTTGATGTTTAGGCTTCACCCCTGACTCGGTCATCATAAAAACCTGAATTTTTACTAGTGGTGGTGGCAGAGACTTTAATGGGTCGTGTGATCCCAGATGCCCCTTAAATAAATAAAATATTGTAATTCTATTTTTTTTTTCTAATTTTTCGTGATATCTCCTACTATTTGTTTTTCTCAATGGGTTGGTTGTTGTATATGTAAAATAAAATTCGAATTCTAATACTTAAGTACACGAGTAAAATAATTATTCAGTCAATTCAAATTGATTTAACTCTTGAATCATTATTTTGAAACAAAACTAACGTTATTTTATATATGATTTTAACTATTTCAAAATGAAGTGTTTACTTAGTCGATTTGAAAGAAAAAGAGCAATTATATTGATTTAAATATCGACTAATAAAATAAATTAATTTGCTATTTCTCAACAATTCAATCATGAATCCTTATTGTAACTGAATCAATTTTCATTAGCAAGCACACATTCATCTTGTAATAATTAATAACCGGAGTTATTATTTCCTAGTTTTGTTACAAAAGCCCCCTATGCACACAGCACATGCGTGGAGGCTCCAGTCCAACCGGCTGCCGTTATTGGTCAGGGATGTGAACCTCGGCCTTTTGTCGGCGAAGGCGGGGATGTATTGGTTCATCACTGGTACGGCCGCCCCTTTTGATGGAGGAGGTGGTTTGTAACATTAAAAAAACAGCCAAATCATTCAAATAGAGATGTAAATCATTTTACCTAAAATAATATTTTGTATATGGAGTCCATTAGAGGAACAATAGACTATTTATATAACTGATTTTAGAGTTCACCAAAAATCGAACTCTTGATCTTTCAAATTTAACGCTCTAATATCATATCGTGATACCACTCATCTCAAAAATTTTAGCTGATGAAAAAAATAATATTAATAATTATATTTCTAATACTTCATAACTTCCATTGTACAATACTTTTCCTTTGTATATTAATCGAGGAGCATCTAGTTTCATTCTTATCTATTATTACTAAAAGAAATATGCGACTCATCTAGTTATTATATATAGAATCTTGATGGACTTCACATCTATTTAATGGTACGTAAAAGAATGTCGTTATAGTATACAAGATAAAAGTACTGATGAGTATTATTTTATTCGAAAATTTAGTAATTAAAAAAAAATAAAGTATATTTTTTATTCTTAAGATTTATAATTTTTTTAAAAATATCTCTGACGTTTAATTTTATTTAATTTTATTTTTAATATTTTTTATTTATTTAATTTTATTTTTAATATTTTTTATTTATTTCTAAATTATTCCTAAATATTTTTAATTTTGTCTTCAACATTTGAGATGAAATTAACATTAAGAAACAATTTTAATATAAATAAAAAATATATACAAAATTAAATACAATTAAATATTAAAATATTTTTTAAAAAATCACAAATATTAAAGATAAAAAATATTTTATCTTTAAAAAACTAACTAAAAATAATTAAAATTTATTTTATTTAATATTTATTAATTATTAATTATTTAATAAATATTAAATAAAATAAATTATGACTAACTTTTTTTAGCATTAGAATATTTTATTAATAAGAAGAGTTAATAAATAGTATAACCTACCTAGGAGCAAATGAAGGATGAATGAGAAGCAGTGCGAGAAAAATCAAGCATTGAAGGAATAATAAGAACTTTCTCATGTTATTTGCTCTACTTCTGTCTTCTCTGGAAAGAAAAAGTGGGAACCTTCTATTCTATGTATTTGGTGATGTTTATTATCTCTTGCGACAGAATTGTTCTATTTATCAATAACAGCAAAAAAGGGAAAACCGCGTAACGCGGTGTGGGGAGGTGGAGAGGGGGGTGGGCCGTCGACTTTGAGCAGAGGTCATCGACTTTGAGCAGAGGCCGTCGACGTCAGAGTCTTGTAATTGAACAAAGAATGTTGATTCTTTTTTTTAGTTATTATTTTTCCACTCTAATTATAATCAGATTTGAATTCGCTCTCAACTGTTTGGGTTGTTGGAAGGGATTCGGTATTTAAAAATGTGGATCACATGACTAACATTGAAATATAGTGTTAATTAAACTGAATTTAAATAGAAAGCGCTCATATTTAAAATTTTTAATTTAAGTTTAAATTAAAACTTTTGTAATTTAAAAATTATTTTATATCGTTACCTTTTTTTTAACAGAATATTAACATGAGCACATTATATAAGTAGGACTTTTTTCTAATTAAATTAAATTAATAATTTTAATTATATTTATCTAAATTTTAAATTAAAAAAAATAAAAATTAAATTAGTATTATCTAAATCGTCACAAATTATATGAATTTTATTGAGTCTCCAATTTATTTATATCTCAATTAATGAGCATGTGAGATGTCTTTCCACATATTTTTTTTCCTCTAAGATAGATGCTTTTATTCTAAATTGAAATAAAATGTTTGGTGAATAAATGACCAAATGTACCCATAAAAGATGAAAACGCTGACAATTGTACCCATAGAAGACCGAAACTAACTTTGTACCCATTGAAGATGCGGTCCGTGTGACAGATATACCCTGTCTTGGTTTGACACCAGCTTCGTGCTTAAACGAACCTACGTGGCACTCCAAACCCCCCAAACCTCTATCTACGTGGATTTGAACGTTATTATAAGGATTAACCCATGAAGTGGAAACCCTAGGGAGTCATCTTCCCCAATTCGAACCACACCCCAGTAAATGCAATTGACTTCAACCTCATCCAGTTTTAAGTGCATATAAGGAGAGAAGGAATTTTCTCGTGAGCCCTGGCATGTCGTTGCGAAGATATAACTCTCCTGCAAGTGATGGAACTCGCAGCAGTTCATCGAGTTCGAAGAGGATGAAGGGAAAGATGCTCGACGGGAAATGCTTCTGTGGGAGGGATGTTGTGTTGATAGAGTTTGGCACCATGACAAATCCTAACAGATGGTTCATCAGATGTCCTGGGTGGGGGGTAATGTACACGCTGTGTTCTTGTTCAGGTTAGAAATCTATTTTTGATATTATTGTTGACTATTCGGTTGGTTTATTTTTTCTAGACAAGAGATTGCAAATACTTTGTGTGGGTGGATGAAATTGAAGAAGGATGGGAGGGCTTAGCAAGAGCTTTAGCAAAAAGAAATTCCGATCAGTCTTATCCAAGGCATGAGGATGGCGTGACTGTAACGACTGGTCTGGAAAATCAGGCAGCATCGTCGATGATGTCCAGGAAATTGAAAAAATTTAGGGGTGAAGTTAGGGGGGAACTTAGGGGAATGAGACTGTTGCTCTCAACCATTGCGTTGGGGGTTGCCTTGTGTTTAATTTTTGAGTTGTATTTGGTTATGAAAGTGTAAGATGTGTATGAGTTGGGAACTTTGGTATGACATGCTGCTTAAGTGATTGTATAACTTTGATCTGGTTTTTATTAATTCTGATGCATTAACATAGGCATGAAGATTTCGATCTCTGGTAGTGTTATGTTTAGTTGTAGTTGATGCAGCCATGTAGATTGACATAAAGTTTATCTTGAAACAATGCTATTGTACACTCACCTGAATCTGTCTCTTCCTCTTAAGAAGCAAGTATAAGTAGAACAAGAAACATAGCAACAGTATGCTTTCGGTTTCTATTCTAAGGATTCATCCAAAATTAAAAAATGCTGTGCTGTCAAAAGACTGATAACATAACCATTGTAAATAGAGGATTCTGATTTACAAAAAATAAGACTTATGACATAAGCCAAACCAGACCATGTTTGGTTGCTCAAAAAAACACCCTGAAATCAAGTTTAACTACCTTATCCTAAACCAGACCATGATAATTACACAATACAAGAGTCTCGAGTTGCTCTTTAATATAACAAAACAACCAAATGCCAGCATTAGTTTTTGACGACCATTGTCGAGTACATTAAAAAAAGAAAACATAACATTAATGAACCATGAAATTCCTATGCTGATTGAGTCTCCAAACCCATGAGTTTCTATCAAAGTAGAGTTGAGTTGCTGCTCCCACTTGAAACACCTGTTTTTGATCTACTGAATGCGCCTTTCCTTCCACGTCCCCTACTATGAAATCCACCCCGACCAGCTATTCCTCGGCCTGTAGCACCCGTAGTCACTCCCGGCGTTGGCATGAATTGCACGAACCGTGTGGATGTCCCAACACTAGCACCTCGCAATGGATGCGCTGTAGTTTCAGAGTTGTGTGTTGATGGGGTGTGTGTTGGTTTGTTGGCAGATGGGGTAGGTGGTTGCTGTGTTTTTGCATTGGGAGGGGGTCGCTTAACACTTCTCCTTTTAACTTGTTTCCTAGTTGTTGCATTGTTGGTTGGAGGTGGCTGTTGTGTGGTTGTTGGCGGTGGCATTCCCTGTGGTGTGCCATGTTGCAGATAAGAAACAGATCTTAGAACAAAAGAATCATAACTAATGTAATGCACTTACATGAGCAGGGTGTGGTGTTGCGGAATCATTTCCATCCTCAGTGGCTGCTGCTTCAGCCTCTGCAGCCTCTAATGTCTCCTCCCAGAACATTTCAGCCATCATGTCATCATGATAATCCCCTTCAGGCACCTGCGAAGCAGCACTCTCTTCACCCATTGCCACTTTTCTCTTTTTACAGGTCCTTTTATTATGACCAGCCTACAGCAAATAACACTTAATGTAAGTTGAACATACATCATAATTACATACGTATTGCATCCTGAACTGATATGAATTAATAACACATATGAGCAGTACTACCTGTGGCAGAATTTGCAGACAATAGTTCCAATCTTCCTTTTTGTTCTATGAGGGTCACTCTTATCAGCAGGGGCATCGTTTCTCTTGTCTCTCTTGTATGAAGGTCTCCCAATTGGTTTTCTATACCGTGGTGGCAGAATAGGTAGGGTGTCTAGCTGCTCCTAGAACTCCTGGCTTGGAACTGGCTGCATAGAACACTGATAGGCCGCATTATATGCACCCATAGTCAGCCAGTTATGGGCGTACTCCTCTGGTCGCCTGTTTTGGTAAGCTAACGCAGCACATGCATGTCTACACGGGAGTCCAGTTAGTTGCCAAAGCCTACAACTGCAGGTAGCCTTGCCCAAATCCACACTGACCTTCACGGGCATACATTGGACTTCGTAAACATTGCCCGCATCATCTCCGGTTGGTAGAGGCCTCCACTTGTTGTTCTCTCTCTTCTCCCTTTCTAACCTGCTCTGCTGGGTTGGGGCCAACCGTCCACTATACCCAACCAAGGCCTTCTTATTCCTAGCCATAATCCTCATTACATAGCACCTCACTTCCTCTAACATTGTAATTATTGGTTTGCCTCTCATTTTCTTCACCTTGGCATTGAACACTTTGCAATTGTTGTTTGTGTAGTTGTCTGCTTTCGGATATTCACTAAAATGGGCCCTGCTCCATTGTTTCGGACTGATCTTATCCAAGTATTCCCATGCTCCAACATTGATCTTCTTTAACTTATCCATGGCAGCATTGAAGTCCTGTGTTGTGGTTGACTTAGCACATGACCACAGACACATTTTCAACTCTAAGTCACTCCATCTCTTGCGGAAGTTTTGCCATATATGCATGGCACAGAATCTATGATTTGCATTTGGATAAATTTCCTGCACTGCAGGTATTAACCCCTGCATGTAGACATAAAAATCAAGCAAGCACAATATTCAGCATAATTAACACTTTCAGCAAGCATGCATATGTTTAACATATTCAGCAAGTAACATATCAGCCATGAACATATTCAGCAATACAGTAGATAAATAAAAACACCAAAGTATAATATTATTCAAGGCCACAAGCTTGTTATAGTACAACTAGTATGATTGCAGGAGTCCAGTGCAGTAAAATTCTTGACAATAACACAATGCCCACTACTGAAAAACTATTAACATTCTAACATTCCTCTTAAATCTCAAGGTTATACTGCTTTTAGAATTTTTTTAATAGACTAGAAATGGTCCGGAAGAGAAGAGAACGTACAGAAAAAGATAAGGCATCATATATCATACATATATGAAAGAAACAGCTAAGACCGAAAGAGACAGAGCATGTAACAACACTTGTCAGTCCCTTGGAATATCAGCTAGAGAAAACACCATTAAACAGACAATGTACAGAGCACCAAATGGAATTCAAAAAACTAATCCTATCCCAAATAAAGTCAATACTCGATAACTATATACATAAGCAATTAACTCTAATTCGCACCATACATCAACTATGTACATCAACTACACTAAACAGGCATAATGAAAAAGAAGAAGACTCTCTACATAATACACCAGATTTCATTGCACTAAATTAATCAAAAAGGGTACCTTCTGCATATCTAACATAAAGTTGAAGCCATTCGCCTGAAAATCTCCGACGTCCTCTTGTAGTATCTCTAGGAACCACTTCCAACTTTCTTTATTTTCTGACTCCACAATTGCATAGGCAATAGGATAGATATGATTATTTGCATCCTGTCCTATTGCTGTCAGTAACTGCCCCCCGTAGTACTGATAAATCCCATTTTTAGGGTTTATCTTGTATTGAATTTAGAGTATTTTGATAACCTTTTCTCGCATTTAACCTATGAATTGGCATGGTTTTGTAATCTCTCCCGTATTTGTGCTTAAGTGTAAAAACATGCTTTTTAAGCCTTATTTTGATGAATTCTAGTTCCTCTTTTATTCCATAAGATGCCTTGATATGTTTGCTAGTAATCTCAGGTTGAAATAGGCTAGTCATGGATCAAGGGAGCAAGGAAGAAAGCATGCAAGTGGAGAGAAGCACAAAAGCCAAAGAAATTGATCTCGACCAAGTACGCGCACGCGCACAAGGCGCTCGCGCGCACATTGCAGAATCGGCCAGGGACGCGCACGCGTACCGTGCGCGCACGCGTCGATGATAGCACATGACTTCATTAATGCAACACGTGCCTAGCGATTTGAGAGGTTTTCTGAACCCATTTTGGCGCCAATTGCTAAGGGAAAGGAATAAAAGGATGAAGGATTAAGGGAAAGGAATCACTCAATGAATCATCTAAGTCTAATATAGAATATACTTAGGATTAGTTTAGAATTTTAGAGAGAGAAGCTCTCACTTCTCTCTAGGATTAGGATTAGGGTTTGATTAATCTCTCTTCTTAGATCTAGGTTTAATTCTTGCTTCAATTTACTTCTCTTTCATCAAGTCTTAATCTTCTCCTCTTCTCCTTTCTAGTTATGCACTTTAATAATTGTAATTCTTCATTTTGTTTTGGATAGATTGTTGTTCATTTGTTTTTTTTCAATAATGCAATTTGAGGTAATTCATGATAATTGTGATTTCCTTGATTTGTTGTTGTTCATTCTTTGCAATAATTGTTGCTAGATTTCATTCTTGTTGTTGATTTACTATGTTTTCCTTTTATGCCTTCCAAGTGTTTGATGAAATGCTTGGTTGGATTTTAGTGTAGGTTTTGCTCCTCTTGGCTTAGGTAGGGTAATTAGTGACACTTGAGTTATCTAATTCCTTTGTTGATTGATAATTAGAAATTGCTAATTGACTTGAATGCCTTTAAAGCTAGTTAATCCTCTAGGAGTTAATTAAGACTAGAGGAATCAACTTGATTCATCCACTTGACTTACCTCCATGGTTAGAGGTTAACTAAGTGGGAGCAATGAACAATTCTCATCACAATTGAGGAGGATAACTAGGATAGGACTTCTAGTTCTCATATCTTGCCAAGAGCCTTTTATAGTTGTTAGTTTATTTTCATTACCATTTACTTTTCATGCTTCTTATCCAAAACCCCAAAATAACTCATAACCAATAACAAGACACTTTATTGTAATTCCTAGGGAGGACGACCCGAGGTTTGAATACATCGGTTTATAAAATTAGGGGTTTGTTACTTGTGACAAACAATCTTTTGTATGAAAGGGTTATTGTTGGTTTAGAAACTATACTTTACAACGAGATTTTATTAGTGAAATTCTAAACCGTCAAAAATCCAATCATCAAGTACCCTCTAAGAAAGGTCCCATCCAAACCTATTAAAGGTCTACAACCTCCCACAAATCCCTTCTTGCACGCATCAAAGCATACATATATCCTCAGAAACAAAGGATTCGAATCAGGCATAGGATTCGTATGTATCCTTACTGTCGAGCCAGGGTTTGTCTTTAGTATTTCATTACCATAATCACGCAGTCTTGCATACTATGCAATCTCGAAACCCTCAATCCTCTCATTCGCCTTCTTCATAGATCTGTAAATTTTCCTCTCATTGATGAGTACATCATACTCAGACCTGAAATATTGGTCAGCCTCCCTCACTGTCAAGTTTGGTTGAACTCTAATCCTCTTCTCTAGCTCATCAATTACCCATTTCCCATCTGCTGACTTACAGTGATTATCTCTGCTACAAGTGTGTTCATTAACAAATGTCTTTACCTGATAGCTTGGGGGAAACGTTCTCTTGGCACAGTAGATTTGCCAAGGACAGTCCTCATCATAGCATATAGCCTTGGATCTTGTTGAGTCACAACGAGCAAAGAATATGCTCCTGCCAATGTGGATATTAAACTTTCGGACAGCCTTCCTGAACTGGTTCAGAGTCTCAAACTCCATCCCCAATTCCAACCTCACCTGGCTAACCGGGGCATCAGCATTGCTCTGAGGAAAAACCGGAGTCTCAGTATCATCGTCACTTGCTATGCTATGCAAGTCCTCTGAAGAATAGCAATGATGTCCAGGGTTTTCATCAGAGAATTCATCCTCCTGAACTGGCACATAAAAGGTTGGTGGCTTGTCCAGATCAGGGTTCAGGATAAAGGATTGCCCTGTAGGGAGAGGCCTCCTGGTTGATCTCCTCTTTTTCCCCTTTTGCCCTCCATCAACCTCAAATGAAGGATTGCTTTGATTAGTTTGGGGGACCCTATTGGAATCAGAGGATCGACCTGAATCGGAGATCGATTGGGAAAGTGGATTCCTACACGAATGTGGGGTGTATTGGGTAAGTTGTTCAGGTTCAACAGGTTCATAAACATTGGCTTCAGGCTGCTGGGAGGGTTGTGACTGACTTGATGGTGGCTGATCTGGTAGGACAGGGGTTGGAGGAGGCTGATAAAATTGTCCTGCTCCATGGGATGATGCTGCTGGTGGATCTGCTGTCTCCTGGGGCACACTGTGAGTATCCTTTTTTTGGGGCACACTGTGACTGTCCTCACCCATTCTTTGGTTCTCTTTCACAACTTGCACATTACCTACAATTTCAGCATCATCATGATCTTCCACTATTACCAATCTTCTCTTTGGACTCTTCTTTGGTGTTGGCGTCCTTTTGGCACATGTCTTTACTCTCCTCTTTGACGGAGTCATATTGTTCTCCTCAACAATCACAGCCTGGTCCACCGGATGCTCTGTATACACATTGATTTTGTTAGGATTCTTCACGGCTGCCTCATACATTCTAACTACGTCCATATCAACCCTTAGGTCCCTCAACCCATCATGAAGCTCCTTCCCTGGTTCTTGCCAGTAAAAATTAGAAACGGACATATATCCAATGTCCTTCAACAAATCAGTTATTAAAAAACCGTCCAGTGTATCAACATTCACCCTATTGATTTCTGTGACTTCACCACCAGTATAACTAATTAACCCACCATGCCCTCTCTCAAACCGTCCTCTATGATTAATACAGAGTGTTATATGGATGGTGGCCATTCCTGGAAATGAAAATACCCAACACAAGCTCAGAAAACATTGTATCTAACCACAGGTAACACAAACCCTAACCCAACTTTTCTACCAATCTTCAGCAATCACATGATTTCATTAGGTACAAGAATATGTCTAACTAATGGGAATGAAATGAAATTAATCAACAATGGCTATGACATACCTCTGTTCGTTGAGCAGCAAAGGTCGTGACCTTTGCGTCGTCCACCACGACACCCTTGGGCGACGTATTGGCTTTGTACTGGCTTCTTCGACTTGGGGACGACGATGACGAAACCCCTTGATTCACCTTCTTTGCCTGGGAGTTATTCACAACACGTCTCCGACTGGGAAAGCAAGCGATCGCGACCTAAAGTCTTCTGCTAGGGCACACCATTCCTCTCCTGCGCAATGTTCCTCAAAAACCAAACAGTTAGCAAAAAAAAAAGGTTTAATCCACGTAGATAGGGGTTTGGGGGGTTTGGAGTGCCACGTAGGTTCGTTTAAGCACGAAGCTGGTGTCAAACCAAGGCAGGGTATATCTGTCACACGGACCGCATCTTCAATGGGTACAAAGTTAGTTTCGGTCTTCTATGGGTACAATTGTCAGCGTTTTCATCTTTCATGGGTACATTTGGTAATTTATTCAATGTTTGGTCTAATAAGGACTACAAGCAACAGCCAAAAACGGAAAAGATCCAACTAAAAAAATTCAAAGACAATTAAAATAGAGTGTGAAAGAAATCAAATGAGGTGGCTAATGTATTTCATGCTTCAAAAGTAACGAAGAAGTAAATAGAATAGAAAGTGAGGTTAGATGGGACTTGGGTCTTTCTCCAATGCTCGACGTGCATGCTCTACAACTAAAAGAGGGGGTTTCTTGTCTCCTTCAAAGATGAGCTAGAGTTGTAGTGTCTTCTCCCTTTCTTCCCTTTCCTACTACTTTGATGAATCGGAACCACCACTTTCATGGATCTTCCATCTGAACTGGAGTGGGGATGGCATTTGCTTCCCAAACTTCAATGGCATATGGACATTCCCAAAGGCAGTGAAAAACGTATTGAGTTGATTCTTTCGTGCAATTTCATCTTCGCAGATAAGCCTTCATACGTCACTTTCCATAAGAAATTCTTGATTTTTGATTGACATTTGAGCCCTTAAATTACAGACCAGAGTTCTTTATGGCGGCACTGTTCTGGGAGAAAATTAGTGCGTGAAAAAATTGGAACACCAAGCTATAGCCGGATGCTACTGTGTAAGCTCCTTTCTTGTCTCTCACCCAGGTAATTTCATCTTCCCCTTCTTTAATTGGAGTTCTAAGAATAACTTCTGCAATTCTGTCTAGTAGAATCAATTCTAAGACCCACTGTGGAGTGTACCCTGTTGCTTGAATATGATTAGAGTAAATTTATTTAGCCAGAAATCCTCTGTAATTCTGATTGAGTTTCTCTTGTCAACCTTCCGCAAAATCTCCTTCTCCAATACCTTCCTACCCTCTAGTACACTTCTCCAGCCTTAAAAAGGGTTGTTTCCAGCTTCTGCTATTAGAAAGTTACAATATTAAAAATATTTACTTTTATAAATTTTGTGTAGAAGTGAATAAGGCTTCGTCAATAATCTCCAGTCTTATTTTGCTAACATGGCAAAATTAAATACTTTTAAGTCTTTAAATTAAGTCCTCCCTATGATCTTAGCCTACACGAGGTCTTCCATTCAACCAATTGCTGTCGTCTCTCCAAACCACATTGTCTCCACCAAAACTGGAGCAAAGCTCTTTGTATTTCATCAACTAAGGTCTCCGGAAGTTAAAGAAGCTTAATGTATAAATTGGGAATGCTGTTGCAACAACTTTAATCAAGATCTTCTGTCCGCTTGATGATAATAAAGAGCGCTTTTAATATTGCAGTTTCTGTAGCACCTTGTCTTTAATATAGGAGATAGTAATTCGTTTGAATCTTTGAATAATTGTTGGTAGCCCGAGATATTTATTTTGGTTCTTAACATGAAAATATGTAAAATCTGAGTCAAACTATTTCGGATAGGAATAAGAGTGTTTTTACCGAAGAAGACAAATGATTTATCTAAGTTTATCACTTGTCCACTAATTTCCTCATAAATTTGTAGGATGCGAATTAGATTTTGACAGCCTTTCTCAGTAGTTTTGCTGAATAAAATTGAGTCATCAGCAAAAAAATAGATGATTGACTTTCGAACATTTATGGTTAAGTCTCAATCTTAAAATTTTCAAGTTCTGTTCTCCTTTGTGGAGAAGGTGAAAATTTTTCTCTGCACAAAATAGAAAAAGGTTGAGAAAAACAGGATCACCTTAACGTAATTCTCTACATGGTTTGAAAAAACTATGAGGTTGACCATCCACAGTAACAAAATAAAAGACTGTTGTCAAGAGTTCCTGAATCCAATTCATCCATTTGTTACAAAAGCCCAAATTTCACATAATATTCCAAACAAACTTGCACTCCACCCTGTCATATGCCTTACTCATATCTAATTTCATAACCAATTCAAAGTCACCATATTTCTTATTCTTTAAGAAGTGCTTAAATTCATGGGCGATCAGTATATTATCACTAATCAAGCGACTTATTATGAAAGCGCTCTGGTTGTCACTAATGATTTTGTTCATTACAAACTGAGCTCTATGCAGTAGAATTTTAGATAAAATTTTGTAAAAAACACTGCTTAAGTTTATAGGCCAAATATCTTTCATGGTTCTAGCATTTGAAATTTTTGGAATAAGATAAATATGGGTGAGATTAAATACTTTTAAAATTTTACTTCCAAAAAAAAAAAAACTCCTGACTGCTCTCATAGAATTTCTCTTTACATATCATAATTACTTAGTAATCGAGATATGCGATTTTTGTAAATGTGTCTTGTTGTGTATATATTTTAAATATGCACAATAACCAAAACATAGTTTAATAATATTTAAATACGTAAATTTTTCAAAAATTATAATATTGACAAATAATATATTTCTTTTATTTATATAAAAAAATTGATCAATGCTACTATCGTTAAAACTTTGTTGATGTTGAAATGTGCTTTGATTCCTTAATTTTTATGAAATTATGCTAAAAATAGGTAAGAATTTATTTTGGTTGGTCAAGCAAAGAATATAAAACTAACCTCTTATATATTTTTTTAAAATAACTCTAGAAAATATAAACATAAAATTTATTATAAATAAATCATAATACAATTCAAATTCATTTATAAATAAATCATATATAATTCAATGTAACTATTTTTTTAAAACAAAAAAGGATACAAAGATTATTTATACTAGTAAAAAGAAAAAAATCTTTACAAATTAATGAATATAATACTTTTAAAAAGGACAAAGTTCTCTACCCTAAACAATAGAGTATCAGAGGTTAGTATCAGATCTGAAGATCCAACATAGTAGCTTCAATGAAAAATAATATATGAGGCTAGTATCATATTATTATTATTACAGACCTGTTACACATACAAATTTTATTGGCAAATAAGTCCAAATAAGTTGGTCCAAACCCAACAAAAATAATCCTCAGGTTAGAATGCGTGTAAACATGCACTTTGAAGACTATCGAATAGCACAAACCTTATTATGAAAAATGATTCTTCTCCCTCGATCAAAACTGCAATGCTCAAAATTCAAACAACGATCAAAACCTCTAAAAAAATCTCTTAAATTGTCGCAAAAAGTCAAGAAAGTTTCAAAGATGAAGTCAAAATCTTCACCAACAAACACAAAAAGAAAAGACGAAAGATTATTGAAGGTAATGTTCATTAATCTTGCAGTTTTCTCACTTTTCTCTTTCTCATTCTGATCGTAAAATGCTACGTAGTAATTTTGCAGTTTATTTTGTGTTCTTGTGTTACTGTTCTCATTATATGCTTCATTTGGTCATAACTATGTTAGGTCGGTGTAATGTTATGTAGTGATAACTGTGTTAGGTCGGTGTAAAAATATCACATAGTGTTTGTTGTATAGTTTAACCTATATTTGCATGTGTTTGGGGATTTGAATGTATTTTTGTGCATGTTTGAGTTTTGCATGTTTTGAAATGAGTGTCTGTAGTGCTTCTGGTATCATTGTATTCATGTTTATGTTTCGGTCTATTTGGTTTGTCTTTCGATATATTTGGTCTATGTTTCTGTGTATTTCACCGGAATTGAGGTATACTTGGTAGTTTTGTACTCTTTATGTTGTAGGTGGACAACAGAATATTGTTCTTATGCTTCTAATATTATTATGTACATATTTGAGTGATTTGTAGTGATTTGTAACTGTTTTTGTCCATTTATCAGGACTTTTGTTCATCGATTTCTTGAAAAAAAAACCATAGAATTTTATTGTAATGCTTCTGGTATTATTTTATCCATGTTTGATTTAGTTGCATGCTTTTCTGATTTCACATTGTATGATGTAATCAAAAAACAATAGTGGCATGTTTGGTTTGTATTTCGATTATTTGGTTTGTATTTCGATATATATGGTTTCTCTTTCGGTGTATTAACCTTTTTTTATTCCTTACAGAAAAAATGACACCAAAGATAGAACCAAAATATAATGTAAACATATATATGTTTAAACAACTCAATTTATTTTGTATAAATATAGTTTATTTACATGATTCTCATTTATTTACAGAAAATCCATAATTTGAGATATTTGACAAGTTCAATTCATGATAAATTTCAAAACATGAGCGAGGACAAGAAAACAATTGTTCGAGACTGGGATTTGGTGGTTTGATACATATCCCTCCAATGAATGTGCCACATAACCTATTGAAACAATTGGCATATTCATTTGATCTGTCCCGTTACAGACTGAGCACACGGTGTAGTAAAATCAACATCACCCAAGAAAATATAGCTTCTGCCCTTGGCTTGAGTATAGCTGGTAAAAATCTATTTCCTAATATATTCTGTGAATCAAATTTTGGTGTATTATCAAATTATTTCTGTCTCATTGAAATATTTCTTATCGCTTTTGCAAGGCTACTGATACGTGGTTAGAAGGACATTTTTGTCATCTTAGAGTTAAGAGACAGAATGGTAATCTTGTCATATTCAAGGATCTGAATTTTAGAAGAATTGTACCATGCCAGTCTTGGACATCAAGAAGACCAAGAGTCCATCTCAAAAACAGTGGTGCTGAAAGGGCAACAATTCATAAGGCCCATTGGGCTAAGGTAAGACAACAAGAAGCCCAATAAAGCTTTTCAAACTCAATGGGAGGCATAATTTATTATCTATTTTTGAATTTTTAGGCCTTTATTTTAAGTTTGTTTTGTTGTTAAAGTTTGTTGAAAGATTTGATTTACTTTTGATTTGTTTAGTAGTATTTTTAGGGATTTTAAATTTAAATCAAATCAAATCTGATCTAATCTAATAAGATCAAATCTGATTTGAATTAGTTATCATATCTTTAGGATTTTAAAATTTAAATCAAATCTGATCTAATCCAATAAGATCAAATCTGATTTAAATTAGTTATCTTATCTTATCTTTTAGCTAATTTGTTAGGACTCTATTTAAACACTTTTGGTGAGACAATTTACATAACTTTGAAGAATAAAATTTTCTTAGTGCTTTATGCACATTTTTTTTAGTGTGATTAAATGAGGTGAGTGATTTGTTTCGCTTGTTGCATGGAGAAGATTGAGTAATTCAATTTTCATCCTTCTAATCTAGGTTATCAAGGACATGTTCTTTGAAGGTCTAGTAGGGAATCCTTTCCGGTGACTTAGGTTGCTAAGAACAGGTATCTTAGAGGTCTAGTAGGAAAATCTTTATCTATCTTTTATGTTTCCGCTGTGTCTTTGGGTATGCCCTTTATTGAATAATTCTTATCTATTGTGATATAACCCCTAATCCCAATTAAATTCTTATCAGCTACGCTATCCATAAAAAACTAACTTCCAAGAACTTAGTGAGGAGAATAAGGAAGTTGTTAGAAGCTTCCAAGGTAAGTCCTTGTTGCAATTATCAACCTCTATGATGGAGATGAATGTCGATGGAAAGGAAAATCGGATGAAATTCAAGAGGACATTCATCCTATACATTCATATGTCTTTCTTGTTGCCGAAAACGGTAAATAAAATTTCTCCAGTTCACATGCTGACCATTCTTCACGAGGACGCAATACGTCAACGTAATTGGGTTGCACATATGCTCAAAGTAAATACATCATTCTAGTATTTTTGGAGGCAGATTCAATCACCAAGGGATTCTGTGTGCTGCTGTCTGCAGAATTTCCTTCAGATTCATGAGACAAAATGGAATTGTCTCTTGAATTTTTAGCATTTGCTGTTTCTGGTTCAGCTTGTCTAGAATTTTCTTTTCCATGATTCTGAGCAGTTTCATCCTCCTTTTGAGCTTGATTTCCTGCATCACCATCTTCCAAAATGCTTTGCACCAAGTTAGTATCACAAAATGTAACATGTATGGACTCTTCAATAATTCTAGTATCTTGATGATAAACTCTATATGCTTTACTAGTTGTGGAATATCCTACAAACAAACACTCATAAGCTTTTGGATCAAATTTCCCCAGGTTTTCTTTGTTATTTAAAACAAAACATTTGCATCCAAAGATGTGCAAGTAATCTAAGTTTGGTGGGTAGCCTTTCCAAAGTTCATAAGGGGTTTTCTTAAAAAATTTCCTTATGATTGTTCTATTTAAAATGTGGCAAGTTGTGTTAACCGCTTTAGCCCAAAGGAATTTTGGAACATTACTCTCACAAAGCATAGCTCTTGTCATCTCTTGTATGCTTCTATTTCTTCTTTCCACAACACCATTTTGTTGTGGTGTTCTAGGACAAGAAAAGTTGTGAGATATTCCAAATTCCTCACAAAAGGATTCAAACAAATTATTTTCAAATTCAGTTCCATGATCGCTTCTTATAGAAGAGATTTTCAAATCCTTTTCATTTTGAATTTTCTTGCAAAAAGGTTCAAAGGCCGAAAAGGCTTCATTTTTGTGTGCAAGAAATAAAACCCAACCAAACCTAGTGTAGTCATCCACAATTACTAAACCATAATGTTTACCACCTAGGCTTTGAGTTCTTGTTGGACCAAATAAATCAATGTGTAGCAACTCAAGTGGTCTTTTAGTAGAGATGTCTTCCTTAGGTTTAAAAGAACTTTTTGTTTGTTTTCCCATTTGGCAAGCATCACAAGTGATGTCTTTGTCAAACTTTATCAAAGGAAGACCTCTTACTAATTCTTTCTTTACAAGTTTGTTTATTTGAAACATACTTGCATGGCCCAATCTCTTGTGCCACAACCACTTTTCAGATTCTTTAGAGTGAAGACAAGCTACATTTTGATCCTTTAGTTCATCAAGAGTAAGTCCATACATGTTATTGAAACACTTGGCAACAAACATCACTTCATTTGTCTTTTCATTAACAACACAGCATTCAAGCCTTTTGAACATAACTAAATATCCTAAATCACACAGCTGACTTATACTCAAAAGATTGTGCTTTAAACCACAAACCAAAAGCACATCATCAATGAAAGTAGATTGCTCATTACCTACTTTTCCAACAGCAATGATTTTACCTTTACCATCATCTCCAAAGGTCACAAAACCTCCGTCTGACTTATTTAGTTTGATGAAGTAGGTTGACCTTCCAGTCATGTGCCTTGAACATCCACTATCCATGTACCACATGTCCTTTTTGTTCTTGGATGCTAGGCAAATCTGCAAGATGAGTTTCAGGTAGCCTTAGGTATCCAAATTAATTTGGATCCGTTGAAGTTAATCCATCTTGGTTGTCCAAGTGCATTGAAATCACAAACAACATTGTAGACTTTGTTTCCTATAACTCTCTTTTCAATGAAGCATTGTGCATATGAGTGACCAAATTTTTTGCAATTAACACAATGATTTTCTAGTGTGTGTCGCTGAAACTTAGGTGAGTTAAATTGCTTGAAGTGATTAACTGGTTGAAATTTTCTGGTTTTTGGAGGAGACACATTTCCTTTAATAAATTGATTTTTGTTATAATTGTTCCTCTTTGCAAAACTGTTTTCACCAGAATTTTTAAAACTCTTTGGATTTTTCGAGAATGAGGTTTTGTTATAGAAAAATGGTTTCTTGAAAGCAGCCTCATTTTTCGAAATATAACCCAAACCTGGCCGGTTTGAATTCGGACCAGTTCTTGGTGAAGGCTCAGCTTCATTTGTGTATTCTTCATCAGATTTTTCTTCACAAGTTGAAACATATCCGATACCTGATTTGTTTGGTATGGATTTAGTATTTGATGAAGAGGCCACAAATTTCATAGAGGAAGTGTTGGAAACTGCATCTTCCTTGGCTATGTAGCCTAAACCAGATTTTTCAAACAATGGTCTTTGACTTGCAAGTAATTTGTCCAAGTTACTAGAACCTTGAGCAAATTTTACCAAGTCACCATTCAGCCTTTTAATCATATCATTTAATCTTTCATTTTCAGCAATTAACTCATGAGAAGGATCCATAATGTGCTTTCCTTTTAATTTTTCAAGTTCAGGTTTTAGAAATCTGTTTTCTTCAATTATGTCCAAAGCACATTCAGTTTCCTTTACTTTTTCTTTTAAAAATTCATTTTCAGCTCTTAACACATCTCTTTCAGATTTACATTCATTGTATTTGTCAAGCAGTTTTGATGTATTTAAAGTGAGATCATCAATAATAGCATGCAAGTCTTCAATGGTCAAATCATAATAATTTACCTCATCAAGATTGTTGTTTCCAGCCATGAAACAGTCTTTGTCATCTCCTTCAAATTCTTCTTCTTCATTTGAGTCATTCTCAAGATCTTCCTAAGCTGCCATGAGTACTCTCTTCCTTTCCTTCTTTCCTTTGTCCTCCTTTTTGAGTTTTGGACCGTTTGACTTGAAGTGTCCAGCCTCCTTGCAGTGATGACACGCCACCTTGCTCAAGTCTATCTTTTGCTCCTTTGAACTTGAACCCTTGTATTTGCCTTTGCTTTTCATCATCTTTCTAAATCTCCTAGCAAAAAACAAAAGCTTGTCATCTGAAATACCATCACTCGACTCACTCTCTTTTGGTTCTATTTGTGACTTGAGGGCTATTCCCTTTTTCTTTGAGTCTGTGTTTGTGTGTGTGGCTTCATAGGCAAGGAGTTTTCCTCTCAGCTCATCATAGGTTATGGAACTTATGTTGTTACTCTCGGTTAGGACAGTGGCAGTGTTTTTCCACTCTTTTGTGAGGCTTCTAAGGAGTTTTCTCACCAAGGTTTGTTCTGAATAGTTTGTACCCTGGTGTGCGAAATTGTGATCACTACTTTTCACAACTCAAATAATCCCTAGTAATGGCTCCAAAGACTTGGTGCTCAATACCATGGCATAAACACAACTTTGCACAACTAACCAGCAAGTGCACTGGGTCGTCCAAGTAATAAACCTTACGTGAGTAAGGGTCGATCCCACGGAGATTGTTGGTATGAAGCAAGCTATAGTCACATTGTAAATCTTAGTCAGGCAGACTCAAATGGGTATGGGTGATATATGAATAAAACATAAAGATAAAGATAGAGATACTTATGCAATTCATTGGTGAGAACTTCAGATAAGCGTATGAAGATGCTTGTCCCTTCCGTCTCTCTGCTTTCCTGCTGTCTTCATCCAACCCTTCTTACTCCTTTCCATGGCAAGCTTATGCAAGGGTTTCACTGTTGTCAGTGGCTACCTCCCATCCTCTCAGTGGAAATGTTCAACGCACCCTGTCACGGCACGACTATCCATCTGTCGGTTCTCGATCAGGCCGGAATAGAATCCATTGATTCTTTTGCGTCTGTCACTAACGCCCCGCCCTCAGGAGTTTGAAGCACGTCACAGTCATTCAATCATTGAATCCTACTCAGAATACCACAGACAAGGTTAGACCTTCCGGATTCTCTTGAATGCCGCCATCAGTTCTTGCCTATACCACGAAGACTCTGATCTCACGGAATGGCTGGCTCGTTTGTCAGGCGAGCGCTCGGTTGTCAGGCGATCAACCATGCATCGTGTATCAGGAATCCAAAAGATAAACATTAGAGCCTTGTTGCTTGTAGAACGACAGTGGTTGTCAATCACGCGTTCATAAGTGAGAATGATGATGAGCGTCACATAATCATCACATTCATCAAGTTCTTGAGTGCAAATGAATATCTTGGAACAAGAACAAGCGGAATTGAATAGAAGAACAATAGTAATTGCATTAATACTCGAGGTACAGTAGAGCTCCACACCTTAATCTATGGTGTGTAGAAACTCCACCGTTGAAAATACATAAGAACAAGGTCTAGGCATGGCCGAATGGCCAGCCTCCCAAAGTGATCAAAAGATCTAAAGATCAAAAGATTCCAAAGATCAGAAGATGAAAATACAGTAGTAAAAGGTCCTATATATAGAGAACTAGTAGCCTAGGGTGTACAGAGATGAGTAAATGACATAAAAATCCACTTCCGGGCCCACTTGGTGTGTGCTTGGGCTGAGCAATGAAGCATTTTCGTGTAGAGACTCTTCTTGGAGTTAAACGCCAGCTTTTGTGCCAGTTTGGGCGTTTAACTCCCATTTTGGTGCCAGTTCCGGCGTTTAACGCTGGGAATTCTGAAGGTGACTTTGAACGCCGGTTTGGGCCATCAAATCTTGGGCAAAGTATGGACTATTATATATTGCTGGAAAGCCCAGGATGTCTACTTTCCAACGCCGTTGAGAGCGCGCCAATTGGGCTTCTGTAGCTCCAGAAAATCCACTTCGAGTGCAGGGAGGTCAGAATCCAACAGCATCTGCAGTCCTTTTCAGTCTCTGAATCAGATTTTTGCTCAGGTCCCTCAATTTCAGCCAGAAAATACCTGAAATCACAGAAAAACACACAAACTCATAGTAAAGTCCAGAAAAGTGAATTTTAACTAAAAACTAATAAAAATATACTAAAAACTCAACTAAAACTACTAAAAACATACTAAAAACAATGCCAAAAAGCGTACAAATTATCCGCTCATCACAACACCAAACTTAAATTGTTGCTTGTCCTCAAGCAACTGAAAATCAAATAAGATAAAAAGAAGAGAATATGCAATGAACTCCAAAAACATCTATGAAGATCAGTATTAATTAGATGAGCGGGGCTTTTAGCTTTTTGCCTCTGAATAGTTTTGACATCTCACTTTATCCTTTGAAATTCAGAATGATTGGCTTCTTTAGGAACTCAGAATCCAGATAGTGTTATTGATTCTCCTAGTTAAGTATGATGATTCTTGAACACAGCTACTTTATGAGTCTTGGCCGTGGCCCAAAGCACTCTGTCTTCCAGTATTACCACCGGATACATACATGCCACAGACACATAATTGGGTGAACCTTTTCAGATTGTGACTCAGCTTTGCTAGAGTCCCCAATTAGAGGTGTCCAGGGTTCTTAAGCACACTCTTTTTGCCTTGGATCACAACCTTATTTCTTTCTTTTTCTTTCTTTTTCTTTTTCCCCCTTTTTTTCGTTTTTCTCCTTCTCTCTTTTTTTTTTGTATTCACTGCTTTTTCTTGCTTCAAGAATCATTTTTATGATTTTTCAGATCCTCAGTAACATGTCTCCTTTTTCATCATTCTTTCAAGAGCCAACCAATCATGAACAACAAATTCAAAAGACATATGCACTGTTTAAGCATACATTCAGAAAACAAAAGTGTTGCCTCCACATCAAAATAATCAATCTGTTATAAAATCTGAAATTCATGCAATTCTTTTCTTTTTCAATTAAGAACATTGTTTATTTAAGAAAGGTGATGGATTCATAGGACATTCATAACTTTAAGGCATAGACACTAAGACACTAATGATCATAAGACACAAACATGGACAAACATAAAGCACAATTTTCGAAAAACAAGAAAATAAAGAACAAGGAGATTAAAGAACGGGTCCACCTTAGTGATGGCGGCTTGTTCTTCCTCTTGAAGGTCTTATGGAGTGATTAAGCTCCTCAATGTCTCTTCCTTGTCTTTGTTGTTCCTCTCTCATGATTCTTTGATCTTCTCTAATTTCATGGAGGAGGATGGAATGTTCTTGGTGCTCCACCCTTAGTTGTCCCATGTTGGAACTTAATTCTCCTAGGGAGGTGTTCAGTTGCTCCCAATAGTCTTGTGGAGGAAAGTGCATCTCTTGAGGCATCTCAGGGATTTCATGATGAGATGGGTCTCTTGTTTGCTCCATCCTTTTCTTAGTGATGGGCTTGTCCTCATCAATGAGGATGTCTCCTTCTATGTCCACTCCAACTGAATAACAGAGGTGGCAAATGAGATGTGGAAAGGCTAACCTTGCCAAGGTGGAAGACTTGTCCGCCACCTTGTAGAGTTCTTGGGCTATGACCTCATGAACTTCCACTTCTTCTCCAATCATGATGCTGTGGATCATGATGGCCCGGTCTAGAGTAACTTCGGACCGGTTGCTAGTGAGAATGATTGAGCATTGGATAAACTCCAACCATCCTCTAGCCACGGGCTTGAGGTCATGCCTTCTTAATTGAACCGGCTTCCCTCTTGAATCTCTCTTCCATTGGGCGCCCTCTTCACAGATGTCTATGAGGACTTGGTCCAACCTTTGATCAAAGTTGACCCTTCTAGTGTAAGGATGTTCATCTCCTTGCATCATGGGCAAGTTGAATGCTAACCTTACATTTTCCGGACTAAAATCCAAGTATTTCCCCCGAACCATAGTGAGCCAATTCTTTGGATCCGGGTTCACACTTTGATCATGGTTCTTGGTGATCCATGCATTGGCATAGAACTCTTGAACCATTAAGATTCCGACTTGTTGAATGGGGTTGGTGAGGACTTCCCAACCTCTTCTTCGAATCTCATGTCGGATCTCCGGATATTCACTCTTTTTGAGTGAAAAAGGGACCTCGGGGATCACCTTCTTCAAGGCCACAACTTCATAGAAGTGATCTTGATGCACCCTTGAGATGAATCTCTCCATCTCCCATGACTCGGAGGTGGAAGCTTTTGCCTTCCCTTTCCTCTTTCTAGAGGTTTCTCCGGCCTTGGATGCCATAAATGGTTATGGAAAAACAAAAAGCAACGCTTTTACCACACCAAACTTAAAAGGTTTGCTCGTCCTCGAGCAAAAGAAGAAAGAAGAGAGTAGAAGAAGAAAAAATGGAGGAGAGGGAGATGGCTTTGTGTTCGGCCAAAGAGGGGGAGAAGTGGTGTTTAGGTTGTGTGAAAATGAAGGGGTGAAGAAGGGTTTATATAGGAGAGGGGGGCTCATGGTTCGGTCATGTATGGGTGGGTTTGGGAGGGAAAGTGGTTTGAATTTGAAGGGTGAGGTAGGTGGGGTTTTATGAAGGATGGATGTGAGTGGTGAAGAGAAAGATGGGATTTGATAGGTGAAGGGTTTTTGGGGAAGAGGTGTTGAGGTGATTGGTGAATGGGTGAAGAAGAGAGAGAGTGGTGGGGTAGGTGGGGATCCTGTGGGGTCCACAGATCCTGAGGTGTCAAGAAAAAGTCATCCCTGCACCAAATGGCATGCAAAAACGCGTTTTGAGTCAATTCTGGCGTTAAACGCCGGGCTGGTGCCCATTTCTGGCGTTTGACGCCAGGTTCTTGCCCTTTCCTGGCGTTTAACGCCAGTCTGGTGCCCCTTTCTGGTGTTAAACGCCCAGAATGGTGCCAGACTGGGCGTTAAACGCCCACCTGCTAGCCTCACTGGCGTTTAAACGCCGGTAGGTTCTTCCTCCAGGGTGTGCTGTTTTTCTTCCTGTTTTTCATTCTGTTTTGCTTTTTCAATTAATTTTGTGACTTCTTATGATCATCAACCTACAAAAAACATAAAATAACAAAGGGAAATAGATAAAATATAACATTGGGTTGCCTCCCAACAAGCGCTTCTTTAATGTTAGTAGCTTGACAGAGGGCTCTCATGGAGCCTCACAGATACTCAGAGCAATGTTGGAACCTCCCAACACCAAACTTAGAGTTTGGTTGTGGCCTCCCAACACCAAACTTAGAGTTTGACTGTGGGGGCTCTGTTTGACTCTGTTTTGAGAGAAGCTCTTCATGCTTCCTCTCCATGGTGACAGAGGGATATCCTTGAGCCTTAAACACAAAGGATTCTTCATTCACTTGAATGATCAGTTCACCTCTGTCAACATCAATCACAGCCTTTGCTGTAGCTAGGAAGGGTCTGCCAAGGATGATGGATTCATCCATGCACTTCCCAGTCTCTAGGACTATGAAATCAGTAGGGATGTAATGGTCTTCAACTTTTACCAGAACAACCTCTACAAGTCCATAAGCTTGTTTTCTTGAGTTGTCTGCCATCTCTAGTGAGATTCTTGCAGCTTGTACCTCAAAGATCCCTAGCTTCTCCATTACAGAGAGAGGCATGGGGTTTACACTTGACCCTAAGTCACACAGAGCCTTCTTGAAGGTCATGGTGCCTATGGTACAAGGTATTGAAAACTTCTCAGGATCTTGTTTCTTTTGAGGTAATTCCTGCCTAGACAAGTCATCCAGTTCTTTGGTGAGCAAAGGAGGTTCATTCTCCCAAGTCTCATTACCAAATAACTTGTCATTTAGCTTCATGATTGCTCCAAGGTATTTAACAACTTGCTCTTCAGTGACATACTCATCCTCTTCAGAGGAAGAATACTCATCAGAGCTCATGAATGGCAGAAGTAAGTCCAATGGAATCTCTATGGTCTCATTTTGAGCCTCAGATTCCCATGGTTCCTCATTAGGGAACTCATTGGAGGTCAGTGCACGCCCATTGAGGTCTTCCTCAGTGGCGTTCACTTCCTCTCCTTCCTCTCCAAATTCGGCCATATTGATGGCCTTGCACTCTCCTTTTGGATTTTCTTCTGTATTGCTTGGAAGAGTACTAGGAGGGAGTTCAGTAATTTTCTTGCTCAGCTGTCCCACTTGTGCCTCCAAATTCCTAATGGAGGACCTTGTTTCAGTCATGAAACTTTGAGTGGTTTTGATTAGATCAGAGACCATGGTTGCTAAGTCAGAGTGGTTCTGCTTAGAATTCTCTGTCTGTTGCTGAGAAGATGATGGAAAAGGCTTGCCATTGCTAAACCTGTTTCTTCCACCATTATTGTTGTTGAAACCTTGTTGAGGTCTCTCTTGATTCTTCCATGAGAAATTTGGATGATTTCTCCATGAAGAATTATAGGTGTTTCCATAGGGTTCTCCTAGGTAATTCACCTCTTCCATTGAAGGGTTCTCAGGATCATAAGCTTCTTCTTCAGATGAAGCATCCTTAGTACTGCTTGGTGCATTTTGCATTCCAGACAGACTTTGAGAAATCAAATTAACTTGTTGAGTCAATATATTATTCTGAGCCAGAATGGCATTCAGAGTATCAATCTCAAGAACTCCTTTCTTCTGACTTGTCCCATTGTTCACAGGATTTCTTTCAGAAGTATACATGAATTGGTTATTTGCAACCATTTCAATGAGCTCTTGAGCTTCTGTAGGCGTCTTCTTCAAATGAAGAGATCCTCCAGCAGAGCTATCCAAAGACATCTTGGACAGTTCAGATAGACCATCATAGAAAATACCTATGATGCTCCATTCAGAAAGCATGTCAGAAGGACATTTTCTGATCAATTGTTTGTATCTTTCCCAAGCTTCATAGAGGGATTCACCATCCTTCTGTCTGAAGGTTTGGACTTCCACTCTAAGCTTACTCAATTTTTGAGGTGGAAAGAACTTTGCCAAGAAGGCATTGACTAACTTTTCCCATGAGTCCAGGATTTCTTTAGGTTGTGAGTCCAACCATGTTCTAGCTCTGTCTCTTACAGCAAAAGGGAATAGCATAAGTCTGTAGACCTCAGGGTCAACCCCATTAGTCTTGACAGTGTCACAGATTTGCAAGAATTCAGCTAAGAACTGATGAGGATCTTCCAATGGAAGTCCATGGAACTTGCAATTCTGTTGCATTAGAGAAACTAATTGAGGCTTAAGCTCAAAGTTGTTTGCTCTAATGGCAGGGATAGAGATGCTTCTCCCATAGAAGTCGGGAGTAGGTGCAGTGAAGTCACCCAGCACCTTCCTTGCATTGTTGTTGTTTTCGGCTGCCATGGGTTCTTCTTCTTTGAAGATTTCTGTTAGGTCCTCTACAGAGAGTTGTGCCTTAGCTTCTCTTAGCTTTCGCTTCAAGGTCCTTTCAGGTTCAGGGTCAGCTTCAACAAGAATGCCTTTGTCTTTGCTCCTACTCATATGAAAGAGAAGAGAACAAGAAAATGTAGAATCCTCTATGTCACAGTATAGAGATTCCTTGAGGTGTCAGAGGAAAAGAAAAATAGAAGGAAGAAGTAGAGAATTCGAACTTATCAAGAAAGATGAAGTTCGAATTGTTCATTAAGGAATAGTGTTAGTCCGTAAATAGAAGGATGTGAGAAGAGGGGAAGAAATTTTCGAAAATAATTTAAAAAGATTTAAAAAACATTTTGAAAAACTTTAATTGATTTTCGAAAATTAAGAGTGGAAAAGAAATCAAGTGATTTTTGAAAAAAATTTTGAAATTAGAAATCAAAAAGATATGATTGAAAACTATTTTGAAAAAGATGTGATTAAAAAGATATGATTGAAAAGTTATGGTTTTAAAAAGATATGATTGAAAGATATGTTTTGAAAAACAATTTTTAAAAAGATTTGATTTTAAAAATTAATGACTTGCCTAACAAGAAAAGATATGATTCAAACATTAAACCTTTCTCAATAGAAAAGGCAACATACTTGAATTGTTCAATCAAATCATTAATTGATAGCAAGTATCTTTGAAAAAGGAAAGAAATTGATTTTGAAAACATTTGATTGAAAAGATTTGATTTGAAAAAGATTTGATTTTGAAAAACTTTGAAAACTTGAAAAAAATTGATTTGAAAACAAAATCTTCCCTCTTGTGCCATCCTGGCGTTAAACGCCCAGAATGGTGCACATTCTGGCGTTTAACGCCCAATGCACTACCTTTTTGGGCGTTAAATGCCCAACCAGGCACCCTGGCTGTCGTTTAAACGCCAGTCTGTCCTTTTTCACTGGGCGTTTTGAACGCCCAGCTTTTTCTGTGTAATTCCTCTACTGCATGTTCTGAATCTTCAGTTCCCTGTACTATTGACTTGAAAATAGAACCAAGATCAAATAAACAATGCATGCAAGACACCAAACTTAAAATTAGACACTAGACTCAAACAATAAACATAAAATATTTTTGGTTTTTATGATTTTGTAATTTTTTTGTGCTTTTTCGAAAATTAAGTGGAAAAGAAAATAAAGGTATCAAAATTCTTAATGAGAATTCCAGGAATCATGCAATGTTAGTCTAAAGCTTTAGTCTAAAGAAATTAGACATGGCTAGCTAAGCTTCAGCAGAACATTGCATTCAAGAGCTAAATTGATGAAGATCAATCAGCTTGGTGATGATAAGAACATCACCTTGAAACACTAGAATTCATTCTTTAAGAACTCTAAAAAAAAATACCTAATCTAAGCAACAAGATGAACCGTCAGTTGTCCAAACTCAACAATCCCCGGCAACGGCGCCAAAAACTTAGTGTGCGAAATTGTGATCACTACTTTTCACAACTCAAATAATCCCTAGTAATGGCTCCAAAGACTTGGTGCTCAATACCATGGCATAAACACAACTTTGCACAACTAACCAGCAAGTGCACTGGGTCGTCCAAGTAATAAACCTTACGCGAGTAAGGGTCGATCCCACGGAGATTGTTGGTATGAAGCAAGCTATGGTCACATTGTAAATCTTAGTCAGGCAGACTCAAATGGGTATGGGTGATATATGAATAAAACATAAAGATAAAGATAGAGATACTTATGCAATTCATTGGTGAGAACTTCAGATAAGCGTATGAAGATGCTTGTCCCTTCCGTCTCTCTGCTTTCCTGCTGTCTTCATCCAACCCTTCTTACTCCTTTCCATGGCAAGCTTATGCAAGGGTTTCACCGTTGTCAGTGGCTACCTCCCATCCTCTCAGTGAAAATGTTCAACGCACCCTGTCACGGCACGGCTATCCATCTGTCGGTTCTCGATCAGGCCGGAATAGAATCCATTGATTCTTTTGCGTCTGTCACTAACGCCCCGCCCTCAGGAGTTTGAAGCACGTCACAGTCATTCAATCATTGAATCCTACTCAGAATACCACAGACAAGGTTAGACCTTCCGGATTCTCTTGAATGCCGCCATCAGTTCTTGCCTATACCACGAAGACTCTAATCTCACGGAATGGCTGGCTCGTTTGTCAGGCGAGCACTCGGTTGTCAGGCGATCAACCATGCATCGTGTATCAGGAATCCAAGAGATAAACATTAGAGCCTTGTTGCTTGTAGAACGACAGTGGTTGTCAATCACGCGTTCATAAGTGAGAATGATGATGAGCGTCACATAATCATCACATTCATCAAGTTCTTGAGTGCAAATGAATATCTTGGAACAAGAACAAGCGGAATTGAATAGAAGAACAATAGTAATTGCATTAATACTCGAGGTACAGTAGAGCTCCACACCTTAATCTATGGTGTGTAGAAACTCCACCGTTGAAAATACATAAGAACAAGGTCTAGGCATGGCCGAATGGCCAGCCTCCCAAAGTGATCAAAAGATCTAAAGATCAAAAGATTCCAAAGATCAGAAGATGAAAATACAGTAGTAAAAGGTCCTATATATAGAGAACTAGTAGCCTAGGGTGTACAGAGATGAGTAAATGACATAAAAATCCACTTCCGGGCCCACTTGGTGTGTGCTTGGGCTGAGCAATGAAGCATTTTCGTGTAGAGACTCTTCTTGGAGTTAAACGCCAGCTTTTGTGCCAGTTTGGGCGTTTAACTCCCATTTTGGTGCCAGTTCCGGCGTTTAACGCTGGGAATTCTGAAGGTGACTTTGAACGCCGGTTTGGGCCATCAAATCTTGGGCAAAGTATAGATTATTATATATTGCTGGAAAGCCCAGGATGTCTACTTTCCAACGCCGTTGAGAGCGCGCCAATTGGGCTTCTGTAGCTCCAGAAAATCTACTTCGAGTGTAGAGAGGTCAGAATCCAACAGCATCTGCAGTCCTTTTCAGTCTCTGAATCAGATGTTTGCTCAGGTCCCTCAATTTCAGCCAGAAAATACCTGAAATCACAGAAAAACACACAAACTCATAGTAAAGTCCAGAAAAGTGAATTTTAACTAAAAACTAATAAAAATATACTAAAAACTCAACTAAAACTACTAAAAACATACTAAAAACAATGCCAAAAAGCGTACAAATTATCCGCTCATCATACCCATAGCATCAAGGTTGTTGATTATTATTGAGAATCTCTCAAAAACTTCATCAATGCTTTCTCCATCCTTCATGCTAAACATCTCGTACTCTTTTCGCAGCATATCAATCCTCGTTTCTTTGACTTGTTTAGTGCCTTCATGTGTAACCTGGAGTTTTTCCCAGATTTCTTTGGCTGTCTTGCATCTAGACACCTTCCGGTATTCTTCAAAGCTGATAGCACAGTGAAGAAGGTTGATTGCTTTAGCGTTCAGCTCTATCTTCTTCTTGTCATCTTCATTCCATTCAGCTTCTTCTTTCGGAGTTACCACTCCATCAGCACTTGTTTTTGTTGGGATCTTGGGACCACTCATAACGATCTTCCATAAGTTGTAGTCAATGGATTGGATGAAGATTCTTATCCTTTCTTTCCAGTAGGAATAGTTCTTTCCGTTGAAGAAGGGTGGCCGGTTGTTTGACTGGCCTTCAGTGAGGGTGTAAGCAACTGTGGTTGTGTCCAGATTGTTCGCCATTGGATCTTTGCTCCAAGGGGTTAAGCTTGATACTTGAGACCTTAGCTCCTGATACCAATTGAAGGTTGTGGTAGGCTTAGAGAAGGGGGTTGAATCTATGCCTTCCTTTTAAGTTGCTGTTATTACCCTTTTAAAACAAATTTGCAATTCTGTTTCTGTTTGAACTCAACAGCGGAAATTGATGAGACAATTTATTTTTGTCTCATGAATATCAGAAAACAGAACACAGTAGAGAAGAGAAAAGCTAACACCAGCATGTATCCTGGTTCGGTTGCCTTGTGCTCTGCAACCTACATCCAGTCTCCTCCACAACTATGGAAGAATTTCACTATAGTTAACAGTGTTACATACACCAATTCCACAGGATTGACACAATCTTTTCACATTCAAGTTCTAACCTAACTTGACAATGGCTATGCTAATACCTAACTATTCACTCTTAGTGCTGACCCAACTAAGAAAGGGATACCTCACAGGTACAAGATACAAGACACAAACACACTTAAAGAAATCTGAAATTTAACTTTAGGCTTTTCTCTCAAGTGTTTCACTCAGCCTTTTTCCACTCATGGCTTTTACTTGAGCTTTCTCACAATGCCTTTTCTCACTAGAAATTACAGAAAGACAAACATAGAAAAGTACATTACAATCAGTAAAACATGAAGGAGATTGACTTCATCAAACAGCCTCTTTGCTATGTGAAAAATCAGCTTTGCAAACCTCTGATTTAGTTCTTCAGTATTGGCCGAATGCCTCTTTGATAGAGAGCATTATCCAAGTAGAGGAACTTCACAGGGAATACTTCACAGAACACAATTCTCAAATTCTGGTTTTTTTTCTCCTTTTTTTGAATAAACAGCAAGCTTCTTTTTTATCTCCTTGCATGTTCCTTGGTTCTTCTTCCAAGGTCAACACCTTGAGCCTTGAGCTTCACCAACCCACAAGCTCACTTTTTCTTCTCAAGCATCAAAGTAGAACCTTTGCTTCTGACTTTTCAAGCTTGACCGAAAGCCATGAAGGAGTAACCAAAAATGTCTTCCAATGGTCAACCAAATCTGAACCATAGAGATGCAACTTAGTTCCCAAGAATCTCTTGTGACCGTGGATTTGTAGCAGTGAAGAACAGAGATCAACTTTTCCCTTGAATGCCATTTTCGGATAGAGCAGAGAGTTCGGAAGAAAGGATGAAGATCTGATGCATGCAAGATGAGATGGATTACCTTTCTTAAGCTTGATTTGGTTTGGAATTTCTATTTTAGCTTCTGTGCTTCAAGCTTCAACGCTCTCTCTCTTGCTTCTTTGGTTACAGCTTAGTGAAGAAGCTCTCTCTCTTTCTTATTTTTTCTGAAGTTGATTTGACTTGATTAGAAAGGAGAAGAACGTTGCACTTCAAGAGGGAGAAGACTTCAATCTTACAAGAGAAGCTTTGTGAGATGGATTTGGATTGAATTTCCGTTAAGCAACTCGGTTGGCCCATCAGATTCTTTGGCTTCTTTCTTTGCTTTTGTTTGGGCTTTACCCATCAGCCTTACTATATTGTCTTTATACCATTTGGGCTGCTTGAATGAATTTGGCCTGCAACATGAAATAAATAATTAGTAATATGCCATTAAAATTGATCAACACTAATTATTTATTTTTCCCAAAAATAATGTTTGTCATCACTAATTAATTTAGTTAATTTCTTAACTCAACAGATACAAAGTCATTCATTTACAATAATGACATATAACAACCATGTCAATTGAATTTTTTATTTCATCATGTATTATATTCTTATTACATGATGATTTCATTTATTCAATTAAATGACAGTAATGGTGAGTTCAAATCTTAAAATTGGATTCCATAAAAAAATTAATTGTATATCAATTGCATATGGCACCTATTCAAATGAAGATGCTAAAAATATCTTCTTATGAAGATTCCTGTGTTAAAGGTGTATTTGTTTATTTAGCCACACTTAAAAAAAAAAAACACTTTTATAACACATCAAAATCAAACCTTACAATTCATCATCTAATGGTAAAAAACAAACATCTTCATATAAAGACAATTGTAAAATCTTCATGCAAGTATCCACCATTGCATATAACTATTATACTATTCATTTTATGCTATTAAATTTTATGTTACTACTTGTTTAATACTGAAAGTTAAGCAAAAAATAGTTACAAACATGCAAATTTACTATTTTTACACAAAGAATATACCTTATAGCTAAACAAGATTTATTATATTATTAAATAACTAATTATTTATTGCTTTATTAACAAGTTAGTGCAGATTTTATGAAACAAAATTATAATATTAACAAACAAAATTAAGTAATTCACATTTGGTATGTATGACATTCATATCTAGTCTTCTTCTTTACATTTACCAACTTTCAAGATATATTTTGCTACTTTGAACTCCTGTGCTTTTACAATATATATATTATTCAATATATGTTGTGATTTTATTAATATTTATTTTCTCAATTTATCTTATTCATGTCATATGACCTTCAATATAAATTATAAATATTCAATAACTAATTGCTTTGAGCGAGAAATTCATCAATAAGTTGTTGTGGGTCAAAACAATTCCCAAAATAATTAATCATTATATCCTCAAATTATATAATTGATTCCGTCAATGGATATCTATTTCTCAATGTTCTGAAAATTGGACCAGACCAGCTAGTTCAACCGGGTTAATCGGAAATCGGTCACCTAGCCGGTCCGGTCCTCCCACAAAACTGTGCTGCAAAAAACCGGTTGAAAAACAGGCCGAACCGGTGGTTAACCAGCAAACCGGTCCGGTTTCTGCATGTACCGATTCTCTCCCCCCCAGCTAATGAAACAGCGTCGTTTGGCTTTTTTAAAAAAAAAAGAGGCTGAAGAACGCGTCTTGCCTAAATCCCTAATCAGCTACTCTTTGAAGAACACTCCCACAGTCTCACTCCCAAGCCCTAAGCTTGTCGAGGCTCAAGGTTCTGTTGTTCTGCCAATGAAGAACAACTGTCGCCGTGAATCGGAATAGACGCCGGAGCAAGCGCCACTGTCGCGGGTCATCGCCACAGCGTCGCTGGTCGTCGCCTCAACGTCGCGGATCATCGTCTCAGCGTCGCGGGTCGTTCTGTTCTCTACTTCGAGGCTCGAGCTTCTGGCCTTTTGTTCTCTACTTCTCTTGCGGTTAGTTCTGGGCTTCTGGCTCTTCTTCTGTTCTTTCTGTTTTCATTGTTTGTTCTGGGCTTCTGTTCTTCTGTGTTCCTGGCTTTTTTAATTTTTTTAATTTTATTTTTTATATGATTAATCAAATGTTGAATTTGAGAATAAATTTGATCTATGTTGAATTTGAGAATTCTGCTCTGCTCTGTTCTTCAATTTTTTAATCTTTTTAATTCTGCTCTGTTCAATTTTTTTCTTTTTTTAATTCTGCTCTGTTGAATGCCATATGAATTGTATGAACTATGAACTATGAATTGATATGTTGGTCTGGATTTTGGATTGTTGGCATTCTGAATTTAGATGGAACAGTCACAAAATGATCAGCAACAATAACATAATGCTGTACAAAAATCTCAGACAGGTTCCTCTCGAGAAAAATCTGACCCGGCTTGGGAATATTTCACTGTGAAATATGATAAAAATCATAAGGCACAATATACATGTATCTTTTGTTTGAATACTTATAATGGAGGGGGGTATATAGGATGAAATATCATCTTGCGAAAATTTCTGGACAAATTAAAGTATGTAGCAAAGTCACTTAAGAAGTTGAACTTCAATTCAAAAGGATTCTGATGGAAAACAAAAAAAAAATAAGATGGAAAAAAGAAAATTTGAGGAGGAGTCTTATGGTGGGGAAGCACCTGCACAAGAGGCTGAATTGCCTAACTATGTACAAGCTGTTGTTCCTACAATAACGGGAGACAAAGGAAAGAGAAGAGTTGTAGTAGCTACACAAATTGGAAGTTACTTTAAAGAAAGAACTACTCAAGGATCTCAACTGACTTTGAAAAGTGTTTTGGCTAGTAAAGAAATTATGCACAAGGCTAAGTTGGGACTTGCCAAATGAATTGTTGATGCATGTATTTCTTTCAATGCAATTCAATCACCTTACTTTCAACCTGCATTGGATGGTGTTGCTGTAATTGGGCCTGGTTTCAAGGGACGTCATATGATGAAATGAGAGTTTATTTGCTGGCTAATCTTAAGAGAGAGTGTCAGTTGCTGGTTGAAAAGTATAGGAGCTCATGGAAAAGCACCGGTTGTACGCTGATGGCAGATGGGTGGACTGATCAAAGGCAACGAACTTTAATAACTTTCTAGTTTATTGTCCTGCTGGTATGTCATTCGTTAAGACTGTTGATGCTTCTGATGTGATAAAAACTGCCAATGTTTTGTTTAATTTGTTTGTTGATGTTATTGAGTGGGTTGGGCCTAGTAAGTTTGTGCATGTGGTCACTAATAATGCTGCTAATTATGTATCTGCTGGAAAACTTATTCATGAAAAATACCCAAATATATTTTGGTCTCCTTGTGCTGTCCATTGTATCAATCTAATTTTGAAAGATATTGCAAGTATTCCTCACATAGCTTACCTTGCTTCCCGTGCTTCAAAAGTGACTATGTTTGTTTACAATTATATGAACTTATTGTCTTGGCTTAGAAAAAGAAAAAGTTGGACAGAAATTGTTCGACCAGGAGTCACACGTTTTGCCACTGTTTTCATTACTTTGAAAAGTATATATGATCACAAGGAAGATTTACAATCATTGATGGTGGACAAATATTTCACTTGTCATAAGTTAGCCAAAAGTGCTAATGGAAAGATTGTTAGTTCAATTGTCTTAGACAGTAAGTTTTGGCAAGACTGTGTTACCACTGTGAAAATTGTTGGTCCTCTTATTAAGTTGTTGAGGCTTGTTGATGCTGATGAAACACCCTCTTTGGGAATCGTGTATGAAGGCATGCAAAGTGAAAAAATGCTATCAAGACAATGTTCAAAAATCGAAAAGTTGTTTATACGCCATACATGAGTATCTTGAAAATAAGGTGGGATAAGCTTTTGAAGCGTGATCTCCATACGGCAGCGTACTTTTTAAATCCAGGCATTTTCTATAGTGAGGATTTTGTTGAGAAGGCAAATATTTTAAGATCTTTACTTGATTTGCTTGATTTTGAAACATTTTGTGATGACTCAGTTGCTGCAATGCAAGAGATACATCTGTATCGAGATTGTAAAGAAAGTTTTGGGAGAGAAAGTGCTAAGAGAGTGGCATCAAGACTCGAACCTGGTAAGTTATTTGACTTATTTCATATCCAAGTTCAATTTAGTTTAAAAGTTTAATATGTTGGGTGATAAACACTAAAAAGTATTTTATTTTTATATCTACGTAGGTGAATGGTGGAGGTTACGCGGTAGGACTAGTGCTCCTAATTTGCAAAAAATGGCAGTACGTCTTTTTCATCAAACCTCTTCTTCATCTGAATGTGAGAGGAACTGGAATCTTTTTGAACAAATCCATTCAAAGAGGAGGAACTGGTTAGAGCATCAAAGGTTAAGTGACATTGTTTATGTCACCTATAACCTACACATTCAATCTAGGTTGCATCGAAAGAAGAGGAATTATGATCCAATTGACATTCAAAGCATTAACACGGTAGATTTTTGGGTAATGACAGATGAGGATAATCCTAAATTTACTAATGGAGATGTTGAAGGCATTGAAAGTTTAATATACACTAATAATGCTATGCCTTCGTATCTTAATGGTGAGTGACATAACAAACTTTCTTTCCTTCCATAAAGATACATGTCATTAATATTGATTTCTTATTGAGTTTTCTTTCTATTTTATTAGATGGTGGAGACATGGAAGTTGAAGTGGATATGCCTAATGTTGTAATTGAATCCTCGAATACTTCTTTTGGTGGTATTTCTGAAGATGTTGGCTTTGGATTACCTGTTTATGATGGAGACATCGGAACACTTAATGATGATTATGACTTCTGATGAGTAGTGTCCTTGTTTAGTTGAAGTATTATTTGTTGAATATGGTTTCTTTTGGTTGCAAAATATTGTGTTTGTCATTTATGTGCGTTTTGATTTCTTTAGTTATAAACTTTGATATTTGAAGTTGTTTATGACTTTTTAATGATAAATTATGTATTGTTCATTTTGTGAAATTGTTAAATTTTGAACCTTATTAGTTTAAAAATTATTGAATTTAACTTTTTAAAATTATGTATTGAATTTTTTATAATTTTACTCTATATTTAATTAAACCGATTCAACCACGGTTCAACCCCAGTTGAACCATTAGACCGTTGAACTAGTCACTTGACCGATTCGATAACCGATCGGTTCTCGCAACCTTGCTATTTCTGAACTTTTCAATTCACATACAATCAAATGCTATACGCATGTCATGAAAATTGTTCTCAAACGAAAAAATATTCCCCACACAACTATCTTGATTGAATGACTCTTACCATTTAATTTTTTTTGAATAAGTGCCAACATAATAACTGACTCAACTTGGGGGCTCACCATATCATTATACACTTATCTTTTAACCGAGTTATAACTCATTTTATTTTCTAAGCTTAGCCTGGATCATATGATCGACAGACAAAGCTTGGGGGTTGTGATCCGTCACCTTGTAGCTCGGTCTTTATTGTGCATTATGAGTCATAACTCGATTTTATTTGCTTTCATTATAAGTGTGTAACAAACGATCTTAATGACTTAATGACAAACGATTATATCATAAACTCTATTTATCAACTCTATGCCTATGAAGGACCAATTTCTATATCTCAAAAGAGACGACATGATAAGTTCTATTTCATGTTTAACATTCTATAGTCATAGAATTATTATAGACCACATGATAAATTTTATTTCATGTCTAACATTTTATATTCATAGAATTACTATAGACCACATGATAAGTTCTATTTTATGTTTAACATTCTATAATCATAGAATTCTTATACCTCTTAAACATTTACTGACTTGAGCGTTATAGTATCTTTTGCAAGTACTCCCACCCTCCGTGTTCTTCTTGCTAAAGTATACATTCTTTGAAGATGAAGAGACAAATTTAATTTCCTCTAAGGCAAAATATATCTCAAAAATTCATCCACATAAGAACAATTATTATTATTACTATTAGATTATGTTATTTTTTTTATACTGGTTGTCTTATTTTTATTTAATGATATTATTCATGCACATGCATTACATGTTTTTTTTTTCTTCACGCATCATCTTATTGATATAATACAGAAATTTGTATTAAAAAGAAAAGCACAAAAATTTATCGATATAGTACAAAGAATTTTGTATATAACAAAAATTTTTATACATAATACATAAATTTATTTATAAAACATAGAAATGTATGCATATACCACATAAATTTTTTACATAACATAAATTTATCGATATATCACATTTTTTTATGTTGAATAATTTTTTTATCTAATAATTTTCTATTAAATTCTGATAATATTTTATACCTATTTATTTTGTTGGTTGATTGAGTAAGTATGTAGTTGTTTAAAATTTTTATATTAGTCGTTACAAAATTTTTATGCTGGTATGCACTAAAATTTATGTTCTCATTGCTCAATAATTTTGCTAAACATATTTAAAAAAAAGAAAAAAATGATAATAATAAAAAAAAGAAAAAAAATCAAATAAAAAGGAGAAAAAAAAGTGATCATGATAATAATGAAAGAAAAAGAAAAACAAAAATGACATAAAAAAAAGTGCGTTTACGTAACATTTATTAGACTTAATTGCACAAAGTACTTGGTTGCTTAATGTTTTTGTCTAAGAAAATCATATTTTTTTTAATAGAAAAAAAATAACGTTGAATAATTTTTTGAAGCAAAATAGGTATACTAAAGGAGTTAAAAAAACCTATAATATAATGTTGAAGAAAAGTTAGAATCCCAATTTTTTTAAAAAAGAAATTAAAAAGTTATCATATCTCTGCATATATCCTATCATATTAATTATTGGATTACATCTCAAAATAAAAAATTTGTATATCCGATCCAATTTCATTAATGTAATCTTTCTAGTTCTGATTAGATCAAAGTTCTAACTAAATCTAGTTCGATCTATGTATAGCCCAAATTATTTTCTCTCCATTTGGATCAACATAAACTAACAGTCGAGATCAGAGAATGGAAAATTGACGTGCGTGAAAGGAATATAAATATAAAATTTATAAGGATAAAGTATTAAATTGGTTTATTATGTTTCGGCGTAATTTTGTTTAGTGTTTAAAATTTAAAATATCGTATTTGAATTTAAAAAAGTTTCATTTAATTTTAATATAGTCTTATAGTAAGATAAAAATTAAATAATTAATGAAATATTCTACATGACAACAGTACAAAAATAAGATCGATAATTTAGAGAATAAATATAAGCTCTAAAGGTATAAAATTAACCGTTGATATATCAATACATTTATTTATCATTCTCCTTAGTTCTATAGAAAATATTTTATTTAAATTGTAAGAAAAATGATAAATAAATATATTGATGCATTCACGGTTGATTTTGTGCCTCTAAAACTTGTACTTGTTCTCCAAATTATCGACCTTGTTCTTATATTGCTGTTATGTAGGACATTCCGTTAATTATTTAATTTTAACCTCATAGTAGGACTACATTGAAGCTAAATAAAATATTTTTAGATTCAAATAGAACACTTTAAACTTTAAAGACCAAAACAGAATTACATCCAAACGTAGAATCAATTTAGTACTTTATCCGAATTTATAATTAATAATTTAAAATATAAAAATAGAATTTTATTATCCATTTTTTAGCATTATTTCAAAGCTATAATACTTTATAAAGGATATTTCTAAAGATACTTATTAATCACAATATTACATGTATTACAAATAAGATATTTTAATGAAAAGCATAGTGTTTTCAAATTTTTTATACATTGAATATATTAATGATAGGATGAATGAGTGATGACAATATTGGCACTCTTATATTGCTCTTTTTGATAATATCATATTATATATAATTTTTTTAATATGTATTGTATATTTCTAATTTTCTATGAATTTATTATTATATATAAAAAAATATTATTATCAAAATAGAAATGACAATATCTATTTTTTAAAATAATATATTGAAAAAAAAAAGCTTAAGTTTTCTACTTTTATTCGATATACTTGTAACTTATAAGTAAGTTCTGCGGCATTAACATCGTCTCATGGAAGAGAACCAAGTAATAAAATTCATTCTATCATTTTATGTAGGTCAGTGACTTCAGTCCCCATCAGATTCATCATCTATGAATATTAATATGATTGAATAATCCCCCCAATCCCTCTTCGAGTAATTTACCAATAGATACATTTTCTTAATTATTATTTCTTGCTTCTATCCCTTTAACGTTATTACACCCTTCACTCTACTCGAAATTAATTATTTATAATATTGATATAAATAACCATTTATAAATTAAAATAAATATTTCTGCTTGAAATAATAATTTTTCTATTAACGAAATACTTATAATAAAATAGAGTAGCATTCAAAATAATTTCATTGTTTAAGTTCATTCATTATTTTATTTGATAATATATATCCAAAATTAACAATCATATTACGATATACCCACACACGACGACGACGTTGATCATAAGATCCATTGGACCCGATCTAACCCAACCGGCTTAAAGATGACAATGATCTGAACTGATCAAGATAGAAATTAAAATAAAGTTGTTTTTATTTGGATCGGATAAGGCCATTATTGCTTTGGAAGTTCCCTCCAGTTTTTGATAGCTTTAGACATCACTTGTTCTACTACTTGTGCATCCATATGACCATCATCATCATCATCACCTTCATTGTGCTCCTTCAATATCAATATCAAAAACAATAATTAATCATTGGTCTCCGTGTGCCACACAAATTGTCACTCTTAAGTTTCAAGTATTATTTATTTATTTATTTATTTCACTTTTGTCAATAACAATGACTAATCTCTTAGACGATTCTTTTTATATATACATAAACTGTTAAAAAAAAATAGTCTAAATTTTTAAAAATTTTAGTAATTTTAGCTAGCAATTGACTAATATAGATATTAAATTGTCTTTCAATAAAATGTAAATGTAAGTAGTGTTGATCTATGTATGTAAATTCTGATAAATATATGTAAAAATTATATATTTTACGTATGCAAATTGCTATAAATATAAATATAAACTATTATTGACCTAAAATAATAATATTTATTAGCCATTGTTGATATTTAAATTAGTTAATGAATTTCAAATGTTGAAAGATGATTGTTATAATTAAATAAGAATGATGATTCAAAATTCTAATTTATCTTTTTAATTATTTTTTAATATTTAAATAGATAAAAATTTAAATATACAAGTTATTTTTTAAAAATATTAAAAAATAAAAAATTAGAAGAATGAGTTAGAACTCCTAATTATTTTTAATTAAATAATATGCATCACAAAATTAAAATACCAATCATCTACAAAATTAGGTAATTATTATTCAAATAAAATTTTTATATAAAAATAATAGTTAAAAATTATTAAATAATTTAACATATATAACTAAATTTCTCAATGTAAGTGTCAACATCTAAATTATTATAAGAGTAGTTTGCATACCTTGATTCCCATTGCTTCTAAAGAAAAGGCATCTACACAAGAAACCCTAGCCTGGAGCACTTGAAGGCCAAGCTCTTCAAACGCTTCCAATATGAAAACCAACAACCCTTTGCAATTCCTTTGACTCAGCACCCTTATCATGAACCCCTCCTCTTGTGCTTCAACTTTAAGCTGCATACAAATAATAATACATCAACACCTTCAACTGTTTATTTATTGAATTATATATACGAGCACTAAATAATTGAATTAGCATTTATTAGGCATTAGCTAGGTAGTTATATCATTATATGTACCATAGGCATGGGACCATGGTCAATGAAATTTTGGACTGAAGAAGAACAAACTGCTAACTCATCCAATTCTTGTAGCTTTTTCTTTAGACTTCGTATATACTCTGATGCATCCAATATCACTGATGTTTTAAATACCTGCAAAAAAAAAATCATATCCCGATCAAATTCCCACTAATGTAAAGAGTTTATCTCACTAATTATCATTAATTCTCCTTAATTGATTAGAATAAAGAGTCATTTATTCAATAAGTAGAAAAATGAAGCTGAATGCAAAAGAGTGTGGTTTGCGTAATCACCGCATGGGATTTAGTGATTGATCGAAGATGTTGAAGGTTCCTATGAAATAAACCTGTTCTCTTGTGAACCCTCGAAACCATTCTTCTCTATCTCTTTTAATTTTTTTTCCTCCCTAGACTCTCAATTGAAGAATATATATAGGCATACTAATACTAATTATATACATTTTAAAAAAGAAAAAAAATTCTTTGATGTATCATTTGTGAAAGGATATATGAGAACGCGGAATCTTGGTAGTCACGTGTGATGAGTATTTGGAATTACAGTAAGAACTGTGTTAACTTTTTTAACTTATGTTGTAACCTTAGCTTGTGTGTGTGCATTTTTATTTATTTATTTATTTTGTGAGAGAACCGATGCAACTTTGTTTGTTCTTGTCATGCTAATTAGGGGCTTAGGGACTTGTTTGATGCCGCGTTAGAATTTCTTCACAGAGTCCACATGTGAACCATCGTATAAGAACATTTTTACACCTATCTCTTTAATTTTACACAATTTGTTTTATTAAATTTCGGATATGTACGTAATCTGTCTAATTAATACCAAATAATAACTCAACTGTAATACACAAATTTCAGTAAATGTCTTGTCCATTAACCACAGAATATAATCGCAAGTAATTAAGGTCGTGAAAATTGAATTGGCGATCGAATCATTAAAATTAGTGGTTTAAGAGTTTAAAGGTTCAATTGAAGTTTAACCGGTTGAATCGAATATAATAAAATAATATATTTATATATAAAATATATAATTTTTTAAAAAGTATAATTTTTTTTATATTTTAAATCAGTTAACTGTTAAAAATTTAGATGATTCAATCAATTAATTAGTTTTTTGATCGTTTTATTATTAATTTTTTTAACTAAATTGATTTAGTGATGATCGATATTTTATTAATTCAGTTGAATTAACAAATTCGGTCCTATTCCTGTATGAATATCTGGAGGGGAGCTCGACTGTTGAAAATCGATATCGAGTTGTTATTTTCAATGTCGATCTATGAGCCTTGGGATAGCCCGAGTTTTTCGCCTAGGGATCGGAAATGTGCGGAGTATGAACAAAAAAAGCGGAATGTACCTGCAAAGGCACTCCGAAACTTAGGTTAGTATTAAAAATTCAATGTGTTTCTTTAGGATAGGAGATCATACCTTTTATAGGTGAGAGTACAAAGATGAAAGGTCGGTTACATTCCTACTTTAATTTATTGTCTGAATTGAAGAACAGTAATGAGGGTAATATCCGGTCGAGCATTTTGACTGTAGAATGTAATCCATTGAACTTGTGTAACGCCGAACTATAACATAAATTTGTCGAGTTATGATTTATAATGTCGAATTATTACGTCGGATTTATAACGGCCGGATCAGGTCCAATTTGCAAAATCAAGTAATAATAGATATATGGGTTGTTTAATTATTAGCTAGTATGGTATTCCAGATTTTGTAGTAAATTATATTCTTTACTCACCAAAAAATAAATTGTGTTATCATTGACCAGCATATGAAAAAAAGTCTCACATTAGGGACCAATACTTAAAAAAGAGTGTTATAAGATTTTGGATTCTATCTCTCACTATATGAACTAGTTTTTTTGGTGATAATAATTCTCCCAAAATCTTATAGCTTATTATAGTGTTATTCTCGTTAAAAGTTGGCCAACTAGAAAAAACTACTTACAGAGAGTTCTAAATAGTGGAAAATTCTCGCTGGCAAAAAACCGAGTGAAGTCCCACAGAATAAAGTCATTGAAATGTCAATTCTTCAACGAGACTAATATCTAAAAATGTCCTACATCGGAGAACTAACACTTAAAAGACTTTGAACTTTTCTATCATAAAGCTAATTTTTGTGGTAATGGTTCCTAAAATTTTTGTAGCTCATTGATTATGATAGAGTTTGTTATTGATAGGTGTACTTATTGATTTGTGCATTATTCACACTACCAAAATAGATTCTTTTAATTTAAGAAATTAACAAATAATTGAAGTCTCGCTGGTAATAAAAGTATGAATAACAACGATTCAGAAAGAATGGAATACAGTTAGCTATGGAAGTGTTTAAGGAAAATAGATCAGCAATAATTTGCAAGGTGTAGTGTGAGTTATGTGTTAGACTAAAAAGAGAAATATGTTTTCAAAACTCATTATTGTTATCCTTTTTTGTATATTTATTATTATAAGAATCATGATGCTACTTCTCCTAAAAAATTTAATTTAATAAAAACAAAGAGAAAATATAAATAATTATATCTCTAATATTTTTTTTCAAGAAGAACTTTTTTTTGAGTTTGTTTAATTTTTTTGTATAGGCTTTAATTTTTTTTATTTGTCTCATGTTATTTTTTTATTTACTAAAAATCAAATTTTCAACCTTTTAAATATAGAATTCTAATACTGTGTCATGATGTTAATTTTTTAAAATTTAAATTTATAAAAAAATAGTATAAATAATTATATCTCTAATAATAAAATAAATATAAATGTCATTGTAAATTTCATCATCCTTTATTTTAGGTTTAAATACGATTTTGGTCTCTAATGTAGAGGTTGAAATTTTATTTCGTCTCCAGTCTTTTTTTGTTACAAAATAGTCTCGAAGGTTTCAGTTTGTTTTAAAATCGTTTTTTTACCAAATTTTTTATTTTTATTACCAAATTACCTCTAACTAAAAAAGATATAAAATAAAATAAAAAAAAGAAAAAAAAAGAAAGAAATGGAACCACGAGAGGAAGAAAGAGAATCGGGAGAGAAGAAAGAAAATCGGGTGCGGGAGGAGGGGAGGGAAGGGAAGAAGGGGGGAGGGAAGGTAGTGCCGCCGCATTGCCGTCTGTGATGGAGAGAATGGAAGGAAAAACCATCACACACACGGATGAAGAGGGGGGAGACAGAAAGCAAGGGAGAAGAAAGAGATCGGAAGGGGAAACAGAGAGCAAGAAAGGAGAAAGGGAGAAGAGAGCGATCAGAAGGGAGAGGGAGACCGCGTTCAGCGTCGCCGCTGCCGCCACTCGCGTGCCGCTTGCCGTTTCTGCTCTTCTTCCTCACTCGGTCGTCGATGCTCCTCGTCGTTTCTGCTTTTGCTTCTACTTCTGTTTCTGTTTTTGCTTCTGCTTCTGGTTTTGTTTTTGTTATTGTTCTGATTTAATTATCTATTGTTGTTGTTGGTGTTGTTCTTCTAATTATTGTTGTTTTATTGTTGCTGTTGTTTCACTGCTTCTGCATTCTGTTTCTGTATTCTGTTTCTGCCTGCTTCTGTTTCTGTATTTACTTGTGTTTCTGCACCTCTGCATTTGGTTTACTTTGGGAAAGAAGGGAGAAGGGTATTTTCGTCCGAATGACAATTTTAAAATAAACTGAAACCTTCGAGACCATTTTGTAGCGAAAAAAAGGCCGAAGACAAAATAAATTTCTGGCCTCTACGTTAAGAACCAAATTATACTTAATTTTCTATTTTATATATTATACTATTAAAAAATTTTAAATATACTTAAAATACTAGTGTTCTAATAATTTTAATAATTAATTTTAATTAATATGTATTATATATATTTTTTATAATTGAGATCAATAATCAAAACAATTGACATAACAATGTTTCAGCTTTTCAGGTACACTTCAAATTTTTCCAATACTAGCAGCATAGTGATAAATAAACAATAAAAATAATAAAAGTGAGTTATCTTATCATTAGTCAATTAAACAAGCCATAATGCATGACACATCATATCATACATATATATACAAAAGTAGAAGCGTGTGGGGTCACTAATATGGTAACACTATTTACGTTTCTGAAAACAAACATTCTTGTGCAAATGTGAATGTAATAATAAAATGATGAAAGAGATGGTGGTGCATTTGCATCAGTGTGTGGTTAATTTATTTAAATAGGATGCTTGAAAAGAATATAATAAAAAACGTATGATTAAGACACAAAATCCATTGTGTCAATACTGCTAAGTTTCAAAAACATTTTACAGAATTTTATTGGGTGCCTTCTTTGGATGCCTCCAATCCATCCTCACGGGGAATGGATTCTCTCTAGTTTCATTTTCTCTCTCTGATCTTGATTTGGCTTCTGTTACAAAAAGTTAAATTATATTTGGTTTTAGTATAGGTGCTGTATTATTAATAAAAATAAAAGTGTGCAATTTGTTTATTGTTTTTCAATTCCTAATCAACCCAAATGGTACAATTGTACAAACTTTTAATTTCGAGTTGTGTGATCATTTCTGTTAGTTTTTATCTGATTGGACTACGAAATGATTAATTAAAATGCTAACACAGAATCTACAACATAAATAAAAGGTGAAAACTCATGTGCAGTCGATTTCATATAAAGTTGATAGTTGAGAATCGTTAAATAATTTGACTGATTTAACTAAATTTTCATCTAATGGCTCTCAACTATCAATTTTACGTAAAGTCAATTGCACCTAAATTTCTATCTAAAATGATAGGAAAGTAGAGTTGGAAATTATTATGTGGTGGCATTTATTATTTTGTGGGTACCATTTCAAAAGAAATTTAAACCGGTATGCAGAAAATCAACCAGTGTATTTTCGTCTTAATTATAATTTTTTAATCTAGGGCACACTTATCAAAATCTCAACGTCTCATTGTAATTAACTGCCGGTAATAATAGAAAAATAATAATCTAAATTATTTTATTTAAGTTAATTTTTATAATTTTACGTATGTAATATTTATAATTATACGGCTATTATATTTAAAATTATTCAATTATTCTAATTATAATTAAATAATATAAAATAAGATCATCTTAGACTATTTTAAAATAATTTTTTATCAATTATATTAGATATATATTAAAATTAACTATTAGTATAAAATATATATTAAAATATAAAATATATATTAAAATAAATTAATAATTACATAATAATTAATTTTAATAGCTGATTTTAATATATAAATATTATTTTTTATTTTCTATATGCTTAAATGAAGTTAACACAATCTACTTTTAAGCAATTAACTAACTAGGAACCCATTAAACTAGATTGTCGATCCTGAGTTTAATAACTACACTCAATGACTGAAGTGAAGTTAATCTTGTTGCTTACCTTATATAAGTAAAGATTCAAATGTTAAAATTGTTAAATTTATTAGATTTATATCAGTGACTAGAACACCAAATAAATAAAATAGTAACGTATATTTTTTATTTCTAAAATTTGTCAAAAATTTTAAAAATATTCTTAAATTTTATTTTGTTTCAATTTTATTCAAAAAAAAATTTATTTGTATTCAGTATTAATTACATGAAAACTAAATTTTAAAAAAATTTATGACTAATCCAACAATAATACATGATAAATATGTTTAATTTGTTTATATTAAAAATTATTTTTGTAAAATTATTTTTGAGTGTCATAATTTATTTTAAAAATTAGTCATTAGAATAAATTTGATTCAAATAAAAAATTTTTAAAATAAAATTAAAATAAAATAAAATTTAAAAATAAAAAAATACTTTACCCTAAATAAAAATAGTGCACTTGTTAGACGATATTCTTTAACAAAAGATCCTATTGCCTCACAAATTGTATGACCTCAAGTTTGGAAGTATACACTCTCGAATACATTAGGTAAAAGAGAAAGCTATGAATGTATATGTAGATCTGACCCTCATATATATTATATATCTAACTTTATATATCACTACTTAATCATTTCATTATCTTACAGAAACTTCATTAACTTACAGAGAGTACTACCCTTTAAACATCCAAAATATTTTAATTATGAAATCACTTTTTTTAAAAGTTTAAACTGATAAAAAAATAGATAAATAATTATATTTTTAACATATTATATTAAAAAATAATTTTTTTTAAATTTTAGCATGAAAATTTTTTTTATCTTATATTATCAAATTTTAAATTTTTTAATCATAAAAATTTTAATATTATATTATAAAATTGTTTCTTCTTAAAACTTAAAATAATAAAAAAATCATTATTAATCTTTTGCGGGTTGTAGCGCTCAATGCAGGATGGATGAAAAACCCTAGATGAGAATGTTGGCGTGGCAAGAAGGCACAAAATCTATATAGGCCAATGTGTATCTATATTATAGACTATAGTAGTATTGGTATATTTTCTTTTATTTCCTGAAAAGAAAACTGTGCACATCACATGTACACCAAACCTAAGTGACATTACATACATATATTCCATTGGAAGAGTGGTGCTTATTAGATGATAGCGACGAAAGCTTTAGCATTCATGGGTCCAATGTGTAGTACATCGTGTACGCGCAAGAATCTGCTTTGCTATGCATCTGTTTGAAAATTAAGTTTTAGTTCAAGATCATGACTACTCATCTACTCGGATATATATATGTGTGTGAACCAAACTAATAACAGTTGCATGTCGTTGGGCTGTGGAATATTCTATCCACACGTTGGGAATATGCATGTACACTACAAAAAAAAAGTTTTATGGTCACATTTCTTTTGTCACGCTTTAAAAACGTAGCCAAAAGTGGTCAATAGTCACGTTTTTATGAGGGTGACGATTGAATGGAGACTTGATCACGTTTTTTCTTGTTATGCTTCAAAAACGTGGCAAAAGAGGTCAATGGCCACGCTTTTATGAGGGTGGCAATTGATTTGAGATTGACCATACTTTTTTTGCCACGCTTAAAAAGCGTAGCCATAGAGAGAAACAAACACGCTTTTAAAGTGTGGCGACAAGGTTTTGTTATCGGGGCATTCTCAAAGTGTGGCCATTTCCTACAACTGTTTTGGCCACGCTTCAAAAGCATGGCCAAAAGGTTCCAAAAAAAAAAACATTTCAAAGAACTCCTTTCAAAATTACTGAGCTGCAATTGCACATCATCTACTCTTCCAAACTTTATCTTTCTCCTTCTTACACTTGCCCTATCTCGTTTAGATAACCCTAAGCCCTCCACGAAGTGATGATTAACCCTAACCTTAACCCTGTCTTCATCGTGCCTCACCCTAACACTCTCTTCATTGCGCCTCATGAAGAACCCCTAACCACGATGAAGAACATCATATCGAAGAACCCCAGCACTCCACGAAATAGCACAGCACTCTGCGAAGAATGTCGCTGGTGTTCGCAATGCCTTCGTCGTCAAACCCTCTTCTGGCACCCCTAACCCTCCTTTGAGTTTATTCTCTCTTCTCTCGCCACTCTCTCCCTCAAGCTCGCTGTGTCTCACCTTTCTCTCCAATATCTCGCTTCTCTCGCAGCCGTTTCAGACTCAAGCTCGTCGCGCTCTATCATTATCGCAAGCTTGGTTGCGCTCTGTCACCGTCGCAAGCTCGTCTTCTTGCTTCGGCCGTCAACGCTTTCTTCACCATGAGTTAGTCCTTAGGCAGGTGAGTTTCATCTTCCTTTGGCCCTGTTATTTCTTTTTCAATTTCGTTGCTATAAGTCATCAATATATCTTGAATGTGTTGTTGAAAGTTGAGGTTGTTGCTGAAATAATGATTCAGCTAATTTTGTTTTGATGTAAATATATTTGGAGAATTGGAATTTAAGTTTTTGTTGTTGAAAGTTATTTTACTTGAATTTGTTGGTAAAAATTATCAATGAATTGAATTTGTTGCTACAAGTAGAATTTTGCGGTTGTAAGTTGAATATGATGCTGAACATATCACTGAGTAAATTTTTTTGTTGCTGGAAATAGAATTTGTTGCTGTAAGTCTTTCATTTTTTCTTTTATTAGAATCTTAAAAATCCTATTGTATGTGGTCTTTTAGAATTGTCGAAGCCGAATACTAGGGATTTGGAATGGTATTTTTTCATTGTGCACGGTATTCTATTGCTGTAAATTTTTACTACACTTCGAACGTTATCATAGTTAAATTTGTTGTTGTAAGTTGTAAATGAGCTGAATTTATTGCTGCTAAGTTGAATTGTTGCTGAACATATCACTGAGCAATTTTTTTGTTGCTAGATAACGGCACTGTTCTTTTAAGTAGCAAGTAGGTTTAAACTTTATAATCAAACTAGTGGGATTTATTTTAATAATTGTAGTTTTTAATATATGAATGTTTTAAAAGTGCATGAGTTGGTTGTGGCTGTGTTGTGTTGAATATGTTAGTTGAATTGTTTTTCATTGTTAAAAAATGAAATACGTTGTTGTCTTCTTATTAAGGTTGGTAAATTAGGAACTGGGAGGATCAAATTGAGTTAGATGGACAAGTGATTGAATTGAGTTACCGTGACTCATAGGGGTTCTATTCCCTGGTGGAAATTGTTGAGAGGAAGCGTAGAGAGAAGCTCAGCCAGCGCTTGATTGCTTTATCTGCCCTTGTTCCTTGCCTTAAAAAGGTACCATTAACTATGTCCTTGTTCATGAAGATAAGAGTTTACTGCATTAATTTTTCCTTTCACAAATCACAACTCTCTCTCTCTCTCTCTCTCTCTATATATATATATATATATATATATATATATATATATATATATATATATATATATATATATATATATATATATATATATATATTGATCAAAGGATACACAATCTTGTTTCGTCTTTCTTCTCAGCCCTTTTAAGAAAATATAACAAAAGATTCTAACATCATTCTTTGGTATTTCCTAATCTTGATGATTGGAAAATATGACTGGAAGCTCATGGTCATGTACATATAATATTTCCTACTTGTGTCTTAAAATGTTTAGCACAATATCATATTTAGTCCATGTCATAAAGATTCGACAAAATTTTAATGTTAGATGTCGAGGGATTACCACAAAATAAGACTTTGTTGTTATTTTCGTCTTGGTCGTCTTAAAATATTTTTTGATTTGCTGTCTTTAAGTTAGTGGTTCGCAATTGCTGTTTCTGTTCACATCTGCTTAATGTTTGTGTCGTTAAGGTTCTTCTCCATTTGAATTGCTGGTACTGTTTGCTTCAGCTTGATGTTCATTGATCACTAGTGTTCACTGCATCGCTATTCACTATGGTTCTTTGTTGTTCGCTGCTTTTCCTTTATCAATCAAGGTAACATGTTTTCGTTGGCCTTAATTAGATTATTCTAGTTCTTTGATGTGTATCTTTTTCAACAACTAGGGATTTAGTCTGCATGACTGCATCCCACTAATTTCTTTTTCTTTTAAGTATATAATTGCAATGGTGTTCCCAATTTCTATAGCTTCACAAAAATCTCAATTGGAATTGAAATATGAATTCTGTTGTTTGATGGATTGATTGAGATGTGTTGTTAATCATTGCTAGTTGTTGCAGGTTGGACTCTGTTTGCTCTTGTGCTTTCTAGACTCCGTTTACTCCTATGTGGAGTTTCTTATCCATGTCCATAGGCAAATCTAGAATAAAATGACATCATAACCAAGATCTGCTGCTTCATTTTTGTAAGCCTTTAGACCTAAATGATAGAGCAAACCTAAGCCCCAAGATTAGGTGAGATTCTGCCCATTTATGCGCATTCATTTGCCTTGCGTTTGTGAAAGGAAAACCAGAAAATACGTTTTTGTTATTTAAATTTTGTTGACGTACATGTATAAATTAGTTTATGTTCGTAATAGTTTGATATTATCCCATACCAATTGGATTCTTGTCCCATACTAGTGATGCAATTTTTTCTTTCAAAAAGTACCTTCCAAAAAGTTAAAGCTTTGTGCCTGCTCCACCACTAGTACCAGAAACATTTATTGATGGAAATTTTTGCTTTGTTGACTTCAATAGATGATTGATGGCACCTTTTTTTTTATCAAGTTTGTTGACATAAGATGGAGAACTATTGTCTCAAAATTATGATATTACGTACTTTGAAATTTTGATGCCATAAATTTGTTGCTTTTGCTCTTATCATTTTTGTGACAAACCATTAATATTAATTTGTGGAATATTTAGAATAGTTGAGTTTCACTTGTGTATACAAAGTATTTCTATGTTATAAAAATAGAAAATTTATTAAGCCAAGGAAGCCAAAGCAAGTTGCTATTCAGATTACATCTTAAAAGCAAAAAAGTTTACCTAAATAACAAAATACTTCGGACTTTACATGTCAAAATATTTTACAACTGAATTTCTTGGCTAAGTAAATGATATTGTTTAACATTATAAGTTTAGATTTCTTTGCTTCAGTGTGTGTGTGTGTGTCTATATATATATATATATATATATATATATATATGCATTTATCTTTTTCTGCAATGATATTATAATTTTTTTCATTGATATATTTTGCTGCTAATTTGCCGTTAATTTTAGCGGTGTTTTCTATAGTAACTTATCCATGAGCATGCCACAAATTATAAATATAAAACGTGGAACTGCTTTGCTGCCTTGATGCTATTGTGGCACTAATTATCTGTTATCGAACATTACAAAAAAAGGGGTTTAAAATGGCATTGATATTAAGGCGGTTTTAAAGAACTACTGTAATATCCAAATATTATGGCATTTTTTGTTGCTGTCGTAATTGGCTTTGTATATGGTGGCGATTTTGTTGATTATGGTGGTTTTGAACCGCTGTTTTCACACGTATATAAAATAAAAAACTGCAATCCCTAGTTCATTCAGCGAAACACATATACGACGCTCTCGATCTTCCTTCTATCGCTCCTTCGTCTCCTCCATGTAAAGAAGCTCTCCGACAATGCCGTTCTTCCCTCTAGCTAGGGCTTCTCCTCTCTCCGCCTGTTACAATCTCTCCAGGTACCTCTCCCTCTCAAGTTGAACTGAAACAGTTACTCTGTTAGAAAAGCTGAAACCGAAACTGAAATTCTATTTTATTTTGTTTTTTCTGTTAGTGCTGTAGAGACAAAGATTCCGGTGAGAGGCAAGGCTTTGGTGGCTACTGACCTCAGCATTTCGATTCCAGAAGGCACCTATGCCCGCATTGGTGATTAAATTACCGACTTCTTTGTTATTGTTGGGGTTACGGTTTCAAAATTGTTTTTGGTGCTAATTTTTGGGGGTTTTGTTTCTCTGCAATTGGGTCTTGCGTTGAAGCATTTAATTGACGTTGGTGCGGGGGTGATTGACGCCGATTACAGAAGACCGGTTGGGGTGATACTGTTCAACCAATCGACGACCTCAAGTCTTCTTTCGGATCTTGGATCTTCCTTCCTCTCTATCTCTCTCTCTCTCTCTAATCTCAGATCTTCTCTTGCTTACTTCTATTAAGTTGTTTCTCATATCTCAGAAAAAATATGTCATAGCTTAGTTTCACAAAGCTTACATCCTTATTTGCGATTACAACGTTCTTTCCAATTCTAGCCTTTTGTCAATAATACAGTCTCTGCATTTGTGACGAAAAAGAAGTGAGAACATATGAAAAGAGGAACCAATGGACAAATATTAAGAAAGTGAGAGTTGCAGCGTGTACTTGATTTTTGTATTTTCTCCTATCCCTATAGGAACTCTTCCCTCGGCTAATAGTGCTGTCACATTTAATTTTGTTTTGTACAAATCAGCACGAAGCATCACAATATCCTGCATTGACGAAGAGTATGTATTATGTATATTTCTAGTTTACAAAAATTTCTAAAATGTTTAACCTATGAATTTGAGAATTGCTACTGATAAATCAGGTGTTTATAGTAGTGCTAGTGAAAAAATGCATTGTATTGGTATCTTCTGTAACTAGAATTGTTACACGGAATCTTTAAGTAAACATACATTTGAGTTTATTCTAGATCTGATTCCAACCACACTATGCTCTATGAACGAACTATCCACAAAGCTCCTATGTGATATAATTGAATCAACAATTTGCATAAGAACAACTAAAATGTGAAATCTGAGATTTGATAGCAGAAAATAGTAGTGATTTCCATCCTTAGATAATAACAAAGGCATGCAATAATACATGATTTATGAATTTTCTTGTTTTTTGTATAAATTAATTAAGTCCATATCCATCAGCATGTGCTATGGTTTTTGTGCTTATTATTGTTGATTTCTTACAATATATGTTCATGTGAATACTAGACACTAACTGACCTTGCTATTGTCAATCTTTGATGGAGGTAGGTTTCTTCTTGATGTATACATTGGCTTTGCCGCATCATAAAAGCTAAACCTGGGTGGCTGAAAATTACACAATATTTTCTAAGTCAGTAAGGTTAAACACCTCAATCATAGAACAATCAGTAATTGGATTATATTTCGGAAACGCATATCAAGTCAAAGATATTGAATCTGGAAATATAATTAATTCAATAAATGGAAAGTATTTAAAGCCATATCATTGTTTGTTAACTCAGAATTGAAATGCATAAGTCTGAGGATAAAAACAAAAGGAAATCATTACAAGCATTGAACCCTAAGGAGGAGAAAGGTAAGGTGCCATAAGCTTTGCTAAGTCTGAACGTAACTTTACCCTTTCACTATCCAGAGCCGAAAATGCTTCGATTTGCTCATATTCTTCGTATTGGGCCTTGCCAAGTTGCTTTTCACATTCTTCTTGTTTGGCCTCAATGGAAATAATTTCTTGTACGAGCTTTTGGTTCTTATGTTGGATAGTGGTTAGAGGTGTTGCTATATCAGCCTTCCTCTTTCAAATTTTGGCAAGTTTCTCATTGATTTGAGCCAATTTCGTTTCATGTTCTCTTTCTTCCTTGTCATAGTAAGCTTGAGCAGAAAAGGCTTGAGAGATTCTTAAGTCAAACTCTTCACGGAAAGCTTTTATAGGCTAGAGAGCTGCTTTATCTTTGACCTCTTGTAGCTTATCTTGAGCAGATACACACCTGTTAGCAACTTTTATGAATTAGCTTATTATAGCAGAATGTTGGGATGGAACCTGGAGTTCAAGAGATGAACTTAGGACATCAGACAGAATTGAGTTCAAGGTTGCATTATTTGTCCATTCAGTGGGTGGATGATCCAAAAGCTTGAGAAGGGCCAAAAGTTGTTCTCGAGCACCAATACTTGGCTCAGGTGAGAAATTGGATGTAGAAGGACCTGTAAGTGCAGTGGAAGAAATGGGCACCTTATCCTCCTGAACAACTTAATTCAGAATGGTAACTAGTGTAATTAGGTCAGCATCTGTGGATTTAGAGACTATGCCCAGATCTCCAGACCCTAAACCAGGACGAGTCAGAAGTTTAGCATCCTTGAGTGGACTAGAAATTCTTTGTGGTAAAGGGATGGTTTTCAGAACTCGGGATGGAAAATCTGAATCAGGGGCAATAGTTTCAGGGACTCGAGAAGTAGAGTCAGAATCAGGAGCCACCTGGAATCCAGTAGAGGTTTCAACTTTGTTTAGTGGAGAAGAATGTTCGATACTTAAGATATGTGTTGGAGAATGGTGAGCATGTTCTCCTGTTACATCAACTATTTGGGTCTCAATTGAAATTGGAGGAGCTACCTGGAGAGGTTCAACAGATGCAATAGTTTGAATTGATGAATGAGATGCTTGTTGTCCTAAATCTTGTTGATATTGTTGATATGGTTGGTCAGGTGCAAGAGATGAAGTGATCAATTGAGCAGCAGTGACAGGATGAAATACAACATACATCAGTCGAGATTTACTCTGATTGAATTAATATATTCAAAGACAATATAATGTTATCGGAACGGGTCTTATTCTTCGAATCAACTGAGAGCCCGAATCCGAATCAATTGCATCATCTGACTTCGAGGATGCAGCAAGGAGATTTTGTTCACTATCATCAGAAGAGCTCTCGCTTGATGGTTGCAACTGTAATTAAAGAAAGATTGAAATCAAGATGATTGCAAGCAAAGGTGGTTTTCGAAGAATTTTGGTTAAAATGTATATATATAAATAAAGTATAGTTACCCTTCTGGAAGTCTTCGAAGGAGTCCGTCAACCTTTCTTTGGTAGTTGTCGTGAAGAAGCTGTGGCTTCGGCTTTCTTTTTCAGAGGCCTCTTGGGAGAGCCTCAGCAGTAGGAACCGCTCGGATAACAGAACTCTTGATTTCTTCCAAGGTACGACTATACTTAGAATAATAAGTAGCTCACCAGTCAAAGCAAGATTTTGGAATGAATGAGCTACGGACCTACGGTCATAGATAAGATGATTATAGCCATCTCTTTGTTGTTGATTCTTCAAGAGACAAACATCAAGCTCTTTCTTCAAAGCCAAAGTAACATGGCAAAAGGGTTTGCTGTTCTTGGGGAGTGGAGTTGGAATAGCTTGAGAGAGGCCTAGTTGTCTGGCTGTATAGTGAGGGGCATACAGAGTGGCTTTGAAACATTCCTTTTTGTGTTGAGGTAGCCCTGTTGGGATCACTTGCACAGCTAGTAGGCTTGCCCAACTCCTGTTGGCAAGCTCGCTCTCTTCGGTTCATTAGGGAAGAGGAGACGTTCGAGCCAGGCAGGACCACAATTTCAACGCAGAAAACGGGTGAAATTGAGGTCCTCATTATCGAAATTTTTATAAGAATGGAAAAGGGAAAAAATAGCCCAAAATTGATCTTCATCCGATTGAGCTTTTGGAAAATTTGGTTTGAAATTAGCCAGTCAAAAGTCCTCAATATGCTGTTTGTCTAAAACGCCACTTTCAAGCTTTATCGTATGTTTTTTGAAAATGGCATTTATCCAGAGTTGGAGAAGGCAGAGAAGACCTCCTGTACTAATCAAGTAATTGTTTCGAAGACAATTGACAAACTGGCCAAGCTCTTCAAAAATATGCCTTAGAAGTAACTTGGCCAAATTGAAGTTGTTCCCTTCATGAAAAAGGGCAGCAAGTAGGAGAAAAAGCTTCTGCATTTGAACACTTCAAGAGCAGAAGATTATTGCATTTAACCAATAAAATAAAAAGGCAACATGTTCATCATCTGTAACAGGGTCATTCTCTGCGCCCATGGTAAGCAATGAAGTCGTTGTAGGAAGTCATAGAAGCAATGATGTACTGCTGCTTGGGTTGCATGTTAGAAGTAAAATCTGGAGGGCTAATTGGGAGCCCTGTGATGGCAGCTACATTGAAGAGTGACATACCAATCATCCCACAAGAAAGGTGGAAATTGTTGGTAGTCCTGTTCCAGAAATTAGTTACGGCCCCAATCATCCAAGGAAGTATTGAAGGAGTAACATGAGAAAGTCGTAGAAGATCTTGAATCCCAAGAGCCCTCCAAGCAACGTTCTACGCTGGTGCAAGACGCTCGTGCCAGGCCATAACGTCAGTTCCACAAGAGGTGAGTTTAGGGTTATTCCTGAAGGGTTTTTGATTGGTAAAAAGGAGATGTCAAGATCCTGATTAATCAACAAGTCTTCCCCTTAAGCATTGGGAAAGTAAAGGAGTCGCTTGTTTTCCCTTTCTAAACCCTCAATGGGACCAACAAAACAATGGGTGTCATCACCTACAGTGAAGGGGATAAAAATTCTGGGATCATCGAGTTGGAGCTATAGGTCATCAATAACTTCATCATTGACCTGGTTCAGTACATGTTTACCTTTGTCCTGAGTAGTGACGTAAGATGAAGAAGCAGCCATTGGTGAGAAAAAAAAAACAAAGAATGGAAAATAGAGGCTGCACAAGAAGGGAAAATGCAAGAGATGTTGATAGAATAAGAATTCGAGAAAGTTAAGCAAAGATGAGATGTTTGAATTTAAAGGGGGTTTTTCTTGCTTAACGTTATTGCAGAAAGAGTTCAAATAGAAAGGAGGTAACTTTGCGAAGAAGGCGAAGTGGTGGAGAGAGAGATTGTGAATCATGGGAGACGTGTCAAATGTGTCAGAATTGATGAAAAAGTTAAATGGCAATTATGACTGGTTAAAGTAATTAAAGTTCCAAGGAGTGGCTTCAAAAGCAAACACATTAATCCTAGGGGCAATTTGTTAGTCGAAATAATTATTTTCGAAAGATTAAGCTGATTCGAAAAGTTGGTAAAGTGTCGAGATGGAAGCAGGGACTAAAAGAGATACACGTGCAAGCATTAAGTGGAGATTATTTGGCACAAATTCGATTTCGATACTTTGGTAAATCAAGCAGTTACACGAATGAAGGGGATCGAAAGCCTTCTTTGAATTAAGGATTTGTTGGTAATGCTCTTGGGCAAAAGAGCGGAAACGGTTACCTTAATCTCCGCACGCGAAGGGGCACGAATTCTTTAATGATCAAATTATGGAAAGATGGCTATAAATAACAATACGATGCAGGGGTTGGAATTTTTTTTTCCAGAAATACACTCAAGCACACTCACATCCCTAGCGAATTTCCGAGTCTGCATTCAAGTTCGATTTCTATAGGGTTTCTTCCATTGTCTTTACTTTTCAATTTTACAATTTCTGTAAACTTTATCTTTTCCAGTTCAATTTATCTTCAGAGCATATTTTAATTTCATTGTCAAATTTACATTTAAGTACTTTTACTTTTCATGTCAAAAGTCTTTTGACCCAATCGGGGGCATTTTAATTGCTTTATTTGAAATTCAATGCAAACTATTTCAATTTCAGTCAGTTTTACTTTTTCAAATCTTTATTTTACACATTTTCAGTCTTTTGCACCTTTCGAACTCATTTCCCTTTTAATGCTCATCTAATTCGAGGACATTTGATGCACTAATAGAAAAACTGGTACCTACAAAAGAGGAGTAGGTTTTGCTCTTAAACCATTAGAATCGAGAACCACTATCAATTTATTAAAAATCGACAAAACAAATATATACTTCTTTTTATATACTTTTACATAAAACTTAGGTATAACAAAAACAAAAATAATTTACATGTGACACATACTCTCAATTTTGGAACCTTTTTTTTCTTTCCTCACTTGTTTTCCCTCTCCCTTGGGTCTCATTTCCTTTCATTTTCTCCCCCTTGCAACCACACTCATACACACAACACAATCAATCTGTCTCTTTCGTCTTACTTTCTTTTCCTTTCTCACTCTATTATCCACTAATAAAAATGAACTTTATATTTCTTTTACTCAATTTTTTTCATTTTTCACAATTCCATTAAAAGAGTTCAAGTTTAGTGAGTCTTTTAGTTTTGTCTTCTATCGTGTATGATATTTCTTGTATTTTTATTTTTTTATTTTTTGGTTGTGATATTTCTTGTATTTTTATAGTATAGAAAGTAAATATTTTATTTTATCGATAGCTTTACAAAAATTTAAAAAAATGTACATAACATTAAGAAAAATGGACTCGCTTAAACACTAATGGGTATGGTTTATGAGGAGGTTAATATAATTTGAGCCGAATTGGTAGAAGGAGCCCACTTTCGAGTGAGAAATAGGTTACTTCTCAGGCTTTCAAAAAAAAAAAAAAACAAAACAAAAAAACAAAATCAATTTGTCCAAAAAGCATGTTTGAGAAAAATGGATTATATTTGAAAAGTGCTTCGAAAATATGGTTTGGTTCGTCTTATTAGGCATTCTTCTATTTACTGGTTAGATTAGACTATCCAGTTTCCTGACCAAAAATATAAAAAAGACTATCCAGCTTCATGACCAAAAATATATATATATAAAAAAACAATATCCAATTTAATTTATCGCAGTCCAGCTTAGTCTTAATTCTTGTGGTTTGATTTCCTGTCCAAAATGGTAATTATAAAAGCCATTAAAAAATCGGTTGGACAAGAAAAAATAGCCATTAAAAAAAAAGATACAGACTAATTAACCAGAGTCAATTTTAAGGGAACTAAGGTTTTTTCTGGAGGGGATAAATTAACGGGACTAAATTTAAAACAATATATAATCATAAAGAATTACTTGAATCTAAGGGAAAAAGGAAGGTGTTTGCGTGATGTCGTGGTAAACAAAAAAAGTTTTAATAAAGAATATAGTGTATAGAGCTTTTAAAATTTTAATTGTGTTAAAAATTTTGAAAATTGATCTCTTCTATACATAAAAACTTAGGTTGTTACTTGTAAAATCGTATATAGCATAACTATTAAGATTTAAGACAACACTTGTTGACTAACATTATAAAACAAATTACTCAGTCTATTTCACCCAAACAATAATGGGAGTGGATCTGGAAAAAAAAATTGGATATAGTATTTAGTGAAAAATTTCATCTTTTATTATTTTTTTATTTATTTTTTATCTCACTTATAGAATTAAAGATGGAAAATTACATTTTATTCTCTCTAATAATAAAAAAATGGAGAAGATCCATTTTCAATTAGGCTGATATCTCGTATTAGGCACAACAATTAGAAATTTTATAATAATAACGACTAGCTAGGGCCTAATTAAGGCTAAGTAAGGTGTGAAACCTATTAAGAAAAGTACATAACTACTCGTCTCTTCATGAGTGGCGTTGTTGCACACTATTAATAGAAAACAAAATACGTGGTTTAATTTGCCAACAATGTTATAATCATTAGCATCACTAGTATTCTATATATCTTTAGCGTGAAGATAGATACATATTAGGGATTCAGAAACCAACTTTAATTCATCGATTGATTAGTTTATTTGTCTGTTTAATTAAGGTAGTTTTTATTTTTAAAATTTAAAACTAATATTAAAAGATTAAAATTTAATATTATATTTAGTAGTTAAAAATTAAAATTAAAATTTCAGTTTTAATATACAAAATTTTAATCTATTTATTATCTTAAAAAATAAAAATACAAAGAACTAAAATTTTTAAGAATGAGAATTGAAATTTTAATAATATTTTTATTAATAACTAAAAATATTTTAATAAATATTTTTATTTTATTTTTATATTAATTTATTTTAAATTAAATAAAATATTAAGATATAATTTAATTCTATATATTTTACACTAAATATAATATAGATATTTAATTTAATTTTAGATTTTTTGTCTCTGTCTTGTAGTTTTAGTATCCTTTTTAAATAAAATCTAAGTGTTGAGAGTTCGAATTATATATTAATATATATATAATAATTCATTGATTAACGACAAATTTTTAAATAAAACTCAAATTCACAATAAATTAAACATTGATCTATTAGGTTGGAAAACAATTGAAAAATTAAATAAAAAAAAGGTTCGGGATTTAGTATTTCAAAAAGTTTTCCTTCTTGTTTCCCTACCTAATTATTGTTTGCACACATCATGTGCATGCATGTAATTACCTTATCTGACTGAAACCAACCCTACATGTTATTACCACCATTCACCACCACCCTAACAACCTTCATCATCACCACCTCCATATGCTCCTCTAATAAATCAATTAACTCAAACTTCAGATTTGAAGATGGGGCGGTGCATGTGCGCATCCATGCACGTCAATGTCAACTTTTCCTTCTAAGTTATATATATGTATCTTCCCAAAATACCAAGTATGGGATATATATTACTAAAACCCCTATAATTACTAAGAATAACGTTACGTAAACATTTAATTTGTGAAACATGTACGTATACAACTATATATACATTGATTCATACCTCATCTATTATTTAATTTCTTCAGTTTTAAATTATTATTGCCATTTTTAATATTTTTGTTGTATTAAAAAATCAATATAAACAAAACATAAAATTTAACTAAACATGCTAAACATTCAATAATAATAATGTACTATATGAAAAGGGTAACACCGCCCCAATATTATTGTGATTAGAAAGTTTAGAGAAATGCTAAAATCAAAAAGAAATATAATCATTTATGTTTGGCGTATTGCATGGTACATCCCTGGCCCTGGGCTCATTGGGCGTGTGAAAGTTTGACTAATTCAGAATGGAGACGAGGAAGAAGAGGTTGTCCATTTATTTGGGAGGCTGAAATAATAATAAAGTTGAATGGAAGTTATGAATGATATGATTAAAACATGAAACTGCTACTTCTTTATCGTCGCTATTCGCTGCCTAATATATTTAAGACAAACTAATTCCATTTTGTGGCCTTCTGCCACTATTGCATTTAACGGGCTAAAATAGACAAGGCGGTTTATTAGGCTGCCGTTGTTTATAAGGATAAGACATTAAAATAAAGATATAGAAATACAAAATCGTGTTTGATGATTTGATTTGATATATTTAAATTAAACTAAAATTTAACTATTTTAAAAGTCTAGAATTATTAATAAATTAAGTTTAGATTTACAAATTAATCTTATTAGTTTATTAGACTTGTCTAGATCTTTTAAAATATAAATAAATATATAAATATTTTTTATAATAAAATTTATTAAATATTTTTAATTTATTATATTTTAATATAAATATTTTTATATATTTAAATACTTTAAAAAATTAGATATTTTTATAAATATTAAATTTAGTATATTATATATAAGTAATTTTTTATTAAAAATAGTTTTTTAAATATATTTTTTAATTTTTTTATTTTTATAACAAATTTATCAAATCTTTTAACAAATTACAAGGTCAGACCACCAGACTAAATAAAAAATATAAACTTCTTACTAAAAAGCTATTAATAGGCTAAAAGTTTGGATTGCTCTATTTCCATCTCTATTACATTTATTACTTGGGTGATATTTTAAATTATCTTTAATAATTTTTGTGGATAAATTATTTTGATAGTAAATGTTGAAAAATTGGTTCATGATTTTTGAAATATTAGATAAATTAGACTTGATAAAATAAAAGGAAAAATTAGGTCCTAATATTTAAAAAAGTAACCAATTAATTTCCTAATTTTTATTAAAAAAAAGTTAAATAGATTAAAGTGTTTGAAATTTTAAAAAGATAAGAAGATTAATTTATATATTTATTTTTTTAGAGACAAACTTATGTAATGTTTTTATTAAAGAATCATTTGTCTGTCCAATGCCAGATTGTAAATCCAATATGCAAAGCTTGATAACTAAGAAATAGTAATATGTTGACAGCAGAAAAGAAAGAAAGAAATTATAGTAAATAATATTAAATGTGAATAAGCGACTAGATCAGAGAGTCAACAATTGTAAACTGATGGCATGTTTCAAAATAAAACCTTAAAAGTTTTAAAAGATGTAACATATATATAAAGTAGCATACATGAAATTAAATTCAATTAATTCAATCAGTCTATAATTAGATACTGTTAAGCATTTTTTCTGCAAGAATTTTGAGTATGTATATCTAACAATCTTGCATCTGTACGTACGTATTCGTATTCTTCTTTTGTGTTTTTATGAGAACTTTTTTATTATGATACTTAATTAGCTTTTCTTCTCCCTTTCGACAGTTGAGTTTAATCATCAATTCAAAAGAAATAATTAAATGAAATAGGTACAAAATTCTCTGATGTGCCCCAAAGAAAAGGGAATTAACAACTAACTAACATCGTTTTTCATCTGTTGTATTCACCTGAGTTTCTTCTTTTAATTTCTAGAACCGTCTACACTCAACTCCTTTATTTATTACAATTATAATGTTTTTTCAAACTTAATAATCCATCTCGAATTCTGAATTGGCAGTTAGAAGTTGGAAGCTTGGAGTAGGAAAATCCTTGGAACCCGCCACACACAATCTCTTTGTAACGTGACTTATTTTTGTAATATATATTTAAATAGCTCATTAAAAAATTTTACTTCGAACGCTTTTGTTTTTAATTTTTTTATTGTATTAATATTTTTAAATTTTATAAAAATAAGACATATAAATTTTTATTTTAGTAAGATTTATTATTTTCACTTGCTTTTATGTTTTATTTTTATAAAATTTAAAAATCTCAACGTAATTTAATTTTTTGAATAAAAATGTCTAATACAAAATTTTTAAGAAATTTATTTGAGTATAAACTTTTTTTATGCGTATAATATAACATTTTTGTTATTAGATTGAACTGCATGTGTTACGGTTGTTCTTTCATTCATACTATTATTAGATAACAAATTGGTTCACTCTCCTTTAATTATATCTCGCAACAGTCTATCTATCTATCATATAAATGGAAAAAATCCATTTGGTATAAAAAAGAGTGAGACACATTTCAGAATGCTTTGATTTATCTCCACCTAATAAGTGACACGAAGGCTTTGTTATTATTAGGCTGATTAAAAAGTAGCTCATGATAATTATCGAAATTATTGATGGAGACACATTATTATTTATTAGGACTGAATTAAACCTTGAAACGACGTTTACTAGTTGATATATTGTTATCAAATTGAATACCAAATTAAAAACCGAAAAATCAATTAAACCTTTTTATGATCATCAACAAGTTACACTAGAATTTATATCCTCCATATATAATCTAAATTTTAAACCGTATACTTAATTGATCAGAAGAATTTCCACACCTATTCATGGTGAAAGAAATTAAATCTTAATTGTATGCTTTTGAATAAAGAAAAACAGGTATATTCACTTTCATATTACTCTGTTTTTTATGTATTTATTTTGGCTTAACTTTAAAAGTGTTATAGGATTGATTAATGAGTGAATAACTATTAGTATAGTTAAAAAGTGGGAAAAATATATTATGTAAAAATGACATCATTTTTGTGATGAGTAAAACTTGCGAGTTCTAACATGTAAAATCAAAGCCAACAAAGTCCCAAACCAACAAAGACAACCCCATACGATAAAAGTGTCTCTATAACATTCCATTCCAATACACTTCCCAGAATAATAACGTTGTTGGCGATTTCCTTCATTATGGTAAACAAGTGCAGCAGAGTAACCAAAGAGAAATGAACCCATTGGAATATTTGCCACCACAACGTTATGGTTCACTGAGAAATTGTTTGTCCCAAATAACTCACTTGTGGTTGAGACCGAAGTTGAAGTGATTGCTCCAGTGCACACTCCAATTATGGCAGTGCTTATGTATAGGGCTAGGTGTGTTTTGTTTAGGAGCAAGAAGAATGCACCTGCTATTGGTGCCATCATTGCTACCATTGATCCTGGTCTTGATATTACATACTTGCCCCTACAAAATCATAAGAGCACAAATGATATTCTTTTAGCAGTGTTAGCCAAGTGTATATCAAAATTAATCATCAAAATAGAATATATATTAAAATAAAAATATATATTAAAAATAAATTATGTTAAATATGTAGATCATAAATAATTTAGTAGTTGATTTTTAATGTGCAAATAATATTTTTACATAAACAATTAACATAAAAACAAGACTTTTTTAACTCAAAAATAGGAATATTAGTCTCAATATTTTATGATAAAAATAAAATATTTTTATTTGGTTGGTGATTTTAGAGCTTTTATGTATCTACGTAAAAAGATTTTGAAAATAGTATGAAAAATAATATGCAATCTTGTTATTTGAACCCATTGTTAGTGTCGGACACCATATATTAAACGGAGGAAAGAAAAAAGAGAAAAAGGAAAATGAAAAAGGCAAGTGGGAAAAAAAAAAGAATTTAAAGTTATGTGATAAACAATTAGTGTAAACACCAAAAGTAGGTTGGACATTTTTTCAATAATAAAATATTAATTAAAGTAAATTTATAGCTTTTTTCAAGTAGTTGCATGCCATTGGAGTAGAAACAAAATTTATTCTCTTATTCTTCACTAAGGTAGAGTTGTTGATCAACTAACATAGTAATAGGCTAATAGCCATGAATTATATGATGAATATGTAATAACTACAAATGTTGTTAGATAGTGAAGAGAATGTGTAATTTTACCTGTAAAAGTAGTCCATAAGAGATGGCATGAGCCTTCCAAAGAATCCAAAAGATGAAGACAAAGACACCAAAGAAGAAGTGGCAGAGCAACCCCTTGACTCAGCAATTTGTCCCAAATTATTAAGAAACACCAAACCAAGTGTTGCACCAAAGAAATACACAAAGAAATATAGCCAAAAATCTATTCTTCTAATCATCAACATCACTCCAATCTCTTCTCTACTTCTACTAATAATTACTTCTTCATTATCATCATGAACATCTTCTGTGATATCTTCACTCTCTTTCACCTCATTATTATTATTGCTCTCTTCCACACATACCCTTAATGAATTCTCTCTATTTGTTTGCCATGATCCAACGAGTTCATTGATCTTCATTGAAAATGGGACTAATAGAGGGATCAAAAGGGACACTATAATACCAAAAAGGTTACCCTTTTGAGATATCTTGCTAGATACAAATTCCAAGCTTGTGATCACAGAATAAACCCCAGTTGCAATTGTAATGAAAAACATAACAACAAACCCAACACCCATTTTTCTATTCCTTGTGGTGGCATCAATTTCTCCAAGTATAAAAGAAGCTACTAATCCAACAATCAATGGTATAGTAGAGTTTAGAAGGAGAAAGATTGTAGCTTTATTTTTGTTGTGCATGGAAATAGCATCAAGAATGGTGTTATAAATCTTAGCACTTAATCCTTGGTAACTTGTTGTGATTCCAACAGCAACTTGTTGATCAGAAGAGAAGTTCCTAATTGTGACAACATAGCAAACAGTGTTGATCCAGCAAATGCTGTTTCCGGCTATAACTGTTAGCAAGAACACATGCCAATAGGACAAAGAAGAGACTTGGTTTGTTATGAAGAGATATTGGACACCATAGCCAACCAAACCAAGTGTTGTTCCAATCATTAGGACAAGCCAAAGGGGTAGGTAAATCGCCGCCATGCCGGAGAAAAAGCCGAAGAGCTTTCCGGCATCGGAGGCGAAAGCAAGGTTGTTGAGTTGAACTTGGGATATTGAGAGGAGTTGCTTTAGTTGTGAGGAGTAAGCTGGGAAATTTGTATTTGTTCCATTTATGGCTTGGAGCCAAATGATTCCCACAAGACTCAACCATTGAAAGGCACTTGAAGAAGCCATTCTTGCTAAGAGAAGAAGCTTTTCACAATATTTTGAAAACCTTCAGTTGTGAGGCTTTATATCCTACCAATAAAGAAAAAGGAATGACAAAATTAGAAACTTCAGGTGTGAAAATATATTAATGTACAAGATTTCTTATTTAAATAAAACTGTTAAAAATATAATAATTCATGTGTATCTTTTTATGATATGACATTAAAATTATTATAATTTGAAAGTTTAGATTTTGATTCTTATTAACAAAAAAAATTAATACAAGACAAATTAAAAAAGGGAAAGAAGATCTACGTAAAAAAAAATTATGCAAATAAAAAAACTATTAAACTTATATTGTTTTAAAAAAAAATTAGTTTCATCACATAAATAATGTAATAATATTAGATTGATTGAGTGATAAATACGCTTGTCTTCTTATTCATAATCTCAAATTTGATACTTGCATATAAAAAAAATGATGTTAAAAAAAATATAGTTATAGTTTTTTGAGTCAAAACTAGTCAAATTTTAATAATAAATTCAAATGCTAAATAAAAAAATAAATAAATCCACTACCTATGTGGCTGTACTTATTAAAATGTGGTTTTATATCAACCACCTATGCTTTGAAAAATTGTGTTGTGTGAAAAGAGAAGACATGCATATAACATATGTAATATACAATACAGTGTTACAATTTTGGATTTTGCTAAAAAGACATGTCTGCCTTATTAATTAATTGTGGAGATAGACAGAAAATGAAGTTGTTCTATGAACTATTAAGTGTTATAACATGCTGCAGGAATATACATACCGTGGCTTGATGATGAAGTGTAAAGAGAACAAATTCATTGATGTCATTTCTCATGTCATTCTCTGTTCTCTTGTATATTATATACACTCTGTTTCACACTTCACATAATATTAGGTTCAACAATGCTAGGGAACCAACTCTATATAAGCCAAGAAACAGTCAATTGGTAACTGGATGTTGCTACTAATAGGCATACAGATGTTTCTTTTTCTTGTAAATTGGATGGTTTTGGATATGATTTCTATGTTTCATGTGTTACGCATTAATAAAACATAATTAATTATATGGAATCAACTAATGAATGATCAAAGCATCTGTTCCGTAATTCTCTCCTAGGTCAACAATAATTTAACAAACAAATTAAATTATAAATTAATAAAACTAATTATAATTAATTATGTTGTTCCATTCTTGACTGATTATTAGTTGGTTCCATATACTTTTCCTATTAGGTTCGATTTTGAGGTAACTTATGTCGTCAGTTATACGTAATCTAAGAGGATTGTTGTGGGCCAGTCAGATATTTTTCTTGTTTCTGAACCATACAATAGCTTGGACCCCCTTTGAAATTTTGAACCCTTCCCTTGCTTAGCTTCTTATTACAAAATACTTGATTCAATGCTTTAGTGATTTCATTTGTACTTATCCACCACATTACATATATTTTCGATAAAAAATGCAAAAATATTTATGTTTTAATAATAAAAATATTATATAATTGATATTAACGACTAAAATTACTAAAACACCAATATTCTTATTATATTTAAAAAAGTAGTGCAAATATGAAAAGAAAAAAAAAAGGAAGATATATACTTGTTTTGTGCATCATTTCACATTTTAGTTGGTTGTTTTTCATATCTGATTTCAGCAGTAATGTTTTCAATAAGCCTTCTTACATAGTTTATTGATTTTGATATCAAATTGCCAACAATTTTAGTGATACTTTTTCATGTATGTTACAATAATGGAGGGTAAATTATTTTAGATATGTATATAGTTTCACTTAATTATTAATTAAGTGTGTTTATATACAATTTAAGAATTTATAATCAAATTTTAATTAATATCACAAAATTTCTAACCAAATTTCTCCATAGTAAAAAACTAAAAATGTTTTTCAACTAAATTTATTTAGTTTCAGTTTTCTTGATCAAGTATTTTTATATTGAATAATTTTTTCTTAAAAAAAATTGAATATAGTAAAAATTTAATCACAAAATTTTTAACCAGAATCTAAGGGTCTAGAAAAATACATTTATAAATAAATAATTAATTGAAAATACTTAAATTTTCATACAATAGAAAAGCTTTATAATTAGTCTTTTACTTCTTATGGTCTTAAACTTTCATAGAATTAAGAACCGGAGAAAGAGAAAAGATAGAGAGATAAGAGTAAAATTATATATCTTTAATAGTGTTTTTATACTTTTTTTTGTTATTTTTACAAAGAGTAATTTTTACATTTATATATTATACACAGCATTAACACTTAATGCATATATCAAGAATCTGTTAAAGACTCTAGTAACTAACTAACAGGATTGGTTTAGCTATGGAATCAGTTTCATCCTTTTGATATTCTACAATAACATTCTTCTTCAAACTCAGAGAGGAATTTTGAATCACCCTGAATTTGCTTTTGAGTTGTTCAAAATTATTACTAGACAAGAGTTTGGTGAAGACATCAGCTATTTGAAAAGTTGATGGTATATGTACAATGTAAAACTGGCCTTTATATTAGATAATTAGATTAAAAATTTTAATTAGACTCTTTTTAACTACTTTTGTTAAGAAATACAAGTTTTAATTTGATGTAGGATAAATTATAAAATATACTAAAATTATTGTTTTTTCTCAAAAATAATAACTAATAAAAATGTAATTACAAAATTTTCATCAAGCATATGAAATCAATTATAAATTTTTGAAACAGTAAGAATCTAATAGAAAGATTAGATAATAGAATAATTAAACAACACTTAAGTACAAACTTTTGGACTACAAAAACAACTAACTGAAAAAACAAATTATAGAAAACTGTAAAGTAATTAAAACGTTTAAAGTGCTTTTTTTTGTCATGAACATTTAAAGTACTTACATCAGTTAGTTGACCATGGACAGGACATGATTGATATAACACATGGACAGTGTTTGGTTTATGCATTTATTTATTATTTTTTGGCAGCTGACACTTTAGTTAAAGTGGTAAATTAATTAATCTTTTTTTCTTCCATGGGTAAATTAATTAATCAAGCGCCTCTAATTTTTGGTCTTGGTTTGCTACTCAGAACCAGGATGGAACATCGATGACCAAAGGGCGGAACAGGACCAAAAACAAAAAAGAACCAGGACAGGACAACAACTAGGAAGGGGAAGGGTAAAAGGAGAACAGGGAAAACTCATCATTTTTTTATTTTTTGGTGTTAATAACCTCTTATCATTCAACATGGTTTCTTTTTTGGTCATGGTATGGGCCGGAAAGTCCGACCCACACCCAAAAACAATAGCCGACCCAGCCCAACAGCTAACATTATTACAAAACGTGACTCTCCCTTCATAAACCCTGAACATGGTTTCTGAATGAAAATCTTATCTTCTTTTCTGGATCAGATATAAAACTGTTTTTCAAAATTATGGTGAACCAGACCGTGGGCTTTATAGCCCTAACCCGAAAAGGTTGGGTTTTTGTTGGCTATTGGGCTAATCAAGCCTCCATAGGTATTGCTATAGTAAAGAGTAATGTTATAAGTTGTGGAACAAAAGAGTAATGTTATAAGTTATAACATCCCACCAAAAAAACAAGGTAATGTTTCTAAAAAATTAACTATAATTTTTATTTTTCACTTAACTTTATCTTTTACCAAAACAATTTTAATGTTACAAAAATATTGCATCTTGTATTTATTTTGTGTTTTTATTTTATTTTTATTTTAAAATTTTGTGAAAAAAAGATAATAATAGAATAATAAAATTATATATTTATTTTTATTTTTTATATAATACTACAAATAAAAATAAAAAATAAAAATACAAAATCAAGTGCACCTAAAGTTTCCACTTTCCAATGCATTTTTGGTTTCCAGATATACAATAATACAAGTTAATAAGGAGACTTCAAATTAAACGCTACTATATACCCCAGTCAAATAGTCAATATATAAAGCTTTGTAACAATCTTCATAAAAGTAAGAAAACAAATAATTGAGTACTATCGTAAATTATTATACAAAACAGAACTTGAGAAAAAATACAGCACATATGATACTGATATGAAAAAGAAAGAGAATTTGAGAAATACTTGTTCATATATAGGTTGTGGTGGCTTTTGTTCTCTATATGCAGAGCAAATGCCATTGCTGCCGTCGATCTTCCCATATCTCCAGCGTAATATTGAGAGTGATGAGAATTTATATAGAAAGGAAATAAAGATTATTGTGAGTTAATTATTGTCCTGATCAATTTGGTTTCAGATCTAGGCCACGGATATTTGAAGATATTTGATCATGCGGTAATGTTAGAGAAAAAAAAAATCAAAACTTGTCTTATTTAATATTTATTAATTGTTACAACAATTAATAAATATTAAATAAGATAAATTTTAACTAATTTTAATTAATTTTTTGTTATTAAATATTTTCGAGAATCGAATTATAAAAAAAATAATTACAAAAAAAATGTCAAGAAGATCAATATATTAATGACAGTTGTGCATGTTTTGGGATTTAATCTCTCTTATTTTTGGAAGAAAATTTCGTTGATCTCCATCAAACAATGAAAATAGGGATTTGATTGAAAATATTTGTAAACTATACAAATTTGATTTTAAGAAAAAATAATAAAATCCAATTAAAAATGATCTAAAATTATAAGACCTAATAATAGAGTAAAGGTAAGCAATTTTTCTATTTTTTTTTTATTATACTTCATTGATCAAATTGACATTAAAGGTTGGATAGGGGTGCACAGACTCGGCCCGGTTCGAAGGCCCGGTCCGGTTCCGAACACTTTAGGAACTAATTTGGAGTGATTTTATCGGGTTTAGGGTCGGGTACGGGTCTCAAAAATAGACCCGGTCATTATTTCGGGTCGGGTCCGGGCCATAGCTCGGGTCACCCGAAGTCGGCCCGGTGGCCCGGTCATCATACACAATTAATATTTTGTGTTATTAATGATGGATCATGACTATTCTTACGTGGAATTTAAGTATTGTAAACCTTAATATTTTGTGTTATTAGTCATTATAAGATTATAAGTTAATGTTTTACGTTTAGAATGCATAAGATTTTAGACTAATACATAAGATTGTGTTATTTGTATTGATTTAAATATTTGGTATTATTAGACAATATTAGTATTGATTGTGGTTATGCTTTAATATTGATTGTGGTTATACTTTAATTTTGAAGAATGGTTGGTTCTTGTTATATTTTTCCAAGTGAATTTTACCATGTTAACTAATAACTAATGATTGGAGCCTTGGAAATTTGGATATTTTTACATGCTAGTTTACAAGAAGGTATCAACGTAATGTAATGTTAACGGCCCGATTTTCACCCGGTTTTCACCCGGTATAATTGTGGCCCGAAAGTGTATTGGTTTCATTGGGTCTAAGACCGAGTTCGGGTCTAATAAATAGACCCGGTGTATATTTCGGGTTGGGTCTGAGTCACGTCAAACCCGACTTCACCCGACCCATGTGCACCCCTAAGGTTGAATATTATTCCAAGAACCAGAAGGGTATCATCATCATTAATTCATTTAAGTGAATATCCCCTGCCCTCAACAATTTTCCGTTTTCATCGGCACTTGAAGCAAAGAATAAGAAGCAGCATAGTATTACTTTTTCGTTCGTAGGAACTCATCATATGATTACTCATGGATGTTCTACCAATAACTAATTAATGGAGGAACAATTTTGTTTCATTCAATGCTCAAATCTATTACCACCAATTACTACTCTAGTTTGATCAATCATTGGTGACATAGTCTTCTTGTACTCAGTGGCGGAGCTTGAAACAAAATTTTGAAGGGGCCAGATAGAAGATAATTGCTAAGATATTTTTTTTAATGGATCCATTTAAGATAAACTCGTCTAACCTCATCTCTTTTATTTGGGTGATATTGCCAAATTTGAAGCCATTTTTCAGGGTATCGTTCCAAAGAATTAAGGTCAAACTCATCAGATGCAACTCTTTAAACTTTTGAAGGTTGTATCTTATTTTCTTCGTGATTCATTAAAGTAGAAGAACTATCTATAGGTGTTGATATTGTAAAAGTTATATGTTTTTCTTCTAATATTAGCCTTCCTCTTAAAAAAAATGCATCATCAACTCTTTGATTTTTTATGATTATTTTATATAAAAATTTGAATATATATCCGGTAAAATATGTAAAAAAGAAATTATAAGGACAAATAAAATTTATAATATTTATTGAATTTTTTTATCAATTTATATAAATACAATAATATCAATACTTATTAAATATTCTAATATTTTTTATCATATAAAAAAATTAAATTAAATAAACAGTAAAATATAAAATAATATTAAATTATATAAATAAAAAATACCTAATTTTTTTATATTTGAACTCAAAGATAGAGGGAGTGTTGCTTATTGAATAGAGAGCTGCGAAATACGAATACACTCAGTTCAGTCCAAATTCGATATGTTTTGAATGTTTAAAACTAAAAATTATTGTGTAATAAAAGCAAGAGATGAAGATTGAACTTTGTAATTTTAAGTCATAATAAAATATTTGAGCCAACTGAAATATTTTTTATTTTTTAAAAAAATATTACTAATTTTTTAATAAAAATTTGGGAGGGCCATGGCCATCCCTTGTCTAAACTAAGTTCCGCCACTGCTTATACTCTTTGAAGAAGAGGGTGCGCCTCTCAATCTATAACTTGCATAAAACATGATTTTAAAAACCGAATTAGCAATTAAATCGATAGAGTTCGAAGTTTAAAAATTTAAAATTTTAATAAAAAAACTAATTATAATTGAATTAAATATAATAAAATTATATATTTATATATAAAATATATAATTTTTTAGAAATATTTTTTTATATTTTATTATTTTAAATTAATTAACCACTAAAAGACTAAACTGACTCAACGGATTAATCTTAGAATTTGATGGATTTTTCCAAATTTCTGAGCAGTTCATTACTAACCGATCTTTATTCTGAATCAAATTGATTCGGTAATCGATTTTTGGTTAAATAAATTGGTTTTTGATTCTTAATCTAATTCTCAAAACAATAGAATAAACTAACTCTATTGATATAATGGATAATTATGTAAAAAAATTGAACCTCAAGTGAAATCGTAAATTTACCGTTGATACAAATAAACATCAAATATTATTTTAACATAATATAATACCATAAATCCTAAACCTTAAATGTAATAATTTTATTCTAACTAAATATGATAAAATATAAAGTGATAATTTATTACATTCCATATAAAATATTTGGCTTGCTAGTCCTTCAAGCTTCCGGTAGCTTTATTATTATTATTATGAAAATAAGAATTAGAATTTAAGAAAAGAGAAAAGAAAAAAAAAATAGAAAGTAGTGTTTAAAATATGGTTATACTCTTAAGACACCTATAACAAATATATTTATAACATTTTTTTGGATGTTTTTAGTGATAGTGATAGACTAGTATCTCATTAAAATTTTATTAATTAAAAATTCTAAAAAAAAAATTAGTGAAGAAAAAGAATATACTATCTTGTAATAATACGTTAGTTAGTTGCATTGTTAAAAATTTACCAGAAAAAATCTAGAGCGAAATAAAAATCATAGTTAAGGAAAAAGTACAATCTTTAATTCTTTATTATTCCCTTTAATAATTACATCATTTGATATTTTTTCGTTGATGCATCTCACTCTTAGATACTAGCTTTTCAAATGTTGAAATAAGTAGTGTTTTAGTGAACAAATCTGCTAAATTATTATTATAACAAATTTTTAAACGTCTGTATCATTACTTTGTTGAAAATCATGAGAGTAAAAAAATTTTAATAAAATATGCTTTGTTCTACTTTTTTTGATCTATAATTTTTTAGTTGATGTATGCAAGTAGAGTTATATTGCTGGTATTTATTTATGGGTAAGCCACACATATCTTGAATATGTTAGGTGATTGACCTAAGCTAAATATATTCTCAAGTCACTTCATAAATTGCCAATATTTCTGCATGATTTGAGGAGGCTACAGCTATGGTTTGCTTTGTTGAGTACCAATATTATATTTGTTCATCCATTTGTAAATAAATAACATGTTTGTAACTTGCCTTTATGTAGATTAGGAAGAAAAGAAAACCTGTATGAAATATTGATTCATACAATAAAATAAGCCCTTATCAATAAATCCTTAAAGATATCTTAATATATGTTTGGTACCATTCCAATATCTTCTATTTGGATAGGGGCTAAATCTCAATAACAAATTTACTGGAAAAGTTATAACAGACCTGCTAAATATACAAGTCTTTTTACCTTACAAGTCATACAAGTTGGGCCAAACCCAATAAAAAGGACGCTCACCCATACGAGTGTGTTAACACGCGCTCTACTCAACGGTTTTCATAGCGCACTCACTCACCATTATGAAAAACTTTTCTTCTTCTTCCTTGATCAAAACCACAACCGTCATTTTTTCTTCGCGTTCCTCCTCCTCCTCTTCCTCCTCCTCCTCCTCCTCCTCCTCCTCCTCCTCCTCCTCCTCCTCCCCATCCTTCTCTTCCTTTTTCTTATCCTTCTTCTTTGCGTTTCTCCTCCTTTTTCTTCGCATGTTTCATCTTCATCGTCATTTTTTATTACTGTTGTTGCTGCATTTTTTTTCTCCTTCTCTTTCTATTGCTTTTGCAACATTATGTATTATTTTTCTTCTTTGTTTGATTTTTTTTTCTCCCAAGAGAGTTATGAGAATGTGAAATAAGAAGATGATGAAGAAGAAGAAGCGGCAGAAGATGAGGAGGAGGAAGAGGAAGAGTTTTGAATTATGCAGAACTTATCAGCACACATACACCGAAAATTCTTAAACACTATACCTAAATATCTTCGTGTTACACCCAAATTTGCTGCAAATACGGAAAAATATTTCCTTTAATGATGCATTTTTTCTTCTTTTTTCCTTATTTATTTTAGTTGAACGAATGTAAGTTCATCCTCTTCCAAATAATTTTGTACCATTATGTGGTTCTTCTTTTTTTTGTTTGATTTTTTTGTTTTTATTCTTATTAAAAGAGTATAAGAAGAAACTTGATGAGAAGATAAAATAAGAAAAAAAAGATGAATAAGAAAAAAAAAAGAAGAAGAAGCAGCAGAAGATGAGGAGGAGGGAGAGGAAGAGTTTTGAATTATGCAGAACTTATCAGCACAATATACCAAAAATTCTTAAACAAAACACTCAAATATCTCTGTGTAACACCCAAATACAGAAAAATATTTTCTTTAGTGCAGAACTTTTACATTATATTCAATTCAAATCATCAACGGTGAACAACAATTTTTACAAATAAAAATATTATTCACCTATAGAATCATAAACTATGAACGAAAACATTAACTAGAATCGAACTACACCTTAGCCACTTAATTGGATTCAAAATAATCAATTTTGTTTTGAATTATTCATTACACTACAACATTTTGAGCTATTGCAACATATGCTATAAACAACACTTAAAAAATATTGTTTAAAATAGTCAAAAGCAACATTTAAAATTTATTGCAAAAAAATAAGACTATTACAACTCTTTGTTAATAAGTGTTCTCTTTGATCAATTTAAAGAACATATGAAAAGTGTTGCTTTAGTGAATTAAATAAACAACATTTATAATATTCATATATTACACCTTATAAGAGTTGCTTTTAAATATATAATAAACTTCTGGTAGTAAACGTTGCTTAAATCTTTTTCATCAAAATTTTAATTCCATCCAAATATTTTAATAGAACTTACTTTCCCTCCTAAACCAAAAACAAGAAAGGAAACACGAGCAATAATTGATTCATCGCCTTCCTCATTAACATGAATTCAAGTATACTTAGAAACAGAACTCAATTCCTACCATTTTAGAATCAAAATCCTAACCCCAACCCTAGTTCAATTTCCCCAATTTTATGACATTGACTCGCGTTCTGCATTTTTCTCTCTCGCCGTCGTGGTGTTCTTCACTGCTCTGCTCACGTCGTGTTTTGCTCCGCTGCTCACATCACGTTCTGCTCTGTGATGGTGTTTTTGTGGAAAAAGAAATTTTCAAACACATAGATCTAACCGGCAAGTGTACCAGGTCGCATCAAGTAGTAATAACTCACTTAGAGTGAGGTCGATCCCACAGGAATTGATGGATCAAGCAACTTTAGTGGGTGATTAGTTTAGTCAAGCTAACATTGAAGTGAAATGGGATGAAATGTGGCCAACAGAAAGTAAATAGCAGTGAATTTAAAGTTGCAGAATGTAAATGGCAGGAAACTTAAAGAGCAAGCAATGTAAATTGCAGAAACTTAAATGACAAGAAATATAAATTGCATTGAATATAAAAGGGAGTGAGAGCAGGGAATTTAAACAAAACTAAAAAATGTAAAGTGCAATGAATTAAAGAACTCTCAGATTTTGAAATTTAGAAACAGATCAATTCAATATCAAAACAGAAATGTAAAGGTGTTGAAGAATCAAAACAGCAAGAACTTAGATCATGCATGAAATTCCAGAAGAAGAATCAACAATTTCAATGAAACAGTAAAAACAGAAGAGCAGCCAAGAACTTAACTCAATTGCAAAATAAAATTGAAGATCTCAGGGAATCAAAGAGACTAGAAAACAAGTCTAGATCTCAAGCCCTTCCTTGATTCAATAGCAGACAGATTGAAGAAGAAATGAAGATGAAAGCAGTAAGAGGAATTTGATTCAAATTGCAATTTACTGAAATTATGCAGCAAGGCAAACAAAGAGAAATCTCAAAGGTAGAATGAAACAGAATTCCTTCAATTCTCCACCCCAAGATTCAAAACAGAAATGAAAATTGAAGGAGAGAGCTCTCTACTCCTAATGCTCCCTAGTGGAGCTCGCCTTTTTTCTTGTGAGATGGAATTGATGCCTTTATATAGGCTTTACAAAGTGAAAATGAAAATGGAATTAAAACAAATTACAATTAAAATAAAAATCCTAATCTAATTGATCCATGTGCCTTTGAGTGATGATGTGGGCTTCGCTTGCTTTGGATTTGAGGAGAAATGGGTTTGGTTGGCCTTGATTCAATTTGGAGAGGAATTGAGTTTAAATGGAATTTTGGTTGAATTTCGGCCCATGAGTGTTTGCTCCCAGGAGGCTGCTCTGCTCTTGTGGAGAGCAGAGCAGTGAGGCTTTGTATGGGGATCCAATTTGCGTGTTGAGTATAGTGAGGCATCAGGATGCTGCCTTGCTCTTGTGGAGGGCAGAGCAGTGGAGCCTTGCATATGTATCCTGCGCACCAAGTCCTCCTTGCCCATGTTGTGTTGCGCACCTCATGTTCCTGGCCGTGTCATGCTCATGCTTGTGTGCGCCAAGGGGAGTTCCCAAGTTCAAACCCTTGTGAAAGCATTTGGGGAAACAATTTTCCAATGTTCTGAAAACCGGTTCGAACCGGCCGGTCGAACCGGTCGAACCGGGAACCGGATGCTGAAGCGGTTCGGTCAACAAAGAAAACCGCAAAATTTGTTAACCGTTATTGAACCGACGAACCGGCCGGTTACCGGTCGGTCGAACCGACCCGGGACCCGGCCGGTTTTTTAAGCTGGCAGCAAAACGGCTGCGTTTTGCTTGGTGGGAACCCTAATTGCTAATTCCCTTTTCTCCTTCTCCTTCGTCACTTCGTGTTCGAGCTTCCTGCTTCGCCTTCACTCCAGCCTCCAGCCTCTAGCGTCCAGCCTCCAGCCTCCAGCCTCCAGCGTCCCACACTCCCACTCCCACAGACCCACACTCCCACTCCCACAGCACAACACCGACGAGGCCACGAGGCCACGACCCACCACGACCCACCGACCACCACTGGGAGAGACAGAACACCTGAAGCCCTCAACGCACCCACCTCCGTCGCGCCCTCAGCAGCGTCGCGCCCTCAGCAGCGTCGCCCTCAGCAGCGCGCCCTCAGCAGCGTCGCCCTCAGCACCGTCGCCCTCAGCAGCGTCGCCCTCAGCAGCGTCAGCACGGTCAGCGCCATCAACAGCGTCGGCACGATCAGCGCCCTTAGCAGCGTCGCCCTCAGCAGCGTCAGCACGGTCAGCGCCCTCAGCCACTTCGCCGTCAGCATCTGCCTCTGAGAGAAAGCAACAGAGAAGCGTCAGCAGCGTTGAAGAACTGAAGTCCTCATTTCCAGGTAATTTTTATTTTTTAATTTAGTTATGAACATGATTTTGTGATGAAATCTGATGCTCTGTGAACTCTGTGAACAAAGAATTTTGATGAAACTCTGAGTCTTTGAAACTGTTATGAACTGATAGTGATATGTGAACTCTGTGAAGTGTGAACTGACTGAACTATGATGAAGTCATGAAACTGTGATGAAATATGAATTGATTTTGTGAATTCTGATAATGTGAATTGAATATTGATTTTGTGAATTCTGATAGTGTGAATTGAATTCTGAATTTTTTGAAATCTGATAGTGTGAATTGAATTCTGATTTTGTGAAATCTGATAGTGTGAATTGAATTCTGAATTCTGATTTTGTGAAATCTGAGATGTTGTTTGAGAGATGATTTTGAGAGATGTTTTTGTGAATTGAATTCTGAATTTTTTGAACCTGAGATGTTTGTATACTCTGATTTTAGAATTTGGATCAATGGATGTTGTTTGTTCATTTGCTGTGAACTTGAGAGTTGAGATTATTGGGTTGGATTGCTGGTAATATTTAGGTATGGAAGAAAGTATCAACCAAGACCTACCTAGGAATAATAATGCTGAAAATAATTCTGCTTCGAATGAACGTTCTCTTCCTCCCGCGAGTAACGAAAATCAGTCACAAACTTCTAGTGTTCGGGGAAAAACTGATCCTGCTTGGAGATACGTTGCTTTACAGAATATAAATGGAAAGCCGCATTACCAATGTTTATTTTGTCTGAGTACTTTTGGGGGCGGGGGAATTAATAGAATGAAAAAGCATTTGGCGAAGATGGGTGGAGACATTAAGAAGTGTTCTAAGGTCCCGTATGATGTAGAAAAACAAATGGAAGGTTTGTTGAAAGAGATTCAGAAAAGTAAAACTAGTAAAAGGAAAGTAAGTTTCAACGAAGAGGGTACCGATGAGTGTGAGGATGCAATTGATGAAGCAATAGCGCAAGAGGAACAACAAACTCCGAGTCAGTTACCAACTAAGGAGGTTGTTGGAGGCGATCCAAAAAAGAAAGCAAAAATCATTATTCCTCCTATTTTTGCACCAAGAACAACTCCGGGAAGTCAAAAAAGTCTAAAAAGCGTGTTTCAAAACAAAGAGGCGCTTCATGAAGTTGATAAGCGAGTGGCTAGATGGCTTTTGAATTGTAGGATTCCTTTCAATGCGGTTATGTCACCTTTTTTTCAAGATATGTTGGATGGTGTAGCTGGCTTTGGACCTGGTTATAAAGGTCCTTCTTATGACTCTTTGAGGGTTAATTTATTAGCCGATCTCAAAAGGGAGTGTCAAATGGTTGTTGATAGCTATAGGTCTGCTTGGAAAGAAACTGGATGTACTCTCATGGCTGATGGTTGGACAGATCAAAGGCAAAGAACATTGATTAATTTTTTGGTTTATTGTTCGAAAGGGTTGTGCTTTGTGAAATCTGTAGATGCCTCAAGTATGGTTAAAAATGCTTCTAGCTTGTGTGACTTGTTTTCAGAGGTGATTGAATGGATTGGACCTGATAATGTTGTTCATGTAGTGACCGATAATGCTGCGAACTATGTTGCTGCTGGTAGGCTTATTAATAAGAAATTTGAAAATATTCACTGGTCACCTTGTGCTGCTCATTGCTTGAATCTTATTCTAAAAGATATAAGCAGCATGCCACATATTTCTAGCCTTGCAACACGTGCTTCGAAGATTACCGTGTTTGTATATAATCATACGGTGTTCTTGTCCTGGCTAAGACAAAAAGAGGATTGGAGGGAGATTGTTCGTCCAGGTGCAACTCGTTTTGCCACTGTCTTCCTCACATTGATGAGTATCTTTGAGCGCAAATCGGAATTACAATAATTGGTTGTTGATACACACTTTACCAGACACAAATTAGGAAGGAGTGCTAATGGGAGAGCTGTGAGTGCAATTATCCTAGACAATAAATTTTGGGATGATTGTTTTACTGTATGCCAAATTGTGAGTCCGTTGATTAAATTGCTGAGGTTGGTAGATGCCGATGATAAACCATCATTGGGAATTGTTTATGAAGGTATGCTGAGGTCAGAAAATGGAATCAAAGAAATGTTCAAGCATAGGAAGAGTGCATATCAACCTTACACAGAGATTATCAACTCAAGATGGGACAAACATTTGAAAAAAAATCTTCACGCAGCAGCCTATTTCTTGAATCCTGATTGCTTTTTTTCTGAAAATTATAGAGAATCACCTGATGTCATGCGAGCTTTACTTGATCTTGTTACATTGCATTGCAAGGTTAATAATTTAGATTCAGTTGAGGCAATGAAAGAAATACACTTATATAGAGATCGAAAGGAAAGCTTTGATAGGCCTGAAGCTGTTCCAGCTGCAAAAAAACTTCAACCTGGTAATAATATCTGTTTGATAATAAGCTTTAGTTATTCACTTATTTTATGTTTTGATTTCCTTAATTTTATAACTAATACTTGAGATATGGGATTGTAATTTATAGATGAATGGTGGAGGTTATTTGGTAGTTCTGCTCCATGTTTACAAAAAATGGCAGTTCGCATTCTTAGCCAAGCATCTGCTTCTTCAGGGTGTGAAAGGAATTGGAGTCTTTTTGATCAAATTCATACTGCAAGAAGGAATAGATTGGAGCATGATAGGCTAAGTGATATTGTGTATGTTACATATAATTTGCGTCTTAAATCCAGGTAATTTATATTTCATCCTTTCATTTCATATCATTAGATTTTGTATAGCTAATATACTAGGCTTATCATATATTGTATTTAATTTGTTAGGAATGAAAGAAAAAAAAAGAAAGCAAAAGTCGCAATATGATCCAATTGATATTGAAACTATTGATAAGGTTGATTTTTGGGTGACGGAAGAGGTTGTTGAAAAAGAGCCTGATCTTCCAAGTAATATTGAAGACTTGCTTGGTGAGTATTATAGTTTATTGAACATACAATAAATTACAATAGCTTTGATCTTTAATTTATTGATAATGTGTTATATTTTCTTAGATGAGATTGATGCTGATTTAGATCAAGGTGGTGGTGGTGGTAGTACTAGTACATTTTATGATGCACCACTTGCTTTTTCTGGTCCAAGTAGTGGAAATGAAGGTGATGAAATCAATGACGCAAATCTGCAGCAAATCATGGAGGATTTTGATGGTTGATGACAAATTTGGCTCATTTTGATGCTGCTATGTTATGTTTGGTTGTTTGTTTCTTGACTTTTGCACTTTGAATTTGTATTTGAATGAGATTATAACATTTGGTTTATGTAGTACTTTTAATTTGAATGATATTTTCAAGTTTAGATTAGACTATAATTATATTTTTATGTGCTTATTTATATTTTATTTATTATTTTATTATAAAACGGTTTTTACGGTTCAACCACGATCGGACCGGTTGAACCTATGAACCAGTGAACCAGTACCTAGAGCGGTTCGATGACCGGTTCGGTTTCAGAACCTTGCAATTTTCCTTGAATTTTTATGAAGAGAGCACGACATTGCTCTCCAAGAGAGCACTCTGCTCTCCTTGAGAGCAGACTTTCTTGGTTTCCTTGTGTCTCCCTCTTCGAGCCTTGGTGGAAGCACTTTGGTTTATTTTTGCTTATTTTTGGCCCTTAAAGATGCCTTTCACTCATGCCTCAATTGTATGCCAAATATGAATTGTTATATATCGTTGGAAAGTTCTGAATATCAGCTTTCCAACGCAACTGGAAGCACATCAATCGAACATCTGTAGCTCAAGTTATAGCCCTTTGAAGTAGGCATGGTCATGCTGTGAGCGCCCAGGTTTTAACTTAGCAAAAATTTTCTTCCAACCTCACTTTGCATCACGATATTGCCCTGCCCTTGGCAAGAGCAGGGCAATGTGCGTGCTGGTTGCTTCCTTGTTTGATTTGGTCATGGGTCACACTTTTAAAAGCGTGGCCTAAGGCTCCAAAGTGTGCTCCAACTTCAAAGTGTGCCCCAAAGCTCTTTTTTCTCCTTTTTTAGCTTATTTTGTGCTTCTTTGCTTCTTTTTCTTCTTATTTCCTACAAGATTTATAAATTTAAAAGATCAAGGAAATATTCTAATTAAGCACAAAAGAATGCAATATTTAAGCACTAATCATCAATTTCTTGTATGAAAAAGCATTGAAAAATAGGTATATGATGACTTGTCATCACAACACCAAACTTAAACTTTGCTTGTCCCCAAGCAAGAAAAGAATCATGCAATAAAGGTTGACAATCCAAGGTAAGAAGAATAGCAACTCATTGTTCATGGTTAGCTAGTTTTCTTAGCATGCTACAATCACAAAAGAGATGTAAATGATTGATGCTTCTATCTAGCTCAATTTATGAAATCTTTCTCTTATATTTCTTCCCTGAAACAAGCTTTTGATTTTTTTTTTCTTATTAGCTTCTCCTTTTGGGTGCTTTGCCCCATGAGTTAATAACAAAGCTACGATTCTAAATGCTTTGTTTTCAAGTATTACCACTTGATACATAAGCACCACAAGCATTTGAATTAGAGGACTTCATTAAGTTCATTTTTTCTTTTCTTGATTCTCTAATCATTGATGCTCAGAACCTTGAGCTTTGAGGGAGTGCTTTTGCACTTGAGCCTAGCCTTGACTTCTAAGTATTTTGTTTTCAAGCATTTGGCTTGATACATAAACACCACAAGTACTTAGCAAATAAATTGCCATTGGTACTCAGAGCCTTCAGCTTTCTCATTCTTTCCCTTTTTCTTTTCTTGCCCTTTTTTGCTTTTTTTTTTCAAGGTTTTCATGATTTCAAAAGATTTCACAAAATGTCCTAGATGAAAACTTCAATTAAATAAAATCTAATGCAATTGAGCAACAATCAATCATACTAGCTTTCCAATACTTGTATGCACATGCTAAATTCTTCTTTAATTCCTTGTTTGTTTATGATATGATGCTTTATTGCTTTTGAATTCACAAAGCTCAAGTTGGTAGTCATAATGCCGCAGCAACATGTTACAAACAAAATTCAAGCTATGCTTAGTCATACCACACATGCATACAGAGAATATAAAGACAATCATGCAATTTAAAGTGCTGGAAACAAAGGAGAGGAAAAGGAACTTTACAACCTTGTAGTCCATCTTTTCTATTGTTGTCATTTTCCTCTTATTCTTCCCTTTCCCTTGCCAAACTCAGAATGCTTGCTCATCCTCAAGCAACAATTAGAACAATGGCTATAGGGCTAAGATGGATCATGAATGTCTTACACAATGAAATGTTAGTAGCACATGTGTTCTAAGCAAGCAAAATGAAAGATAAAAATCAAGGCACAAAGGACAGAGACATTATGATTGCATAGATAAGAGGGTGTGCACAATACATTGCATAAAAGATAAGTGGCACACCAAACTTAGTGTGACACTTTCACTTGAAATTAATGCAAGTATCCAGTAAAGAGTGGAAACAAATTTTTGTTGCATAACAACACCAAACTTAGAATGCAATCCTATGTCTATTTTATTTGAAATAAGACTAAATGAAACTGTTGTATGTTAAATATAATCACCAAGCCAAGAATCTTGTCATGAATAAAGCTCTTTTGGTGATGTATTAACAAACACAGTTAACAAAAGAAAGCATTAAAAACAAGTAAATGAATAAAACAAAAAGGGAACTGAAATGTTAAACCAAAAGAGACAAATAAAATTGCAGAGGCATTATGATTATGCAAACAAGTAGTGTTGCTTGAATAAATTGCATAGAAAATAAGTGGCACACCAAACTTAGAATCTTAGTGTGACACTTTCATGTAGAATTGATGCAATCATTCAAATGGATTGAAAACAAATTGTTGCAGGGCAACACCAAACTTAGAATGTAATCATATGCCAATTTATTGAAATTTAAACAAAGCAAGGAGAAGAAATGTACCTACTGTCTACCTGTTCTTCACTTTCTTCCTCTTCTTCCAATTTGTTAAGAGGAATGACCTCAAGGGGGAGGAAGTTTCAGCTATTGTTCCCTTTCTTGGTTTCCTTTCAGTAAGCCTCCTTTTGTACATGGCTTGATTGAGCTTGCTTGCTAATGGTCCAGGGGAAGGATTGTTTACAGTTGACCTTCTCTTGAATGTTGTCCTTGGTATCTTGGTCACAATCCTCTTCTTGGTGCTTTTGTTAATTGCCTTTACTTTTTGGATGTCAAGACATGGTTGCTGTGTGATTTTTGGAGTAATTTCTTCATCAAAACCCTCTTGCATTGTTGGTTCCATGAGTTGTTTCTCTTTGCACTTCTCTGCTTCACTTGAGTTTGGACGTCCTTGATTGTCCTCCTCACTTTCTTGTTCTTCCACTTCCTCTTTTACACTCAACATTTGTTTTAATAGCACTTTCATAGAAGAGGTTTGTTGTTCTTCCCATGATTTCTTCATCTCCTCTTCATATCTTTCAATCAGTGTTGAGCATCTTTGGTTCAGGGAGGTTTGTGGGGGTTGTGAGCTTTCATGTTCCTTTATCATCTCAAGTGGCTTCTGTGAATATGCAAGTTCAGGTTCAAATACCTCCACCATCTCATTTTTCATTGAAATTTCACTTGACACAAAGGCTTCCTCATCTTGCTTTTCCACTTCCTCACCCACAAATTGGTTTTCATCCTCTCTGTTTGAATGTTCTAAGTTCCTCCTTGTTTGCTCTAAGGGCTTATTCATCTTCTTGAAGAGGATTTCTTTCCAAGATTGGGATTGTGTGTGTCTTTTCACGAGTTGTCTGTGTATTTCAATGGCTTGACATTGGCTTGTTGTGGTGAAGTTGTGTTGAGGGGTGTGGAATGAGTTTTGTGAGTTGTGGGATGAATTTTGTGGTTGGTAGGATGACTTGTATAGATTTTGGAGGAAACTTTGTGTTGAGGTATAATCAAGTGATGAAGAACTTTCAAATGAGAAACTGGGAAGTGATGGTGGATAATTTTTCATGACTTTATTGAGAGTATACTCCAGGGAAGATGTTTCTTGATGAATGGAGCATGAATCCTTGAGATTCCCTTCTCAGCCACGGTTTGTGTAACTATCATCACAGAGGGAGTCACTTTGTGGCTCTGGGAGGTATTCATGCTCTTTCATTCCTTGGTGATACTCCCATCCACCATGAGGATAATGATATGAATCATTTTGTGGTGGTGGTTGGTATCCCATATGATTCTCTTGTTCATCTTGTGTTTCTGAAGCAAATCTCCATGGATTGGAGTGCTTAGAATTTGTATTTTCTTGGTGATATTCCCAGCCACCATTAGAGATTGGTGATGGTGAGTAATATCCCATAAAATTTGTTTGATCATAAGATGAGTTGGTCTCCATCTGAGTTTTGCAAAACACAACACCATTGAAAGTTGAAATTCATGTCTCAGATGAGATTTCCTTAGTGAGACAAAAACACAAACACCTTGGTTTCAACTTGGAACAGAGAACAAAAACAAAAAAGATGCTTGATCTAGAATTCTCACCCACTTAATCATTGTTGATCTAATCAATCCCCGGCAACGGCACCAAAAACTTGATGGTGTTTTTGTGGAAAAAGAAATTTCCAAACACATAGATCTAACCAGCAAGTGTACCGGATCGTATCAAGTAGTAATAACTCACTTAGAGTGAGGTCGATTCCACAGGGATTGATGGATCAAGCAACTTTAGTGGGTGATTAGTTTAGTCAAGCTAACATTGAAGTGAAATGGGATGAAATATGGCCAACAGAAAGTAAATAGCAGTGAATTTAAAGTTGCAGAATGTAAATGGCAGGAAACTTAAAGAGCAAGCAATGTAAATTGCAGAAACTTAAATGACAAGAAATATAAATTGCATTGAATATAAAAGGGAGTGGGAGCAGGGAATTTAAACAGAACTAAAAAATGTAAAGTGCAATGAATTAAAGAACTCTCAGATTTTGAAATTTAGAAACAGATCAATTCAATATCAAAATAGAAATATAAAGGTGTTGAAGAATCAAAACAACAAGAACTTAGATCATGCATGAAATTCCAGAAGAATAATCAACAATTTCAATGAAACAGTAAAAACAGAAGAGCAGCCAAGAACTTAACTCAATTGCAAAATAAAATTGAAGATCTCAGGGAATCAAAGAGACTAGAAAACAAGTCTAGATCTCAAGCCCTTCCTTGATTCAATAGCAAACAGATTGAAGAAGAAATGAAGATGAAAGCAGTAAGAGGAATTTGATTCAAATTGCAATTTACTGAAATTATGCAGCAAGGCAAACAAAGAGAAATCTCCAAGGGAGAATGAAACAGAATTCCTTCAATTCTCCACCCCAAGATTCAAAACAGAAATGAAAATTGAAGGAGAGAGCTCTCTACTCCTAATGCTCCCTAGTGGAGCTCGCCTTTTTTCTTGTGAGATGGAATTGATGCCTTTATATAGGCTTTACAAAGTGAAAATGAAAATGGAATTAAAACAAATTACAATTAAAATGAAAATCCTAATCTAATTGATCCATGTGCCTTTGAGTGATGATGTTGGCTTTGCTTGCTTTGGATTTGAGGAGAAATAGGTTTGGTTGGACTTGATTCAATTTGGAGAGAAATTGAGTTTAAATGGAATTTTGGTTGAATTTCGGCCCATGAGTGTTTGCTCCCAGGAGGCTGCTCTGCTCTTGTGGAGAGCAGAGCAGTGAGGCTTTGTATGGGGATCCAATTTGCGTGTTGAGTATAGTGAGGCATCAGGATGCTGCCCTGCTCTTGTGGAGGGCGTAGCAGTGGAGCCTTGCATGTCTATCTTGCGCACCAAGTCCTCCTTGCCCATGTTGTGTTGCGCGCCTCATGTTCCTGGCCGTGTCATGCTCATGCTTGTGTGCGCCAAGGGGCTTTCCCAAGTTCAAACCCGTGTGAAAGCATTTGGGAAAACAATTTTCCTTGAATTTTTATGAAGAGAGCACAACATTGCTCTCCAAGAGAGCACTCTGCTCTCCTTGAGAGCAGACTTTCTTGGTTTCCTTGTGTCTCCCTCTTCGAGCCTTGGTGGAAGCACTTTGGTTTATTTTCACTTATTTTTGGCCCTTAAAGATGCCTTTCACTCATGCCTCAATTGTATGCCAAATATGGATTGTTATATATCGTTGGAAAGCTCTGAATATCAGCTTTCCAACGCAACTGAAAGCACATCAATCGAACATCTGTAGCTCAAGTTATAGCCCTTTGAAGTAGGCATGGTCATGCTGTGAGCGCCCAAGTTTTAACTTAGCGAAAATTTTCTTCCAACCTCACTTTGCATGACGATATTGCCCTGCCCTTGGCAAGAGCAGGGCAATGTGCGTGCTGGTTGCTTCCTTGTTTGATTTGGTCATGGGCCACACTTTGAAAAGCGTGGCCTAGGGTTCCAAAGTGTGCTCCAACTTCAAAGTGTGCCCCAAAGCTCTTTTTTCTCCTTTTTTAGCTTATTTTGTGCTTCTTTGCTTCTTTTTCTTCTTATTTCCTACAAGATTTATAAATTTAAAAGATCAAGAAAATATTCTAATTAAGCACAAAAGAATGTCATATTTAAGCACTAATCATCAATTTCTTGTATGAAAAAGCATTGAAAAATAGGTATATGATGACTTGTCATCACTCTGCTCGTGTCATGTGCTACTTCTGGCATCGTGTTCTGCTCTGCTCTGCCATGTTTGATCTTCAGCTCGTGTCGTTCTGAAACATTCGCTTTGCTCTGCCGTGGTGTCGTCCACATCTTCCTCTCAAGTCTCTCAGCTATGACAAAAATTTCTCTCAAATCTTACTTACTAGTAGTTAATTTAGTGGAATTGTTGAAATAACAAAACTACTCCAACCACTTTGAATTTTGATTGATGGGAGATTTACTCTTTGCTCTTCGCGTTCCATATCACTGCTCGCGATTTACTCTTCTCTATTTGATTTTCTCGTCATTGCATGTGTTCCTCATTGCTGGCATCCTGTTGGCGTCTCCATCGCGTTCATTGCTGCTCGCCTCACCTCGCCATTGGGTTTGTCCCTCCTTGCGTCGCTATCGGTTCATTGCCTACTGTTTAATTAATTCTGGTCCTATAAAATCACAACAATGTTTCATTGTTATGATTGGTGCGTGAAATTGTGATCACTACTTTTCACAAATCAATTAATCCCCGGTAATGAATCCAAAAACTTGGTGTTCAATACCATGGCATAAACACAACTTCGCACAACTAACCAGCAAGTGTACTGGGTCGTCCAAGTAATAAACCTTACGCGAGTAAGGGTCAATCCCACAGAGATTGTTGGTATGAAGCAAGCTATGGTCACCTTGTAAATCTCAGTCAGGCAAACTCAAATGGATGTGGGTGATAAATGAAATAAACATAAAGATAAAGATAGAGATACTTATGTAATTCATTGGTAGGAATTTCAGATAAGCGTATGAAGATACTGTCCCTTCCGTCTCTTTGCTTTCCTACTGTCTTCATCCAATCCTTCTTACTCCTTTCCATGGCAAGCTTAAGCAAGGGTTTCACCGTTGTCAGTGGCTACCTCCCATCCTCTCAGTGGAAATGTTCAACGCACCCTGTCACGGCACGGCTATCGGTTCTCAATCAGGCCGGAATAGAATCCAGTGATTCTTTTGCGTCTGTCACTAACGCCCCGCCTTCAGGAGTTTGAAGCACGTCACAGTCATTCAATCATTGAATCCTACTCAGAATACCACAGACAAGGTTAGACCTTCCGGATTCTCTTGAATGCCGCCATCAGTTCTAGCCTATACCACGAAGACTCTGATCTCACGGAATGGATGGCTCGTTTGTCAGGCGAGCGCTCGTTTGTCAGGCGATCAACCATGCATCGTGTATCAGGAATCCAAGAGATATTCACCCAATTGAAGGTAGAACGGAGGTGGTTGTCAGTCACACGTTCATAGGTGAGAATGATGATGAGTGTCACGGATCATCACATTCATCAAGTTGAAGAACAAGTGATATCTTAGAACAAGAACAAGCGGAATTGAATAGAAGAACAATAGTAATTGCATTAATACTCGAGGTACAGTAGAGCTCCACACCTTAATCTATGGTGTGTAGAAACTCCACCGTTGAAAATACATAAGAACAAGGTCTAGGCATGGCCGAATGGGCAGCCTCTCAAATAGGGTTCAATCATAAAAACATGATCAAAAGCTCTAAAGATTCAAATACAATAGTAAAAGGTCCTATATATATAGAACTAGTAGCCTAGGGTTTACAGAGATGAGTAAATGACATAAAAATCCACTTCCGGGCCCACTTGGTGTGTGCTTGGGCTGAGCAATGAAGCATTTTCGTGTAGAAACTCCTCTTGGAGTTAAACGCCAGCTTTGGTGCCAGTTTGGGCGTTTAACTCCCATTCTTGTGCCAGTTCCGGCGTTTAACGCTGGGAATTCTGAGGGTGACTTTGAACGCCGGTTTGGGCCATCAAATCGTAAACAAAGTATGGACTATCATATATTGCTGGAAAGCCCAGGATGTCTACTTTCCAACGCCGTTGAGAGCGCGCCAATTGGGCTTCTGTAGCTCCAGAAAATTCACTTCGAGTGCAGGGAGGTCAGAATCCAACAGCATCTGCAGTCCTTTTTGGTCTCTGAATCAGATTTTTGCTCAGGTCCCTCAATTTCAGCCAGAAAATACCTGAAATCACAAAAAAACACACAAACTCATAGTAAAGTCCAGAAAAGTGAATTTTAACTAAAAACTAATAAAAATATACTAAAAACTAACTAGATCATACTAAAAACAATGCCAAAAAGCGTACAAATTATCCGCTCATCACAACACCAAACTTAAATTGTTGCTTGTCCTCAAGCAACTGAAAATCAAATAAGATAAAAAGAAGAGAATATGCAATGAATTCCAAAAACATCTACGAAGATCAGTATTAATTAGATGAGCGGGGCTTTTAGCTTTTTGCCTTTGAACAGTTTTGGCATCTCACTCTATCCTTTGAAATTCAGAATGATTGGCTTCTTTAGGAACTCAGAGTCCAGATAGTGTCATTGATTCTCCTAGTTAAGTATGATGATTCTTGAACATAGCTACTTATTGAGTCTTGGCCGTGGCCCAAAGCACTCTGTCTTCCAGTATTACCACCGGATACATACATGCCACAGACACATAATTGGGTGAACCTTTTCAGATTGTGACTCAGCTTTGCTAAAGTCCCCAATTAGAGGTGTCCAGAGTTCTTAAGCACACTCTTTTTGCCTTGGATCACAACTTTATTTCTTTCTTTTTCTTTCTTTTTCTTTTTCTTTCTTTCTCTCTTTTTTTTTGAATATTTTTTTCTTTTTTTTTGTATTCACTGCTTTTTCTTGCTTCAAGAATCATTTTTATGATTTTTCAGATCCTCAGTAACATGTCTCCTTTTTCATCATTCTTTCAAGAGCCAACATTTATGAACCACAAATTCAAAAGACATATGCACTGTTTAAGCATACATTCAGAGAACAAAAATATTGCCACCACATCAAAATAATTAAACTGTTATAAAATTCAAAATTCATGCAATTCTTCTCTTTTTCAATTAAGACATTTTTATTTAAGAGAGGTGATGGATTCATAGGACATTCATAACTTTAAGGCATAGACACTAAGACACTAATGATCACAAGACACAAACATAGATAAACATAAGCACTAAAAAATTTGAAAAACAGGAAAATAAAGAACAAGGAAATTAAAGAACGGGTCCACCTTAGTGATGGAGGCTCTTTCTTCCTCTTGAAGATCCTGTGGAGTGCTTGAGCTCCTCAATATCTCTTCCTTGTCTTTGTTGCTCCTCTCTCATGATTCTTTAATCTTCTCTAATTTCATGGAGGATGATGGAGTGTTCTTGGTGCTCCACCCTTAGTTGTCCCATGTTGGAACTCAATTCTCCTAGGGAGGTGTTTAGTTGCTCCCAATAGTTTTGTGGAGGAAAGTGCATCCCTTGAGGAATCTCAGGGATCTCATGATGAGTGGGGTCTCTTGTGTGCTCCATCCTTTTCTTAGTGATGGGCTTGTCCTCATCAATAGGGATGTCTCCCTCTATGTCAACTCCAACTGAATAACAGAGGTGACAAATGAGATGAGGAAAGGCTAACCTTGCCAAGGTAGAGGACTTGTCTGCCACCTTATACAGTTCTTGAGCTATAACCTCATGAACTTCTATTTCTTCTCCAATCATGATGCTATGAATCATGATAGCCCGGTCTATGGTAACTTCGGACCGGTTGCTAGTGGGAATGATTGAGCGTTGGATAAACTCCAACCATCCTCTAGCCACAGGTTTGAGGTCATGCCTTCTCAATTGAACCGGCTTTCCTCTTGAATCTCTCTTCCATTGGGCGCCCTCTTCACATATGACTGTGAGGACTTGGTCCAACCTTTGATCAAAGTTGACCCTTCTAGTGTAAGGATGTTCATCTCCTTGCATCATGGGCAAATTGAATGCCAACCTTACACTTTCCGGACTAAAATCCAAGTATTTCCCCCGAACCATAGTAAGCCAATTCTTTGGATCCGGGTTCACACTTTGATCATGGTTCTTGGTGATCCATGCATTGGCATAGAACTCTTGAACCATTAAGATTCCGACTTGTTGAATGGGGTTGGTAAGAACTTCCCAACCTCTTCTTCGGATCTCATGTCGGATCTCTGGATATTCACTCTTTTTGAGTGAAAAAGGGACCTCGGGGATCACCTTCTTCAAGGCCACAACTTCATAGAAGTGGTCTTGATGCACCCTTGAGATGAATCTTTCCATCTCCCATGACTCGGAGGTGAAAGCTTTTACCTTCCCTTTCCTCTTTCTAGAGGTTTCTCCGGCCTTGGATGCCATAAATGGTTATGGAAAAACAAAAAGCAATGCTTTTACCACACCAAACTTAAAATGTTTGCTCGTCCTCGAGAAAAAGAAGAAAGAAGATAGTAGAAGAAGAAGAAATGAGGAAGAAGGGAATGGCTTTGTGTTCGGCCAAAAGGGGGAGAAGTGGTGTTTATGTTGTGTGAAAATGAAGGAGTGAAGGAGGGTTTATATAGGAGTGGGGGAGGGGTAGGGTTCGGTCAAGTGAGGGTGAGTTTGGGTGGGAAAGTGGTTTGAATTTGAATGGTGAGGTAGGTGGGGTTTTATGAAGGATGGATGTGAGTGGTGAAGAGAAAGATGGGATTTGATAGGTGAAGGGTTTTTGGGGAAGAGGTGTTGAGGTGATTGGTGAATGGGTGAAGAAGAGAGAGAGTGGTGGGGTAGGTAGGGATCCTGTGGGGTCCACAGATCTTGACTGTCAAGGAAAAGTCATCCCTGCACCAAATGGCATGCAAAATTGCGTTTTTAGCCATTTCTGGCGTTAAACGCCGGGCTGGTGCCCATTTCTGGCATTTAACGCCAGCTTCTTGCCCTTTTCTGGCGTTTAACGCCAGTCTGGTGCCCCTTTCTGGCGTTAAACGCCCAGAATGGTGCCAGACTGGGCGTTAAACGCCCAACAGCTAGCCTCACTGGCGTTTAAACGCCAGCACGCTCTCCTCCAGGGTGTGCTGTTTTTCTTTCTGCTTTTCATTCTGTTTTCGCTTTTTTCACTGATTTTGTGACTTCTCATGATCATCAACCTACAAAAAAAAAAAATAACAAAGGAAAATAGATAAAAACATAACATTGGGTTGCCTCCCAACAAGCGCTTCTTTAATGTCAGTAGCTTGACAGAGGACTCTCATGGAGCCTCACAGATGCTCAGAGCCATGTTGGAACCTCCCAACACCAAACTTGGAGTTTGAATGTGGGGGTTCACCACCAAACTTAGAGTTTGACTGTGGGGGCTCTGTTTGGCTCTGTTTTGAGAGGAGCTCTTCATGCTTCCTCTCCATGGTGACAGAGGGATATCCTTGGGCCTTAAACACCAAGGATTCTTCATTCACTTGAATGATCAACTCTCCTCTATCAACATCAATCACAGCCCTTGCTGTGGCTAAGAAGGGTCTGCCAAGGATGATGGATTCATCCATGCACTTCCCAGTCTCTAGGACTATGAAATCAGTAGGGATGTAATGGTCTTCAACTTTTACCAGAACATCCTCTACAAGTCCATAAGCTTGTTTTCTTGAGTTGTCTGCCATCTCTAGTGAGATTTTTGCAGCTTGTACCTCAAAGATCCCTAGCTTCTCCATTACAGAGAGAGGCATGAGGTTTACACTTGACCCTAAGTCACACAAGGCCTTCTTGAGGGTCATGGTGCCTATGGTACAAGGTATTGAAAACTTCCCAGGATCCTGTCTCTTTTGAGGTAATTTCTGCCTAGACAAGTCATCCAGTTCTTTGGTGAGCAAAGGGGGTTCATCCTCCCAAGTCTCATTTCCAAATAACTTGTCAGTAACTTGCTCTTCAGTGACATACTCATCCTCTTCAGAGGAAGAATACTCATCAGAGCTCATGAATGGCAGAATTAAGTCCAATGGAATCTCTATGGTCTCATTTTGAACCTCAGATTCCCATGGTTCCTCATTGGGGAACTCATTGGAGGCCAGTGGATGTCCATTGAGGTCTTCCTCAGTGGCGTTCACTGCCTCTTCCTCCTCTCCAAATTCGGCCATGTTGATGGCCTTGCACTCTCCTTTTAGATTTTCTTCTGTATTGCTTGGGAGAGTACTAGGAGGGAGTTCAGTAATTCTCTTGCTCAGCTGACCCACTTGTGCCTCCAAGTTTCTAATGGAGGACCTTGTTTCAGTCATGAAACTTTGAGTGGTTTTGATTAGATCAGAGACCATGGTTGCTAAGTCAGAGGTATTCTGCTTAGAACTCTCTGTCTGTTGCTGAGAAGATGATGGAAAAGGCTTGCTATTGCTAAACCTGTTTCTTCCACCATTATTATTGTTGAAACCTTGTTGAGGTCTCTGTTGATCCTTCCATGAGAAATTTGGATGATTTCTCCATGAAGGATTATAGGTGTTTCCATAGGGTTCTCCCATGTAATTCACCTCTTCCATTGAAGGGTTCTTAGGATCATAAGCTTCTTCCTCAGATGAAGCTTCCTTAGTACTGCTTGGTGCATTTTGCATTCCAGACAGACTTTGAGAAATCATATTGACTTGTTGAGTCAATATTTTGTTCTGAGCCAATATGGCATTGAGAGTGTCAATCTCAAGAACTCCTTTCTTCTGACTAGTCCCATTGTTCACAGGATTCCTCTCAGAAGTGTACATGAATTGGTTATTTGCAACCATTTCAATCAGCTCTTGAGCTTCTGTAGGCGTCTTCTTCAGATGAAGAGATCCTCCAGCAGAGCTATCCAAAGACATCTTGGACAGTTCAGAGAGACCATCATAGAAAATACCTATAATGCTCCATTCAGAAAGCATATCAGAAGGACACTTTCTGATTAATTGTTTATATCTTTCCCAAGCTTCATAGAGGGATTCTCCTTCCTTCTGTCTGAAGGTTTGGACTTCCACTCTAAGCTTACTCAATTTTTGAGGTGGAAAGAACTTTGCCAAGAAGGCATTGACTAGCTTTTCCCAAGAGTCCAGGCTTTCTTTAGGTTGAGAGTCCAACCATGTCCTAGCTCTGTCTCTTACAACAAAAGAGAATAGCATAAGTCTGTAGACCTCAGGGTCAACCCCATTAGTCTTGACAGTGTCACAGATTTGCAAGAATTCAGCTAAAAACTGATGAGGATCTTCCAATGGAAGTCCATGGAACTTGCAATTCTGTTGCATTAGAGAAACTAATTGAGGCTTAAGCTCAAAGTTGTTTGCTTCAATGGCAGGGATAGAGATGCTTCTCCATAGAAGTCGGGAGTAGGTGCAGTAAAGTCACCCAGCACCTTCCTTGCATTGTTGGCATTGTTGTTGTTTTCGGCTGCCATGTGTTCTTCTTCTTTGAAGATTTCTGTTAGGTCCTCCACAGAGATTTGTGCCTTAGCTTCTCTTAGTTTTCGCTTCAAGGTCCTTTCAGGTTCAGGGTCAGCCTCAACAAGAATGCTTTTGTCTTTGCTCCTGCTCATAAGAAAGAGAAGAGAACAAGAAAATGTGGAATCCTCTATGTCACAGTATAGAGATTCCTTAAGGAGTCAGAGGAAAAGAAAAATGGAAGACAGAGGTAGAAAATTCGAACTTATCAAGGAAGATGGAGTTTGAATTGTGTATTAAGGAATAATGTTAGTCCATAAATAGAAGGATATGAGAAGAGGGGAAGAAATTTTCGAAAAATTTAAAAACATTTTGAAAAACTTTAATTGATTTTCGAAAATTAAGAGTGGAAAAGAAATAAAGTGATTTTTGAAAAAGATTTTGAGATTAGAAATCAAAAAGATTTGATTGAAAGCTATTTTGAAAAAATGTGGTTAAGAAGATATGATTAGTTTTAAAAAGATGTGATTGAGAAGATATGATTTGAAAAACATTTTAAAAAGATTTGATTTTAAAAATTAATAACTTGGCTAACAAGAAAAGATATGATTCAAACATTAAACCTTTCTCAGCAGAAAAGGCAACATACTTGAAATGTTGAATCAAATCATTAATTGATAGCAAGTATCTTTGAAAATGGAAAGAAATTGATTTTGAAAAAGATTTGATTGAAAAGATTTGATTTGAAAAAGATTTGATTTTGAAAAACCTTGAAAACTTGAAAAAAAATTGATTTGAAAGCAAAATCTTCCCTCTTGTGCCATCCTGGCGTTAAACACCCAGAATGGTGCACATTCTGGCGTTTAACGCCCAAAATGCTACCCTTTTGGGCGTTAAACGCCCAACCAGGTACCCTGGCTGGCGTTTAAACGCCAGTTTGTCCTTCTTCACTGGGCGTTTTTGAACGCCCAGCTTTTTCTGTGCAATTCCTCTGCTGTATGTTCTGAATCTTCAATTCTCTGTATTGTTGACTTGAGAAGACACAAATTAAAAATATTTTTGAATTTTTAATAATGAGGAATAATCAAAATGCAACTAAAATCAAATAACAATGCATGCAAGACACCAAACTTAGCAGTTTGTATACTACTGATACTAACAAAATGAGAATGCATATGAGACACACAAAAACACTCAAGTCAAGAGAATTTCAAAGATCAGAGAAAGTAAATCCTCAAGAATAACTTGAAAATCACTTAGGACACATGAATGAATGCATGCAATTGACACCAAACTTAAGATGAGACACTAGACTCAAACAGGAAACATACAATATTTTTGGTTTTTATGATTTTGTAAAATTTTTTTGGATTTTCGAAAATTGAGTGGAAAAAGAAAATAAAGGTATCAAAATTCTTAATGAGAATTCCAGGAGTCATGCAATGTTTAGTCTAAGACTCCGGTCCAGGAATTAGACATGGCTTCACAGCCATCCAAGCTTTCAAAGAAAGCTTCGGTCCAAAACACTAGACATGGCCAATGGCCAGCCAAGCCTTAGCAGATCACTGCTCCAACAGCAAGATTGATAGAAATCAACAAGCTCTTGTGATGATAAGTTGAAACCTCGGTCCAATGAAATTAGACATGGCTTCACAGCCATCCAGACTTCAACAAATCATCATGAAACTCTAGAATTCCTTTTCAAGAATTCTGAAAAAAAATATACCTAATCTAAGCAACAAGATGAACCGTCAGTTGTCCAAACTCAACAATCCCCGGCAACGGTGCCAAAAACTTGATAGTGCGAAATTGTGATCACTACTTTTCACAAATCAATTAATCCCCGGTAATGAATCCAAAAACTTGGTGTTCAATACCATGGCATAAACACAACTTCGCACAACTAACCAGCAAGTGTACTGGGTTGTCCAAGTAATAAACCTTACGTGAGTAATGGTCGATCCCACAGAGATTGTTGGTATGAAGCAAGCTATGGTCACCTTGTAAATCTCAGTCAGGCAAACTCAAATGGATGTGGGTGATAAACGAAATAAACATAAAGATAAAGATAGAGATATTTATGTAATTCATTGGTAGGAATTTCAGATAAGCGTATGAAGATACTGTCCCTTCCGTCTCTTTGCTTTCCTACTGTCTTCATCCAATCCTTCTTACTCCTTTCCATGGCAAGCTTAAGCAAGGGTTTCACCGTTGTCAGTGGCTACCTCCCATCCTCTCAGTGGAAATGTTCAACGCACCCTGTCACGGCACGGCTATCCATCTGTTGGTTCTCAATCAGGCCGGAATAGAATCCAGTGATTCTTTTGCGTCTGTCACTAACGCCCCGCCTTCAGGAGTTTGAAGCACGTCACAGTCATTCAATCATTGAATCCTACTCAGAATACCACAGACAAGGTTAGACCTTCCGGATTCTCTTGAATGCCGCCATCAGTTCTAGCCTATACCACGAAGACTCTGATCTCACGGAATGGATGGCTCGTTTGTCAGGCGAGCGCTCGTTTGTCAGGCGATCAACCATGCATCGTGTATCAGGAATCCAAGAGATATTCACCCAATCGAAGGTAGAACGGAGGTGGTTGTCAGTCACACGTTCATAGGTGAGAATGATGATGAGTGTCACGGATCATCACATTCATCAAGTTGAAGAACAAGTGATATCTTAGAACAAGAACAAGCGGAATTGAATAGAAGAACAATAGTAATTGCATTAATACTCGAGGTACAGCAGAGCTCCACACCTTAATCTATGGTGTGTAGAAACTCCACCGTTGAAAATACATAAGAACAAGGTCTAGGCATGGCCGAATGGCCAGCCTCCCAAAGAGGGTTCAATCATAAAAACATGATCAAAAGCTCTAAAGATTCAAATACAATAGTAAAAGGTCCTATATATATAGAACTAGTAGCCTAGGGTTTACAGAGATGAGTAAATGACATAAAAATCTACTTCCGGGCCCACTTGGTGTGTGCTTGGGCTGAGCAATGAAGCATTTTCGTGTAGAGACTCCTCTTGGAGTTAAACGCCAGCGTTGGTGCCAGTTTGGGCGTTTAACTCCCAATTTTGTGCCAGTTCCGGCGTTTAACGCTGGGAATTCTGAGGGTGACTTTGAACGCCTGTTTGGGCCATCAAATCTTGGGCAAAGTATGGACTATCATATATTTCTGGAAAGCCCAGGATGTCTAATTTCCAACGCCGTTGAGAGCGCGCCAATTGGACTTCTGTAGCTCCAGAAAATTCACTTCGAGTGCAGGGAGGTCAGAATCCAACAGCATCTGCAGTCCTTTTTGGTCTCTGAATCAGATTTTTGCTCAGGTCCCTCAATTTCAGCCAGAAAATACCTGAAATCACAGAAAAACACACAAACTCATAGTAAAGTCTAGAAAAGTGAATTTTAACTAAAAACTAATAAAAATATACTAAAAACTAACTAGATCATACTAAAAACATACTAAAAACAATGCCAAAAAGCGTACAAATTATTCGCTCATCAATGATATATTTATCTACCGCTGGTTTAATCACTAAATGATGGCAATTTTAGGGCTTGGAATTTAATTATTGTTGGTGGAATATTGATGCGGTATTTTACAACCCACACTACTAACCGGCAAGTGCACCAGGTCGTACCAAGTAATACCTTACGTGAGTAAGGGTCGATCCCACGAGGATTGATGGATCAAGCAACAATAGCGTTTGATAGGATTAGTTAGGCAAGCAGAAATTGATTTTGAGATGTTCAAAAAGTTTAAGTTCGAATTCAGAATATCAAAAGTATAGACAATTAAATAAATTGGGAATGAAATATGGAGAAAACTGTTAAGGCTTCAGAGTTATCTATTTTTCCGGATTAATTTTTCTTACTAACTATTTTAATTATGTAGGATTTAATTTATGGCAAACTATATGTGACTAGACCCTTATTCCTTAGACCTTTCTAGTCTCCTCTAAATTTCATTAACTGCCAATTTCTTGGTCAATTAATTCCAATTAGAAGCTACATGATCAAATTCCAGTTTGCATGCCACATAAATTCTAATTACCCAAAAATAGAAGGATTATATGTCATGTATCCCGTTAATTCCAGATAATTAAAATTTAGGAGAATATGTTTTCAAGCTGTTGTTCAAGTAAAGAGCTTTTCCAAGTTTTACAAGAACTCAAATAGAAAGAGGGTCATACTTCCGTTCCACCCAAATTCATAAGATAAAGAGCGAAAACAATTCTTAAATTATAAATCCATACATGAATTAAAATAGAAAAAAGCAATAAAATCAATCCATAAAAATAGACAGAGCTCCTAACCTTAACAATGAAGGATTAGTTGCTCATGGTTCAGAGAGGAAAAATAAGGGTTCTTGTAACAATGTCTGTCCCCTGTCTAAATGTACAGAGTTCCTATTTATAACTAATCCTAATAATTTATTATCTAATTATCTAAAAATAATATCTTTTCCTCAAAATCAGATTTGAATTTAAATTCGAATTAATTAACAAGTCTTCCGTTGATGGGTGGAGACCACTTGATTTGTCCATTCTGCAGCTTCTAATCTGTGTTTTCTGGGCCGAAAACGCGGCCCAAAATCCACGCCATCAATTTCTGTAAATTCTGCAGATTGCGCACGTCATGCGTACGCGTCAGTCACGCGTACGCGTCGCTGGTCTTCTTCGCAAGTCACGCGGACGCGTCCGTCATGCAGACGTGTCACTGAGCAAATCTTCAATTCACGCGTGCGCGTCAGTCACGCACACGCGTCGCCATGGATACCTCCAACTCACGTGCACGCGTCAGGCACGCGTGCACGTCGCTCCTCGCAGCCATCTCCTTTGTTTCTTGTGCTGCAGAAACTCCATCAAATTCTGCCGAATGCTACCTAAAATAAATAGTATTGCACAAAACTCAAAATAGCATCCATAGTGGCTTAAATATAATTAATTCTTAATTAAACTCAACAAATTAGATGCAAATTCACTAGGAAAAGATAGACAAGATGCTCACGCATCACAACACCAAACTTAAACTGTTGCTTGTCCTCAAGCAACCAAAACTAATATAAGCTTATGATGTGAATTTGCATAAGAATGAGAGTTCGATTAAGCTCGTGTCTCTTCTTATAGTGGGATTTACAACTGCAATCCTGAATAGGTTTGGCATAGCACTCTCCTTTGAATCAGAAGAATGTTGATGTCATTCGGAATTTGAATCCGGATAATATTATGAATCCTCTGATCTTTTATATTTTAGTTTAATCCTTGAACACAGCAAAATTTACTTTAATTTATTTTTTCTTTGGTGCTTTGCACCTTGAGCCTAACCGTGACTTTAAATATTTTGTTTCAAGAGTTACTTGACACAGAAACACCACAAGCACTTAACTGGGGAACTCTCTTTGAGTTCTGATTTTTCTTTCCGTTACTCCCAGACATTGGTGCTCAAAGCCTTTGGCATACTCTGTTAAACGCACTTGGTCCCGACTCTAAGTGTTTTGTCTCAAGGATTACTTGACACAATCACACCACAAGCATATGACTAGGGAAATAACTCTTTGAGCTTTTAATCATGTCTGACCTCCCTAGTCATTGATGCTCAGAGCCTTGGACCTTGCTTTTATTTATTAATTATTATCTCCTTTTTTTGCTGTTTCTTTTGCTTCAAGGATTAAATATTTGTTTATTTCAGAGAAGTCATAATAATTCTCTAAATTCCTGTTCCTTATACATCAATATCCATTGATTCAAATTCAAATATGCACTGTTCATATCATGCATTCAAAAATCATAGAAGATACCACCACATTTAAGTAAATCAGACTATTCTTAAAATTAACTCAATTTCTCATGCAATACATCACTTCTTTTTCTTTTCTTTTTAGATTCAAGTTCAGTGAGTGGTACATGAAACATCTTTTCAGCATTAAAGCAATTAAAGGAAAACTAAACTAGTCCTAAGATTCTAACTAATAAATGATCATGCAACAATCAAAGCAAAATAGCAGAAAGCCGGAACATAACATAAAAAAGAGGGGAGGAATAAAAAATGAAAGGAACTCAACCACCTTAGTTATCCTAGCGGTCACTTTATTCTTCAGGTTGTGCTCCTTAATGAAGATGATTCGCCTCCCTTTTGTGCCAGAAAACCAATAAGCGCAGCGTCCAACAACACCAAACTTAAAGGTTTTCTTGTCCTCAAGCAAAGAAGAACTGAAAATAGAAGAGACGAATATTATGAGGAGAAAAAAATAAAAGGATGAAAGAATAAGAGAGAATTAGGATTGAGAGAGAGAGAAAAAGAAAACTAGGCAGCGCAAACGATGCGTGCGCGTCATGCACGCGCTCGCGTGGAATGCCATATGTGCAACTGACGTGAACGCGTCAGTCACACGTCCGCATGCTCTAACTTGTGCTTTTAGCATACTTCCTGCCCTAAGCCAGCACAACTCTCTGCCCAAACACTCTTTTACGTCGAATTTGCAGGTCACGCGTTCGCGTCGGGGACGCGCCTGCGTGAATGGCGAAAATCACAAACGACGCGCACGCGTGGAGTACGCGTACGCGTGGGTTGTTTGTGCTAAAGGCTTGGTTCTGGCGCCATTCCCACTCAACTTTCTATCAAATTTTATTTTTCACTCACACATGATCGACGCGTTCGCGTCAGTAACGCTTGCGTGTCGTATGCGTTTTTTTTAGCTTGAGGTGTTCGGTTCCTGGAATAACATAGCTGCATGATCAGAAAATTAGTAAGAACTCATTAAGAAGACTACTACTATGAAAAAAATAGCTAAGGATACGAAATTATCGGGTTGCCTCCCGACAAGCGCTTCTTTATCGTCACTAGCTTGAGTGCTTGACGGTCAGCTTCTCTAAGGAAGAGGATCATAGGGGCTCAGATCTTCACCCCTTACTTTGAACTTCTTTCCTGTGTCTCCATAACGTAGCTCAATATGCTCCAGAGAAAGGATTCTGATTACTGTATAAACCCATGCTGGATTGCTGGTCAACACCACATTCATTCCTGGGGAGAAACCTTCAGTGGGGATCTTTTTGTTTCTCCATCCTCTGGGTACTTTCTTCTTTTTGGGAACCTCCTCCTAGCTAGATGATGGATTCCCAACACCAAACTTAGGTTTAATGTTAGGAGTGATTTTATTGATTGTTACCAAGGGAGGCTTGAGCTGCAGATTCTGCTGTGTATCATCAGGGGGTTTCTGAAGGGTTAGATCAATAAGCTCAGCTTGCATGCACCTCTCCTCTTCACCTGTTGGATGTATATCTTTGAAGAAATGAAAGACCAGTTGCACATTATGCACTCTAAGCACTAATTCACCCACTTCTACATCAATCAGAGCTCTTCCAGTGGCTAGGAATGGTCTTCCTAGAATTATAGAGGCATTCTCATCCTCTCCCGTGTCAAGAATCACAAAGTCTGCTGGGAGAAAGAACTTACCTACTTTGACCAGGATATTCTCCACTAATCCATATGCAGGCTTCATAGATTTATCTGCCATTTGTAATGCTATCTTTGTGGGTTGTGCCTCTTGGATTTGCAATTTATTCATCACAGATAAGGGCATTAGATTTATGCTTGCCCCCAGATCACATAAGGCTTTCTCAAAGGTAGTGCTCCTAATGGTGCATCAAATTTGAAAGCTCTCTGGATCTGGCATCTTCCTTGGCAAGTTATTCTGAATGACAGCACTACATTCCTTAGTCAGGACTACTGTCTCATCTCCCTTTAAACGCTTTTTCTTAGACAACAGCTCCTTCATGAACTTGACAGAGATAGGCATTTGCTCCAAAACCTCAGCAAAAGGAATATTGATTTGTAACTTTCTGAAGATTTCCAAGAACTTTGAGAACTGCTTGTCCTTGGTCTCCTTTTGAAGTCTCTGAGGATATGGCATTTTAGGCTTGTACTCAGGAGCCTTTGGTAAAGTAGGATAAGTGTCAAGAGAATCCGGGAATGGGTTGTCTACACGCTTTGGAGGGGCGTGCTCTACTTCTTCCTTCTTCTCTTCTGGGGCTTCTTTTTCAACTAACTCTTTATTGACCTTGGTCTCAAAGCCAGCTACTTTACCACTTCTCAATTGAATAACCTTGCAATCTTCTCCTGGGTTCACCACTGTATCACCTTGAAATGTACTTACAGATCTCTCAAGTAATTGCTTCCTCAGTTGGCCCACTAGCACCTCTAAATTTCTAATGGAGGCTCTGGTTTCCTGCATAACTTGTGCTTCTATACTTGCCCCTTGTCCACTTATCACAGTGATAGCCTTGCATTCCTCTCTTGGATTTGGAATTATGTTACTAGGAAGGCTATTAGTGGTCCTCTGATCAATTTCATTAATTCTGGTGGCTATTTGACCCATTTGAATCTCCAAATTCTTGATGGATGCTCTGGTTTCCTATCTAAAACCTGTCAATATTGCTTCCAAATCATTGTTCTGTTGGAAACCGCCCTGAGAATTATTGTTGAAGTTCTGAGGTCTCTAAGGTTGATTCCTCCATCCAAAATTTGGGTAATTTCTCCATCCCTTGTTGTATGTCTTAGAATATGGGTCATTGTTGGGATTCCTAGGACCACTCCCCATGTAATTCACCTGTTCAAAAGAAGGTTGAACATAATCATAATTATCATTTTGCACAAAATTACCTGCCATGTCATAGGAGACTTCCTGTGGTGGATTTTGGGTGTTGATAGCTGAGACTTGCATGCCACCCATCTGTTGAGTAAGTAGATTTATTTGCTGAGACATCAGCTTGTTCTGAGCAAGAAGAGCATTAACAGCATCTACTTCCAACATGCCTCTCTTCTGAAGGGTTTCAGAATTCACAAGGGTCCTGTTAGAGGAGTATAAATATTGGTTGCTTGCAACCAATTCAATCAGCTCAATAGTCTCATCTGGTGTCTTTTTCTTGTGCAATGAGCCTCCTGCAGAATTGTCTAAGCACATCTTGGATATTTCTCCCAATCCTTCATAAAAGATATCTAGTTGAGTCCATTTGGAGAACATGTCTGGAGGACATTGCCTAATTAGTAGCTTGTATATCTCCCAAGCTTCATACAGAGTCTCACCATCCTTCTGCTTGAAGGTCTGAACCTCCACCCTAAGCTTAGTCAGCTTCTTTGGTGGGAAAAATTTTGTGAAAAACTCAGTTACCACCTGGTTCCAAGTATCCAAACTCTCATTGGGCTGGGAATCTAGCCATAGCTTTGCTCCATCCCTCAGTGCAAACGGGAAGAACATGAGTTTATACACATCTGAGTTTACTTCATTTGTCTTTACAATATCACAAATTTGCAGAAAACTAGAGATAAATTGATTTGGGTCTTCGTGGGGAAGACCGTGATACTGGCAGTTTTGTTGCACTAGAGTGACCAGTTGAGGCTTCAACTCAAAGTTGTTCGCAGTAATAGGAGGCACCACAATGCTCTTTCCATACAGATCTGCAGTAGGAGCAGAGAAAGAGCCAAGTACTCTCCTTTGAAAATTCCCATTCGGGTTTGCCGCATTGGTATTCTCAGTATTAGTCGTATCCATAGTGGATTTTGCAGCCTTATAAAGTCTTGCTTGTTGTAAACACCACCTGAAAGTCCTTTCAGGTTCAGGATCAAAGCCTAAGAGATGTTCTTTGTCTCTGTTCCTGCGCATAAACAAACAGAAAACAAGAAAGAATGGGAATCTCTACGTCAGAGTGCAAAGAATTCCCAGTGAGGTAACCTGTGTAAAGAGATAAAAATATTGAATAAAATAAATAGAAGAAAAATAATAAATAGTCAACACCAAACTTAATTTTAGAAATTAAGAAAAATATTGGTGCTATTTATTTAAAAAAAAAATTTCAAAATATTTTGTTTAAAAATAGATTTTTATAAAATTAAAATTAAAATGCCTAATCTAAGCAATCAAACAACTGATAGTTGTTAATCACTATCAATCCCCGGCAACGGCGCCAAAAACTTGATGCGATATTTTACAACCCGCACTACTAACCGGCAAGTGCACCAGGTCGTACCAAGTAATACCTTACGTGAGTAAGGGTCGATCCCATGAGGATTGATGGATCAAGCAACAATAGCGTTTGATAGGATTAGTTAGTGGTGCGCGAAATTGTGAACAATACTTTTTCACAACTCTCATAATCCCCGGTAATGGCTCCAAGAACGTGGTAGCTCAATACCATGGCATTACACAACTTCGCACAACTAACCAGCAAGTGCACTGGGTCGTCCAAGTAATAAACCTTACGTGAGTAAGGGTCGATCCCACGGAGATTGTTAGTATTGAAGCAAGCTATGGTCATCTTGTAAATCTTAGTCAGGCAAACTCAAATGGATATAGTGATGAACGAAAATAACACAAAGGTAAAGATAGAGATACTTATGTAATTCATTGGTAGGAACTTCAGATAAGCGTATGAAGATGCCTTCCCTTCCGTCTCTCTGCTTTCCTACTGTCTTCATCCAATCCTTCTTACTCCTTTCCATGGCAAGCTCGTGTAGGGTTTCACTGTTGTCAGCAGCTACCTCCCATCCTCGCAGTGAAAGCTAATGCACGCACTCTGTCACAGTGCTGCCAATCACCGGTGTGGTTCCCTCCCCTACCGGAATAGAATCACTCTTTTGCGTCTGTCACTAACGCCCAGTAGGTTACAGGTTTGAAGCACGTCACAGTCATTCAATCATTGAATCCTACTCAGAATACCACAGACAAGGTTAGACCTTCCGGATTCTCTTGAATGCTGCCATCAATTCTCGCCTATACCACGAAGACTCTGATCTCACGGAATGGTTGGCTCGTTTGTCAGGCGAGCACTCGGTTGTCAGGCGATCAACCATGCATCGTGCAATCAGGAATCCAAGAGATATTCACCAAGCCTCAAATGCTTGTAGAACAAGAGTGGTTGTCAGTCACTTTGTTCATGAGTGAGAATGGTGATGGGCGTCAATCATCACCTTCATCAAGTTGAAGAACAAGTGATATCTTGGAACAAGAACAAGCGGAATTGAATGGAAGAACAATAGTAATTGCATTAATACTCGAGGTACAGCAGAGCTCCACACCTTAATCTATGGTGTGTAGAAGCTCCACCGTTGAAAATACATAAGCATAAGGTCTAGGCATGGCCGAATGGCCAGCCTCCCAATGATCTAAGAACTAAAATGTCCAAAGATGATCTAGAGATCTAAAGTGATCAAAAGATTTTTTTATACAATAGTCAAAGGTCCTACTTATAAGAAACTAGTAGCCTAAGGTGTACAGAAATGAGTAAATGACATAAAAATCCTCTTCCGGGCCCACTTGGTGTGTGCTTGGGCTGAGCAATGAAGCAAATTTCGTGTAGAGACTCTTCTTGGAGTTAAACGCCAGCTTTAGTGCCAGTTTGGGCGTTTAACTCCCATTTGGGTGCCAGTTCCAGCGTTTAACGCTGGGATTTCTTGAGGTGACTTTGAACGCCGGTTTGGGCCATCAAATCTTGGGCAAAGTATGGACTATCATATATTTCTGGAAAGCCCAGGATGTCTACTTTCCAACGCCGTTGAGAGCGCGCCAATTGGGCTTCTGTAGCTCCAGAAAATCCACTTCGAGTGCAGGGAGGTCAGAATCCAACAGCATCTGCAGTCCTTTTTGGTCTCTGAATCAGATTTTTGCTCAGGTCCCTCAATTTCAGCCAGAAAATACCTGAAATCACAGAAAAATACACAAACTCATAGTAAAGTCCAGAAAAGTGAATTTTAACTAAAAACTAATAAAAATATACTAAAAACTAACTATATCATACCAAAAACATACTAAAAACAATGCCAAAAAGTATACAAATTATCCGCTCATCACAACACCAAACTTAAATTGTTGCTTGTCCCCAAGCAACTGAGAATCAAATAAGATAAAAAGAAGAGAATATGCAATGAATTCCAAAAACATCTATGAAGATCAGTATTAATTAGATGAGTGGGGCTTTTAACTTTTTGCCTCTGAATAGTTTTGGCATCTCACTCTATCCTTTGAAATTCAGAATGGTTGGCTTCTTTAGGAACTCAGAGTCCAGATAGTGCTAATGACTCTCTTAGTGAAGTATGATGATTCTTGAACATAGCTATTTATTGAGTCTTGGCTGTGGCCCAAAGCACTCTGTCTTCCAGTATTACCACCGGATACATACATGCCACAGACACATAATTGGGTGAACCTTTTTAGATTGTGACTCAGCTTTGCTAAAGTCCCCAATTAGAGGTGTCCAGGGTTCTTAAGCACACTCTTATTTGCCTTGGATCACAACTCTTATTTCTCTCTTTTTTTCTTTTTTCGGTTTTTTTTTTTTTTTTGAATGGGAATGCTTTTTCTTGCTTCAAGAATCATTTTTTTTTATGATTTTTCAGATCCTCAGTAACATGTCTCCTTTCTCATCATTCTTTCAAGAGCCAACATTCATGAACCACAAATTCAAGATACATATGCACTGTTTAAGCATACATTCAAAGAACAAAAATATTGCCACCACATCAAAATAATTAAACTGTTATAAAATTCAAAATTCATGCAATTCTTCCTTTTTCAATTAAGCACATTTTTATTCAAGAAAGGTGATGGATTCATAGGACATTCATAACTTTAAGGCATAGACACTAAGACACTAATGATCACAAGACACAAACATGGATAAACATAAGCATAAAATTCGAAAAACAGAAGAATAAAGAACAAGGAAATCAAAGAACGGGTCCACCTTAGTGATGGCGGCTCTTTCTTGCTCTTGAAGATCCTATGGAGTGCTTGAGCTCCTCAATATCTCTTCCTTGTCTTTGTTGCTCCTCCCTCATGATTCTTTGATCTTCTCTAATCTCATGAAGGATGATGGAGTGTTCTTGGTGCTCCACCCTTAGTTGTCCCATGTTGGAACTCAACTCTCCTAGGGAGGTGTGTAGTTGCTCCCAATAGTTTTGTGGAGGAAAATTCATCCCTTGAGGAATCTCAGGGATTTCATGATGAGTGGGATCTCTTGTGTACTCCATCCTTTTCTTGGTGATGGGCTTGTCCTCATCAATTGGGATGTCTCCCTCTATGTCAACTCCAACTGAATAACAGAGGTGACAAATGAGACGAGGGAAGGCTAACCTTGCCAAGGTGGAGGTCTTGTCCGCCACTTTATAGAGTTCTTGGGCTATAACCTCATGAACTTCTATTTCTTCTCCAATCATGATGCTATGGATCATGATGGCCCGGTCTATGGTAACTTCGGACCGGTTGCTAGTGGGAATGATTGAGCGTTGTATGAACTCTAACCACCCTCTAGCCACGGGCTTGAGGTCATGCCTTCTCAATTGGACCGACTTTCCTCTTGAATCTTGCTTCCATTGTGCGCCCTCTTCACATATAACTGTGAGGACTTGGTCCAACCTTTGATCAAAGTTGACCCTTCTAGTGTAAGGATGCTCATCTCCTTGCATCACAGGCAAGTTGAACGCCACCCTCACACTCTCCGGACTAAAATCCAAGTATTTCCCCCGAACCATAGTAAGGTAATTCTTTGGATTCGGGTTCACACTTTGGTCATGGTTCTTGGTGATCCATGCATTGGCATAGAACTCTTGAACCATCAAGATTCCGACTTGTTGAATGGGGTTGGTAAGAACTTCCCAACCTCTTCTTCGGATCTCATGGCGGATCTCCGGATATTCACCCTTTTTGAGTGAAAAAGGGACCTCGGGGATCACCTTCTTCAAGGCCACAACTTCATAGAAGTGGTCTTGATGCACCCTTGAGAGAAATCTATCCATCTCCCATGACTCGGAGGTGGAAGCCTTTGCCTTCCCTTTCCTCTTTCTAGAGGTTTCTCCGGCCTTGGATGCCATAATGGTTATGGAAAAAAATGAAAAAGCAACGCTTTTACCACACCAAACTTAAAATGTTTGCTCGTCCTCGAGCAAAAGAAGAAAGAAGAGAGTAGAAGAAGAAGAAATGAGGAAGAGGGAGATGGTGGTGTGTTCGGCCAAAGAGGGGGAGAAGTGGTGTTTAGGTTGTGTGAAAATGAAGGATTGAAGAAGGGTATATATAGGAGAGAGGGGGTAAAGGGTTCGGCCATGATGGGTGGGTTTGGGAGGGGAAGTGGTTTGAATTTGAAGGGTGAGGTTGGTGGGGATTTATGAAGGATGGATGTGAGTGGTGAAGAGAAAGATGGGATATGATAGGTGAGGGGTTTTTGGGGAAGAGGTGTTGAGGTGATTGGTGAATGGGGAAAGAAGAGAGAGAGTGATGGTAGGGTCCTGTGGGGTCCACAGATCCTGTGGTGTCAAGGAAAAGGCATCCTTGCACCAAATGGCATCAAAATCCACGTTTTGAGCCATTTCTGGCGTTAAACGCCAGGAATGGGCAGGCTGGTGCCCATTCCTGGCGTTTAACGCCAGGTTCTTGCCCTTTACTGGCGTTTAACGCCAGTCTGGTGCCCCTTTCTGGCGTTAAACGCCCAGAAGGGTGCCAGACTGGGCGTTAAACGCCCAACTGCTAGGCTGACTGGCGTTTAAACGCCAGCAGCATCTTCCTCCAGGGTGTGCTATTTTTCTTCCTGTTTTTCATTTTGTTTTTGCTTTTTTTCATTGTTTTTGTGACTTCTTATGATCATCAATCTACAAAAAAGATAAAATAACAAAAGAAAATAATTAATTATAAAACATTGGGTTGCCTCCCAACAAGCGCTTCTTTATTGTCATTAGCTTGACAGAGGACTCTCATGGAGCCTCAGAAATGCTTAGAACCGTGTTGGAACCTCCCAACACCAAACTTAGAGTTTGAATGTGGGGGTTCAACACCAAACTTAGAGTTTGGTTGTGGCCTCCCAACACCAAACTTAGAGTTTGGTTGTGGGGGCTCTGTTTGGCTCTGTTTTGAGAGAAGCTCTTCATGCTTCCTCTCCATGATGACAGAGGGATATCCTTGGGCCTTAAACACCAAGGATTCTTCATTCACGTGAATGATCAACTCTCCTCTATCAACATCAATCACAGCCTTTGCTGTGGCTAGGAAGGGTCTGCCAAGGATGATGGATTCATCCATGCATTTCCCAGTCTCTAGGACTATGAAATCAGTAGGGATGTAATGGTCTTCAACCTTCACCAAAACATCCTCTACAAGTCCATAGGCTTGTTTTCTTGAGTTGTCTGCCATCTCTAGTGAGATTTTTGCAGCTTGTACCTCATAGATCCCTAATTTCTCCATTACAGAGAGGGGCATGAGGTTCACACTTGACCCTAGGTCACACAAGGCCTTCTTGAAGGTCATGGTGCCTATGGTACAAGGTATAGAAAACTTCCCAGGGTCCTGCCTCTTTTAGGGCAGTTTCTGCCTAGACAAGTTGTCCAGTTCTTTGGTGAGCAAAGGAGCTTCATCCTCCCAAGTCTCATTTCCAAATAACTTGTCATTTAACTTCATGATTGCTCCAAGGTATTTAGCAACTTGCTCCTCAGTGACATACTCATCCTCTTCAGAAGAAGAATACTCATCAGAGCTCATGAATGGCAGAAGTAAATCCAATGGAATCTCTATGGTCTCATCTTGAGCCTCAGATTCCCAAGGTTCCTCATTGGGGAACTCATTGGAGGTCAGTGGGCGTCCATTGAGGTCTTCCTCAGTGGCGTTCACTGCCTCTTCTTTCTCCCAGAATTCGGCCATGTTGATGGCCTTGCACTCTCCTTTTGGATTTTCTTCAGTATTACTTGGGAGAGTGCTTGGAGGAAGTTCAGTAATTTTCTTGCTCAGCTGACCCACTTGTCCTTCCAGATTCCTAATGGAAGATCTAGTTTCAGTCATAAAACTTTGAGTGGTTTTGATTAGATCAGAGACCATGGTTGCCAAGTCAGAATTATTCTGCTTGGAACTCTCTGTCTGTTGCTGAGAAGATGATGGAAAAGGCTTGCTATTGCTAAACCTGTTTCTTCCACCATTATTGTTATTGAAACCTTGTTGGGGTCTCTGTTGATCCTTCCATGAAAGATTTGGGTGATTCCTCCATGAAGGATTGTAGGTGTTTCCATAGGGTTCTCCCATGTAATTCACCTCTTCTATTGAAGGGTTCTCAGGATCATAAGCTTCTTCCTCAGATGAAGCTTCCTTAGTACTGCTTGGTGCATTTTACATTCCAGACAGACTTTGAGAAATCATATTGACTTGTTGGGTCAATATTTTATTCTGAGCCAATATGGCATTCAGAGTGTCAATCTCAAGAACTCCTTTCTTCTGACTAGTCCCATTGTTCACAGGATTTTTTTCAGAAGTGTACATGAATTGGTTATTTGCAACCATTTCGATCAGTTCTTGAGCTTCAGCAGGCGTCTTCTTCAGATGAAGAGATCCTCCAAAAGAGCTATCCAAAGACATCTTGGACAGTTCAGAGAGACCATCATAGAAAATACCTATGATGCTCCATTCAAAAAGCATATCAGTGGGACACTTTCTGATCAATTGTTTGTATCTTTCCCAAGCCTCATAGAGGGATTCTCCTTCCTTCTGTCTGAAGGTTTGGACTTCCACTCTAAGCTTACTCAATTTTTGAGGTGGAAAGAACTTTGCCAAGAAGGCATTGACTAGCTTTTCCCAAGAGTCCAGGCTTTCTTTAGGTTGAGAATCCAACCATGTTCTAGCTCTGTCTCTTACAGCAAAAGGGAATAGCATCAGTCTGTAGACCTCAGGGTCAACCCCATTAGTCTTGACTGTGTCACAGATTTGCAAGAACTCAGCTAAAAACTGATGAGGATCTTCCAAAGGAAGTCCATGAAACTTGCAATTCTGTTGCATTAGAGAAACTAATTGAGGCTTAAGCTCAAAGTTGTTTGCTCCAATGGCAGGGATAGAGATGCTTCTCCCATAGAAGTCGGGAGTAGGTGCAGTAAAGTCACCAAGCACCTTCCTTGCATTGTTGGCATTGTTGTTGTTTTCGGCTGCCATTTGTTCTTCTTCCTTGAAGAGTTCGTTCAAGTGCTCTAAAGAGAGTTGTGCTTTGGCTTCTCTTAGCTTTCTCTTCGAGGTCCTTTCAGGTTCAGGATCAGCCTCAACAAGAATGCCTTTGTCTTTGCTCCTGCTCATAAGAAAGAGAAGGGAACAAGAAAATGTGGAATCCTCTATGTCACAGTATAGAGATTCCTTTAGGTGTCAGAGAAAAAAAAGAATAGAAGACAGAAGTGGAAAATTCGAACTTAACAAAGGAGATGGAGTTCGAATTTTGCATTAAGGGATAGTGTTAGTCCATAAATAGAAGGATGTGAGAAGGAGGGAAGTTATTTTCGAAAATTAAGTGAAAAATTTAAAACATTTTTGAAAAACACTACTTAATTTTCGAAAATGAAAAGGGAAAAGAAATTAAGTGATTTTTGAAAAAGATTTTGAAATTAGAAATCAAAAGGATTTGATTGAAAACTAATTTGAAAAAGATGTGTTAAGAAGATATGATTGATTAAAAAAAATGTGATTGAGAAGATATGATTTGAAAAACATTTTAAAAAGATTTGATTTGAAAATTAAAAAAAAAACTTGACTAACAAGAAAAGATATGATTCAAACATTAAACCTTTCTCAACAGAAAAGGCAACATACTTGAAATGTTGAATCAAATCATTAATTGATAGTAAGTTTCTTTGAAAAAGGAAAGAAGTTAATTTTGAAAAAGATTTGATTGGAAAATTGATTTGAAAAAGATTTGATTTGGAAGAGATTTTGAAAACTTGAAAAAAAAATTGATTTGAAAACAAAATCTTCCTCCCTTAGCCATCCTGGCGTTAAACGCCCAGAATGGTATCCATTCTGGCGTTTAACGCCCAAAATGCTACCTTTTTGGGCGTTAAACGCCCAACCAGGTACCCTGGCTGGCGGTTAAACACCAGTCTGTCCTTCTTCACTGGGCGTTTTGAACGCCCAGCTTTTTCTGTGCAATTCCTCTGCTGTATGTTCTGAATCTTCAATTCTCTGTATTATTGACTTGAAAAGACACAAATTAAAAATATTTTTGAATTTTTAATAATAAGGACAAACCAAAATGCAACAAGAATCAAATGACAATGCATGCAAGACATCAAACTTAGCAGTTCGTATACCACTGACACTAACAAAATGAGAATGCATATGAGACACACAAAACAATCAAGTCAATAGAATTCAAAGATTAGAGCAAGTAAATCCTCAAGAACATCTTGAAGATCACCAAGATACATGAATGAATGCATGCAATTGACACTAAACTTATGATGAGACACTAGACTCAAACAAGAAATATTTTTGGATTTTATGATTTTTTTACTTTTTTTTTTGTGTTTTTCGAAAATCAAGTGGAAAAAAAAAGGTATCAAAATTCTTAATGAGAATTCCAGGAATCAGTGCAATGCTAGTCTAAGACTCCAGTCCAGGAATTAGACATGGCTTCACAGCCAGCCAAGCTTTCAAAGAAAGCTTCGGTCCAAAACACTAGACATGGCCAAAGGCCAGCCAAGCCTTAGCAGATCACTGCTCCAAAAGCAAGATTGATGAAAAATCAACAAGCTCTTGTGATGATGAGTTGAAACCTCGGTCCAATGAGATTAGACATGGCTTCTCAGCCAGCCAGATTTCAACAAATCATCATGAAACTCTAGAACTCATCTTCAAGAATTTCGAAAAAAATAAATACCTAATCTAAGCAACAAGATGAACCGTCAGTTGTCCAGCCTAAACAATCCCGTGCAATAACACCAAAAACTTGATGTTGTTGCCGGATCTTGGCACTGATGTCACCAAAGGCTTGCTCAAAACTAGAACAATCCCCGGCAACGGCGCCAAAAACTTGGTGCGCGAAATTGTGAACAATACTTTTTCACAACTCTCATAATCCCCGGTAATGGCTCCAAGAACGTGGTAGCTCAATACCATGGCATTACACAACTTCGCACAACTAACCAGCAAGTGCACTGGGTCGTCTAAGTAATAAACCTTACGTGAGTAAGGGTCGATCCCACGGAGATTGTTAGTATTGAAGCAAGCTATGGTCATCTTGTAAATCTTAGTCAGGCAAACTCAAATGGATATAGTGATGAACGAAAATAACACAAAGGTAAAGATAGAGATACTTATGTAATTCATTGGTAGGAACTTCAGATAAGCGTATGAAGATGCCTTCCCTTCCGTCTCTCTGCTTTCCTACTGTCTTCATCCAATCCTTCTTACTCCTTTCCATGGCAAGCTCGTGTAGGGTTTCACTGTTGTCAGCAGCTACCTCCCATCCTCGCAGTGAAAGCTAATGCACGCACTCTGTCACAGTGCTGCCAATCACCGGTGTGGTTCCCTCCCCTACCGGAATAGAATCACTCTTTTGCGTCTGTCACTAACGCCCAGTAGGTTACAGGTTTGAAGCACGTCACAGTCATTCAATCATTGAATCCTACTCAGAATACCACAGACAAGGTTAGACCTTCCGGATTCTCTTGAATGCTGCCATCAATTCTCGCCTATACCACGAAGACTCTGATCTCACGGAATGGTTGGCTCGTTTGTCAGGCGAGCACTCGGTTGTCAGGCGATCAACCATGCATCGTGCAATCAGGAATCCAAGAGATATTCACCAAGCCTCAAATGCTTGTAGAACAAGAGTGGTTGTCAGTCACTTTGTTCATGAGTGAGAATGGTGATGGGCGTCAATCATCACCTTCATCAAGTTGAAGAACAAGTGATATCTTGGAACAAGAACAAGCGGAATTGAATGGAAGAACAATAGTAATTGCATTAATACTCGAGGTACAGCAGAGCTCCACACCTTAATCTATGGTGTGTAGAAGCTCCACCGTTGAAAATACATAAGCATAAGGTCTAGGCATGGCCGAATGGCCAGCCTCCCAATGATCTAAGAACTAAAATGTCCAAAGATGATCTAGAGATCTAAAGTGATCAAAAGATTTTTTTATACAATAGTCAAAGGTCCTACTTATAAGAAACTAGTAGCCTAAGGTGTACAGAAATGAGTAAATGACATAAAAATCCTCTTCCGGGCCCACTTGGTGTGTGCTTGGGCTGAGCAATGAAGCAAATTTCGTGTAGAGACTCTTCTTGGAGTTAAACGCCAGCTTTAGTGCCAGTTTGGGCATTTAACTCCCATTTGGGTGCCAGTTCCAGCGTTTAACGCTGGGATTTCTTGAGGTGACTTTGAACGCCGGTTTGGGCCATCAAATCTTGGGCAACGTATAGACTATCATATATTGATGGAAAGCCCAGGATGTCTACTTTCCAACGCCGTTGAGAGCGCGCCAATTGGGCTTCTGTAGCTCCAGAAAATCCACTTCGAGTGCAGGGAGGTCAGAATCCAACAGCATCTGCAGTCCTTTTTGGTCTCTGAATCAGATTTTTGCTCAGGTCCCTCAATTTCAGCCAGAAAATACCTGAAATCACAGAAAAACACACAAACTCATAGTAAAGTCCAGAAAAGTGAATTTTAACTAAAAACTAATAAAAATATACTAAAAACTAACTATATCATACCAAAAATATACTAAAAACAATGCCAAAAAGTATACAAATTATCCGCTCATCAGTTAGGCAAGAAGAAATTAATTTTGAGATGTTCAAAAGGTTTAAGTTCGAATTCAGAATATCAAAAGTATAGACAATTAAATAAATTGGGAATGTAATATGGAGATAACTGTTAAGGCTTCAGAGATATCTATTTTTCCGGATTAATTTTTCTTACTAACTATTTTAATTATGTAAGATTTAATTTATGGCAAACTATATGTGACTAGACCCTAATTCCTTAGACCTTTCTAGTCTCCTCTAAAATTCATTAACTGCCAATTTCTTGGTCTATTAATTCCAATTAGAAGCTACATGATCAAATTCCAGTTTGCATGCCACATAAATTCTAATTACCCAAAAATAGAAGAATTATATGTCATGTATCCCGTTAATTCCAGATAATTAAAATTTAGGAGAATATGTTTGCAAGCTGTTGTTCAAGTAAAGAGCTTTTCCAAGTTTTACTAGAACTCAAATAGAAAGAGGGTCATACTTCCGTTCTACCCAAATTCATAAGATAAAGAGCGAAAACAATTCTTAAATTATAAATTCATACATGAATTAAAATAGAAAAAGCAATAAAAACAATCCATGAAAATAGACAGAGCTCCTAACCTTAACAATGAAGGATTAGTTGCTCAAGGTTCAGAGAGGAAAAATAAGGGTTCTCGTAACAATGTATGTCCCATGTCTAAATGTACAGAGTTCCTATTTATAACTAATCCTAATAATTTATTATTTAATTATCTAAAAATAATATCTTTTCCTCAAAATCAGATTTGAATTAATTAACAAGTCTTCCGCTGATGGATGGGGACCACTTGATTTGTCCATTCTGCAGCTTCTAATCTGTGTTTTCTGGGCCTGAAACGCGGCCCAAAATCCACGCTAGCGATTTCTGTAAATTCTGCAGATTGCGAACGTCACGCGTACGCGTCGCTGGTCTTCTTCGCAAGTCGCGCGGACGCGTCAGTCATGCAGACGCGTCGCTGAGCAAATCTTCAATTCACGCGTGCGCGTGACCTCCAACTCACGCGCACGCGTCAGGTACGCGTGCGCGTCGCTCCTCGCAGCCATTCCCTTTGTTTCTTGTGCTGCAGAAACTTCATCAAATTCTGCCGAATACTGCCTAAAATAAACAGTATTGCACAAAACTCAAAATAGCATCCATAGTGGCTTAAATATAATTAATTCTTAATTAAACTCAACAAATTAGATGTAAATTCACTAGGAAAAGATAGACAAGATGCTCACGCATCAAATATCAATTTAGGAATTTAACCGTGGATTCATTGTTATTGTAGGTGTTGGAGTTGGCTGGAAATTCTTTCAGTTCAATTGAGTTAGCACTAAGTTTTTCGCCATGCTTCCAATTACGTTCACTTCTTTTTTTTTTCTGCTTCTCTCTTTGCAAATTAGGTTTGGTTTCATAGCTACATGGTGCACGAAATTGCAATCACACTTTTGCAATCCCGCACAACTAACCAGCAAGTGCACTGGGTCGTCCAAGTAATACCTTACGTGAGTAAAGGTCGATCCCACGGAGATTGTCGGCTTGAAGCAAGCTATGGTTATCTTGTAACTCTTAGTCAGGATATCAAAAATTATCAGGATTGATTGTGAAAAGCAAAAGAACATGAAATAAGTACTTGTTTTGCAGTAATGGAGAATAGGTTGAGGTTTTGGAGATGCTCTGTCTTCTAAACCTCTGCTTTCCTACTGTCTTCTTCTTCAAACACGCAAGGCCCCTTCCATGGCAAGCTGTATGTAGGGTTTCACCGTTGTCAATGGCTACCTCCCATCCTCTCAGTGAAAATGTTCAACGCACTCTGTCACAGCACGGCTAATCATCTGTCGGTTCTCAATCGGGTTGGAATAGAATCCAGTGATTCTTTTGCGTCTGTCACTAACGCCCAACCCTCCAGAGTTTGAAGCTCGTCACAGTCATTCAATCCTTGAGGACAAGCAAAGCTCTAAGTTTGGTGTGTTTTCCCGTGATCACAAAAACTATTGTGTCTCTTGATCATGGCCCCTAAAGGGAAACAAACCACCCCAAGAGGAAAGAAAGAAAGCGTTCCAAAGCCACTTTGGAACCAAGGGAAGTTCTTAACTAAAGAACATTCAGACCATTACTACAAGATAATGAGTCACAGATCAGTGATCCCGGAAGTCAGATTTGATCTGAAAGAAGATGAATATCCGGAAATCCAAGAGCAAATTCGGAACAGGAATTGGGAAATTCTGGCCAATCCTGAAACGAAAGTGGGGAAGAATATGGTTCAAGAATTCTATGCTAATCTATGGCAGACAGAAAGGCAAAGAATCATTGGAGCTGCTATCTTTGACCATAAGATAGTGGTCAGAGGAAAAATCATTCATACCCATTCTGACAGGATCAGGGAGGTATTCAAGATCCCTCAACTGAAAGATGACCCAGACTCCTTTAATAGGAGAATGATAAGGGTCAATAAAGGGCTGGATAAGGTTCTGGAGGACATATGCATCCCTGGAGCCAAATGGACTACCAGTACAACTGGCATCCCAGTCCAACTCAAAAGAGAAGATCTAAAACCAGTAGCCAGAGGCTGGCTGGACTTTATTTGTCGTTCCATCTTGCCCACCAGCAACCATTCTGAAGTTACCATCAAAAGAGCTGTCATGATTCACTGCATCATGTTGGGAAAAGAAGTGGAAGTCCATCAGCTGATCTCCTGTGAGCTATATAAAATAGCAAACAGGAATTCTAAGGACGCCAAATTGGCTTATCCAAGCCTAGTTTCTATGCTTTGCAAAGAGGCTGGAGTAAAGATGGGAATAACTGAATATATCCCAATTGAAAAGCCCATTACTGGAATATCAATGGTCAGGCAACAGCAACAAGAGGATCCTGTCAGAAGGAGAGCACAAGAAGCCCTCCCAGAACTGCCCCAATATGAATATTGGGAACAACTTGAGGCTTCTGTTTCCAGATTGCAAGAAGCTATGGATCAAATAAAGGAAGAACAGAATAATCAAGGTAGCATGATCTGCAAACTGCTCAAGGAACAAGAGGAGCAAGGGCGTGATCTAAGGGAACTGAAGCGCCAAAAATTAATCCTTGAACCACACCCCAAAGAGTCAGAGGAGCATCCACTCCTCAAAACAACAGGTTGCTGAGTTCCAATTTCTCTGTTCCAACTTAGTAGAGATTATTCCTTTTAGAAATTGACCTTAGAAGATATTTAGCAGTAATTAGGATGTCTATTTTGATTTTATTTCCAATTAAGCTATAATTTATTTTTCTCATCATCATTAGGCATGAATAAAGTAGTAGATTCTTTTAGAATAAAGAAGTAATTTATATTTTTCGAGTTCTTAATAATAAAATTTATAATTAATTATATGTGGTGGCAATACTTTTTGTTCTCTGAATGAATGCTTGAACAGTGCATAATATGTACTTTGAATTTGATGAATATTGGCTCCTGAAAGGATGAGGAACACGAAAAATATTGTTGATGATCTGAAAAATCATGAAATTGATTCTTGAAGCAAGAAAAAGCAGTTCAAAAAAAAAAAAAAACAATATTCACAAGCCAAGAGTAAAAAGGATCCAAGGCTTTGAGCATCAATGGATAGGAGGGCCCAAGGAAATAAAATCCAGGCCTAAGCGGCTAAACCAAGCTGTCCCTAACCATGTGCTTGTGTCATGAAGGTCCAAGTGAAAAGCTTGAGACTGAGTGGTTAAAGTCGTGATCCAAAGCTAAAGAGTGTGCTTAAGAGCTCTGGACACCACTAACTGGGGACTTTAGCAAAGCTGAGTCACAATCTGAAAAGGTTCACCCAGTTATGTGTCTGTGGCATTTGTGTATCTGGTGGTAATACTGGAAGACAAAGTGCTTAGGGCCACAGCCAAGACTCATAAAATGAATGTGTTCAAGAATCAACATACTACACTAGGAGAATCAACAATACTATCTGAATTCCGAGTTCCTAAGGATGCCAATCATTCTGAAAATTTAAAGATACAGGGAGATGCCAAAACTGTTCAGAGACAAAAAGCTACAAGCCCCGCTCATCTAATAAGAATCTGAGCCTCATTTAGAACTCGAGAATATTATTGTTTCTTTATCTCTATTAGAACCTACTTTATTCATCTAGTTGCTTGAGGACAAGCAACAGTTTAAGTTTGGTGTTGTGATGAGCGGATATTTTATACGCTTTTTGGGGGTAATTTCATGTAGATTTTAGCATGTTTCAGTTAGTTTTTAGTAAAATAATATTAGTTTTTAGGCAAAAATCATATTTCTGGACTTTACTATGAGTTTGTGTGTTTTTTCTGTGATTTCAGGTATTTTCTGACTGAAATTGAGGGAGCTGAGCAAAAATCTGACTTAGGCTGAAAAAGGACTGCTGATGCTGTTGGATCCTGACCTCCCTGCACTCGAAATGGATTTTCTGGAGCTACAGGAGTCCAATTGACGCGCTCTCAACGGCGTTGGAAAGTAGACATCCAGGGCTTTTCAGAAATATATAATAGTCCATACTTTGAGCGAGGATAGACGACGTAACTTGGCGTTAAACGCCAAGTTCATGCTGCTGTCTGGAGTTAAACGCCAGAAAAACGTCATTATCCGGAGTTGGACGCCCAAAACACGTCACAACCTGAAGTTTGACGCCAAGAAAGGCCTTTGCACGTGGAAAGCTTTAGTCTCAGCCCCAGCACACACCAAGTGGGCCCCAGAAGTGGATTTCTGCACCAATTATCTTAGTTTATTCATTTTCTGTAAACCTAGGTTACTAGTTTACTATTTAAACAATTTTTACAGACATTTCTTGTACCTCATGACATTTTCAGATCTGAATTACATACTCTTTGACGGCATGAGTCTCTAAACCCCATTGTTGGGGGTGAGGAGCTCTGCAGCGTCTCGATGATTTAATACAATTCCTTTGTTTTCCATTCAAACACGCTTGTTCTTATCTAAGATGTTTATTCGCGCTTAACTGTGGAGAAGGTGATGATCCGTGACACTCATCACCTTCCTCAACCCATGAACGTGTGCCTGACAACCACCTCCGTTCTACATCAGATTGAATGAATATCTCTTAGATTCCCCAATAGAATCTTCGTGGTATAAGCCGGATTGATGGCGGCATTCATGAGAATCCGGAAAGTCTAAACCTTGTCTGTGGTATTCCGAGTAGGATTCCGGGATTGAATGACTGTGACGTGCTTCAAACTTTAACCTGCTGGGCGTTAGTGACAGACGCAAAAGAGTGATTCTATTCCAGTAGGAGCGGGAACCAACCGGTGATTAGCCGTACTGTGACAGAGTGCGTGCATAGTTTTCACTGCGAGGATGGGAAGTAGCCATTGACAACGGTGACACCCTACATAGAGCTTGCCATGGAAGGAACCTGCGTGTGAGAAGAGGATTTCAAGGAAGAGTTGAAGTCAGAGGACAAAGCATCTCCTAAACTCCAACATGTTTCCCATTACTGCAAATCAAAGTAACATTGTTCCCTCTTTTATCAATTCCAGTAATTTCACTTTTAATCCAAATTAATCCTTGTTGACATCCTAACTAAGACTAATAAAATAAATATTGATTGCTTCAAACCAATAATCTCTGTGGATTCGACCCTTACTCACGTAAGGTATTACTTGGACGACCCAGTACACTTGCTGGTCAGTTGAACGGAGTTGTGAGCTTCTCTAATCAGTTAGTTAAATTAGTTCTCCTTGGCACATGCCAAGGAGCCATTAATTAAAGATCACAATTTCGTCCACCAGCCTCCTTTGTGGTTGGACCACTGGTTTGGCATTATCCTCCAACAGGATCTTGTGCATGCATCTAGCTGGGCTAATGCCCTTAAGATCACTTATGGACCACCCAAGAGCTGTCTTGTGTGTCCTTAGCACTTGAATCAGTGCTTCCTCTTCCTGTGGATTTAAAGCAGAGCTTATAATCACTGGAAAAGTGTCACCCTCTCCCAGAAATGCATACTTCAGGGATGGTGGTAGTGGTTTGAGTTCAGGTTTGGGAGGCTTATCCTCCTCCTGAAGAATTTTCGAAAATTCCTTTGTTTTCTCTGGTTCTTCTTGATCAGGTTGAGCATCCTTGAAGATGTCCTCAAGCTCTGATTCTAGGCTTTCAGTCATATTGACCTCTTCCACCAAAGAGTCAATAATGTCAGTGCCCATGCAGTCATTTGGTGTGTCTGGATGCTGCATAGCTTTTACAGCATTCAACTTGAACTCATCCTCATTGACTCTCAGGGTTACTTCCCCTTTTTGTACATCAATGAGAGTTCGTCCAGTTGCTAGGAAAGGTCTTCCTAGAATGAGAGTTGCACTCTTGTGCTCCTCCATTTCCAGCACCACAAAGTCAGTTGGAAAGGCGAATGGCCCAACCTTGACAATCATGTCCTCTATTATGCCTGATGGATGTTTAATGGAGCCATCAGCAAGTTGGAGGCATATCCGGGTTGGTCTGACTTCTTCAGTCAACCCAAGCTTTCTGATAGTGGATGCAGGTATTAGATTGATGCTTGCTCCAAGATCACATAGGGCTATCTTGGTGCAGGCACCTTCTAATGTGCATGGTATCATAAAGCTCCCTGGATCTTAAAGCTTTTCTGGTAAGCTTTTCAGAATGACTGCACTGCATTCTTCAGCGAGAAATACTTTTTCAGTTTCTCTCCAATCCTTCTTATGACTTAAGATCTCTTTCATGAACTTAGCATAAGAAGGTATTTGCTCAAGTGCCTCTACAAACGGAATCTTTATTTCAAGAGTCCTTAGATAGTCTGCAAAGCGGGCAAATTGCTTATCCTGTTCCGCTTGGTGGAGTTTCTGAGGGTAAGGCATCTTGGCTTTAGATTCTTCAACCTTAGTTGCTACAGGCTTATTCCTTACAGAAGTGGTTGAAGAAGCCTTTTTAGAGGGATTACTGTCAGCACTCTCAGGTGTCTGATCCTCCCTTGACGTCTGAACGCCAGGAATGGGTGAAGATTGGGCGTTTAACGCCAACTTCTCTCCCTTTTCTGGCGTTTGAACGCCAGAACTGGGCAGGGAATAGGCGTTTAATGCCAGCTTTCCTCCCCTTTCTGGCGTTTGAACGCCAAAAGTACTCCTCTCTGGGCTCTTACTGTCCTCAGAGGGATTTTGGACAGTGGTTTGGTTATCCTCTGTCAATTGTTCCTTATTTGGCTTTTTGCTACTTTGAGCAGTGTTATTCAATGTCTTCCCATTCCTCAGTTGAACTTCTTGACATTCTTCTGTTATCTATTTAGATATCTGTTGTTTTGCTTGATTCAACTGCAGTTCTATGTTCTTGTTAGCAATTTTAGTTTCATGGAGCATCTCTTTAAATTCTGCTAACTGTTTTGTCATCAGGTGTAATTATTGATTAAGCTCAATCATCTGTTCTTGAGGATTAGGATCAGTGGCTACTGCCATGACTTCCTCTTTTGGAGAGAACTCATTGCTAGAGTACAAATATTGATTTCTAGCAACAGTGTCTATAAGCTCTTGAGCCTCTTCAATTGTCTTCCTCATGTGTATAGATCCACCAGCTGAGTGGTCTAAAGACATCTGAGCTTTTTCTGTAAGCCTATAGTAGAAGATGTCTAATTGTACCCACTCTGAAAACATTTCAGAGGGGCATTTTCTTAGCATACCTCTATACCTCTCCCAGACATTATAAAGGGATTCATTATCCTCTTGTTTAAAGCCTTGGATGTCCAGCCTTAGCTGTGTCATCCTCTTTGGAGGGTAAAAGTGATTCAGAAATTTGTCTGATAACTGTTTCCATGTCTTTATGCTTGCTGTAGGTTGGTTATTCAACCACCTCTTAGCTTGAAACAGTAATAGTCTGTAGACATCCTGATCCACCTCTTTATCACGTACTGTGTCAGCAATTTGCAAGAACTGTGCCAGAAACTCAGTAGGTTCTTCTTGTGGAAGACTGGAATACTGGCAGTTTTGCTACACTATGATAATGAGTTGAGGATTTAGCTCAAAGCTGCTTGCTTTGATGGGAGGTATACTGATGCTACTCCCATATGCAGTTGTAATGGGGTTAGCATATGACCCCAGAGTCCTTCTGGACTGTTCAATTCCACTTAGGTCCATGATGGATAAGGGAAATGATATGGATTGCAAGTAGAAAATTTTTTTTGACCGAAAATAATAAAATAAAATAAATGGAAAATAAAATCAAATTTTGAAAACTAAAAGAAAATAAGATCAAAGCAAATTGAAAACTGAATCAATTAGTCAATTAAAAAGATTTTGAAATTAGCAATTGAAAAGATATGATTGAAAATTATTTTGAAAAAGATTTGATTTTTGAAATGAGGAGAGAGAAAAACAACAAAATGACACCAAACTTAAAATTTTTAGAAAATCAAACACTAATTTTCAAAAATTTTAAGGGAAAAACACAAAGAGGACACCAAACTTAGAAATTTTTTAGGATCAAAAAGGGACTAAGGACATGCAAATTCGAAAATTAAAAGAAAAGCAAAAGCATGCAATTGACACCAAACTTAAAATATGAAACTAGACTCAACTAAAAGACTCTAAACCAACAAAAATAAAACAGTCCTAATCTAAGCAACAAGATAAGCCATCAGTTGTCCAAACTCGAACAATCCCTGGCAACGGCGCCAAAAACTTGGTGCACGAAATTGCAATCACACTTTTGCAATCCCGCACAACTAACCAGCAAGTGCACTGGGTCGTCCAAGTAATACCTTACGTGAGTAAGGGTCGATCCCACGGAGATTGTCGGCTTGAAGCAAGCTATGGTTATCTTGTAACTCTTAGTCAGGATATCAAAAATTATCAGGATTGATTGTGAAAAGCAAAAGAACATGAAATAAGTACTTGTTTTGCAGTAATGGAGAATAGGTTGAGGTTTTGGAGATGCTCTGTCTTCTGAACCTCTACTTTCCTACTGTCTTCTTCTTCAAACACGCAAGGCCCCTTCCATGGCAAGCTGTATGTAGGGTTTCACCGTTGTCAATGGCTACCTCCCATCCTCTCAGTGAAAATGTTCAACGCACTCTGTCACAGCACGGCTAATCATCTGTCGGTTCTCAATCGGGTTGGAATAGAATCCAGTGATTCTTTTGCGTCTGTCACTAATGCCCAGCCCTCAGGAGTTTGAAACTCGTCACAGTCATTCAATCCTTGAATCCTACTCAGAATACCACAGACAAGGTTTAGACCTTCCGGATTCTCCTGAATGCCGCCATCAATTCTAGCTTATACCACGAGGATTCTGATTAAGGAATCTAAGAGATATCTACTCAATCTAAGGTAGAACGGAGGTGGTTGTCAGGCACACGTTCATAGTTGAGAATATGATGAGTGTCACGGATCATCACATTCATCCGGGTTAAGAACAAGTGATATCTTAGAACGGAAGCAAGCATGATTGAATAAGAAACAGTAGTAATTGCATTAATCCATCAAGACACAGCAGAGCTCCTCACCCCCAACCATGGGGTTTAGAGACTCATGCCGTAGGAAGTACACAAAGAAACGTGTAAAGTGTCATGAGGTACAGATACAATGTCAAAAGATCCTATTAATAGTAAGCTAGTAACCTAGGGTACACAGAAATGAGTAAATGACGTAAAAATCCACTTCTGGATCCACTTAGTGTGTGCTTGGGCTGAGCATTGAAGCCTTCATGTGTAGAGACTTTTTCTGGAGTTAAACGCCAGCTTTCATGCCAGTTTGGGCGTTTAACTCCAATTTTTATGCCAGTTCCGGCGTTAAACGCTGGGAATTCTGAGGCTGATTTGCAACGCCGGTTTGGGCCATCAAATATAAGGCAAAGTATGGACTATTATATATTGATGGAAAGCCCAGGATGTCTACTTTCCAACGCCGTTGAGAGCGCGCCAATTGGGCTTCTGTAGCTCCAGAAAATCCACTTCGAGTGCAGGGAGGTCAGAATCCAACAGCATCTGCAGTCCTTTTTAGTCTCTGAATCAGATTTTTGCTCAGGTCCCTCAATTTCAGCCAGAAAATACCTGAAATCACAGAAAAATACACAAACTCATAGTAAAGTCCAGAAAAGTGAATTTTAACTAAAATCTAATAAAAATATACTAAAAACTAACTAGATCATACTAAAAACATACTAAAAACAATGCCAAAAAGCGTACAAATTATCCGCTCATCACTACAATATTTGGAAAATTCTTGGAAGTTTTGTTTTGGCTACAACTGCCTCAAGTGCTTAAACATTTGATGGTTTTTGTGTGCAATAGCTATTTCAATAGTTTTATCTTGTAATGTTGTAAATAATGGTTTGACTGCTTGATGGATTTTGTGTGCAATAGTTATTTCAATGAAAAACTTGTTTTACTACTTCAACTTATAAAAAATAATTTAACTTCAACCTGAAGGCTGCTCAATGTGATAACTGATCAGTTTGAAATTTACATATATGCTGCTGTTTAGTATTTTGTAATCTATATATTATTTGATTAGCTGAGTAGTTGTAGGGTTAAGTCTTGCTCTGTTTCCTTTCTTAGCTAAATTATGTCTCCCATTTAAATATGGTAATTAATAAATTATCTACTATTAATTATGTAATCCACTCTTGAGAGACCAAGTACTAGTCATTTCAGTTAATTGTGTAAATCCCGTTAAATTAGTAAATAATTAGTCAATAAATTAATTTAATAAAGAAGATTAGAAATGTGAATATTTTATTAAATTAGGATAGAACTCATCAAAATGAGAATTTTGACACTAATTTCAAGAAATTTGGCCCAAGATTAGACCGAACGAGTCGAACCGGGCCCAAACCGAGCCCGTAGGCCCAACCGGCCTAGCATTTAAGTGAACCAAGGCTTCTTTTCTTCCCCAATTTAGCAGAAGCAGTGCTGAAAACACAATAGGGGAGAAGAGAAGAGAAAATTTCCCTAACCCTTACGTTAATTTCAAATCATCGTACCTTGGTGGACGAAATTGTGATCCATATTCTTTTGTACTTGTATGAAATCATTATTATGGCACCAGTTGAATTCACAACTCCGTTCAACTAACCAGCAAGTGTACTGGGTCATCCAAGTAATAAACCTTACGCGAGTAAGGGTCGATCCCACATAGATTGTTGGTATGAAGCAAGCTATGGTCACCTTGTAAATCTCAGTTAGGCAGCTTAAATTGGTTTATGGGTTTTCGGAAATTAATAATAAAAAGAAAATAAAAGGGATAGAAATACTTATGTAAATTAATAGTGGGAATTTCAGATAGGTGTATGGAGATGCTGTGTTCCTCTTGAAACTCTGCTTCACTACTCGCTCTTCCTTCAATTCTTCTTATTCCTTTCCATGGCAAGCTGTATGTAGGGCTTCACCATCATCGGTGGCTACTTTCAATCCTCTCGGGAAAATGGTCCTATGCGCTGTCACTGCACGGCTAATCGTCTGGAGGCATCACCCTTGGTTGATGGCTACATCCCATCCTCTCAGTGAAAACGTTCCTATGCTCTGTCACAGCACGGCTAATCATCTGTCGGTTCTCAATCAGGTTGGAATAGAATCCATTGATTCTTTTGCGTCTGTCACTAACGCCCAGCCTTCAGGAGTTTGAAGCTCGTCACAGTCATTCAATACCGGAATCCTACTCGGAATACCACAGACAAGGTGAGACTTTCCGGATTCCCAGGATCCTACTCGGAATACCACAGACAAGGTTAGACTTTCCGGATCCTCATGAATGCCGCCATCTATCTAGCTTATACCACGAAGATTCTGTTGGGGAATCTAAGAGATATGCGCCCGGCCTAAGGTAGAACGGAAGTGGTTGTCAATCACGCGCATTCATAGGTGAGAATGGTGATGAGTGTCACGGATCATCACATTCATCAAAGTGTTATGCAACGTATATCTTGGAATAAGAATAAAAGAGAATTGAATAAAAAGTAATAATGATTGTATTGAAACTTGAGGTACAGCAGAGCTCCATACCCTTAATCTATGGTGTGCAGAAACTCCACTGTTAGAAATACATAAGTAAAAGGTTCAGGCATGGCCGAATGGCCAGCCCCCTTGAGTGATCAAGAGACCGAATAATCAAAGGCTAAACATTCAAGAGATTAAACTGTCAAAAGATGTCTAATACAATAGTAACTTATCCTATTTATACTAGACTAGTTACTAGGGTTTACATGAGTAAGTAATTGATGCATAAATTCACTTCCGAGGCCCACTTGGTGTATGCTTGGGCTGAGCTTGATCTATCCAAGAGCTGAGGCTTTTCTTGGAGTTGAACTCCAATTTATGACGTGTTTTGGGCGTTCAACTCCGGATCATGACGTTTTTCTGGCGTTTAACTCCAGACAGCAGCATGTACTTGGCGTTCAACGCCATGTTACGTCATCAATTTCCAAATAAAGTATAGACTATTATATATTGCTGGAAAGCTCTGGATGTCTACTTTCCAACGCCGTTGAGAGCGCGCCATATGGAGTTCTGTAGCTCCAGAAAATCTATTTCGAGTGCAGGGAGGTCAGATTCCAACAGCATCAGCAATCCTTTTGTCAGCCTTTTTCAGAGTTTTGCTCAAGTCCCTCAATTTCAGCCAGAATTTACCTGAAATCACAGAAAAACACACAAACTCATAGTAAAGTCCAGAAATGTGAATTTAACATAAAAACTAATAAAAACATCCCTAAATGTAGCTTGAACTTACTAAAAACTACCTAAAAACAATGCCAAAAAGCGTATAAATTATCCGCTCATCACAACACCAAACTTAAATTGTTGCTTGTCCCCAAGCAACTGAAAATCAATTAGGATAAAAAGAAGAGAATATACTATAAATTTCAAAATATCAATGAATATTAATTTAATTAGATGAGCAGGACTTGTAGCTTTTTGCTTCTGAACAGTTTTGGCATCTCACTTTTTCCTTTGAAGTTCAGAGTGATTGGCGTCTCTGGGAACTTAGAATTTTGGATAGTGTTATTGACTTTCCTAGTTAAGCATGTTGATTCTTGAACACAGCTATTTATGAGTCTTGGCCGTGGCCCTAAGCACTTTGTTTTCCAGTATTACCACCGGATACACAAATGCCACAGACACATAACTGGGTGAACCTTTTCAGATTGTGACTTAGCTTTGCTAGAGTCCCCAGTTAGTGGTGTCCAGAGCTCTTAAGCACACTCTTTTGCTTTGGATCACGACTTTAACCACTCAGTCTCAAGCTTTTCACTTGGACCTTCATGACACAAGCACATGGTTAGGGACAGCTTGATTTAGCCGCTTAGGCCTGGATTTAATTTCCTTGGGCCCTCCTATCCATTGATGCTCAAAGCCTTGGATCCTTTTTACCCTTGCCTTTTGGTTTTAAGGGCTATTGGCTTTTTCTGCTTGCATTTTCTTTTTCATTCTATTTTTTTCGCCACTTTTCTTTTTTTTTCGCAAGCCTTTGGTTTTTCACTGCTTTTTCTTGCTTCAAGAATCAATTTCATGATTTTTCAGATCATCAATAACATTTCTCTTTGTTCATCATTCTTTCAAGAGCCAACAATTTTAACACTCATAAACAACAATATCAAAAGACATATGCACTGTTCAATCATTCATTCAGAAAACAAAAAGTATTGTCACCACATCAATATAATTAAATTAAATTCAAGAATAAATTCGAAATTCTTGTACTTCTTGTTCTTTTGAATTAAAACATTTTTCATTTAAGAGAGGTGAAGGATTAATGGATTTTATTCATAGCTTTAAGGCATGGTTACATACTAATGATCATGAAGTAGAGACACAAAACATAGATAAACACAACATTAAAAACCGAAAACAAAAAGAAATAAAGAACAAGGAATGAATCCACCTTTAGTGGCGTCTTCTTCTTGAAGGACCAACAATGTCCTTAAGCTCTTCTATGTCCCTTCCTTGCCTTTGTTGCTCCTCCCTCATTGCTCTTTGGTCTTCTCTTATTTCTTGGAGAATGATGGAGTGCTCATGATGTTCCACCCTTAATTGTTCCACATTGTGGCTCAAATCTTCTAAGGAGGTGTTGAGTTACTCCCAATAGTTGTTGGGAGGAAAGTGCATCCCTTGAGGCATCGCAGGGATTTCTTGATGATGAGCTTCCTCATGCATCTCTTGAGAACCGTGCATGGTCTCTCTTGCTTGCTCCATCCTCTTCTTGGTGATGGGCTTATCCTCTTCAATGGGGATATCTCCTTCTATGATAACTCCAGCTGAGTAACACAGATGGCAAATAAGGTGAGGGAAGGCTAGCCGTGCCATGGGTGAGGGCTTGTCGGCTATTTTGTAGAGTTCATTGGAGATGACCTCATGAACTTCTACTTCCTCTCCAATCATGATGCTGTGAATCATGATGGCCCGATTCACAGTAACTTCAGATCGGTTGCTTGTAGGAATGATGGAGCGTTGAATGAACTCCAACCATCCTCTAGCCACAGGCTTGAGGTCCAGTCTTCTTAGTTGGACTGGCTTGCCTTTGGAGTCTCTCTTCCATTGAGCTCCTTCCACACATATGTCCATAAGGACTTGGTCCAACCTTTGATTAAAGTTGACCCTTTTAGTGTAGGGGCGTTCATCTCCTTGCATCATGGGCAAGTGAAACGCCAACCTCACATTTTCCGGTACTAAAATCTAAGTATTTTCCCCTAACCATTGTGAGATAGTTCTTTGGATTCGGGTTCATACTTTGATCATGGTTCCTAGTGATCCATGCATTGGCATAGAACTCTTGAACCATTAGGATTCCGACTTGTTGCATGGGGTTGGTTAGGACTTCCCAACCTCTTCTTTGGATCTCATGTCGGATTTCCGGATACTCATTCTTTTTGAGCTTGAAAGGGACCTCAGGGATCACCTTCTTCTTTGCCACAACATCATAGAAGTGGTCTTGATGGCTCTTGGAGATGAATCTTTCCATCTCCCATGACTCGGAGGTGGAAGCTTTTGTCTTCCCTTTTCCTTTTCTAGAGGATACTCCGGCCTTAGGTGCCATTGATGGTAATGGAAAAACAAAAAGCTTATGCTTTTACCACACCAAACTTAAAATATTGCTCGCCCTCGAGCAAGAGAAGAAAGAAGGGAAGAAGAAGAAGAAGAAAATATGGTAGAGAGGGAGAGATGTAGGTTCGGCTAAGTGGGAGAAGATGGGTTTGTGTTGTGTGAAAATGAAGGAGAATGGAAGGGTATTTATAGGGAGAGGGGAGGGAAATTGATTTTGAATTTTATGAAGGTAGGTGGGGTTTATGGGGAAGAGTGGGTTGATGTGAGTGATTGGTGAAAGTTGTTGGGAAGTGTGACATGGGGAGTAGGAGAGTGTAATTAGGATTAGGAGGTAAGGTGGGAATATATTAGGTGGGGATCCTGTGGGGTCCACAGCTCCAGAGGTGATCCTGTGGGGTCCACAGATCCTGAGGTGTCAAGGAATTCCATCCCTGCACCAAATAGGCATGTAAAATGCCTTTGCACACCATTCTGGCGTTTAAACGCCCATTGGTGCACGTTCTGGGCGTTCAACGCCCATGTAAAGCATGTTTCTGGCGTTGAACGCCAGTTTCATGCTTGTTGCTGGCGTTCAGCGCCAGCTTTTCTTCTCTGGGCACATTCCTGGTGTTCAGCGCTAGAATGTTGCTTGTTTCTGGCGTTCAGCGCCAGAATGATGCTCTGTTCTGGTGTTGAACGCCAGCCAGATGCATCTTACTGGCGTTGAACGCCAGCCTGTGCGTCCTCCAGGGTGTGAAAATTTTTTTCTTCTGTTTTTGACTCTGTTTTTAAATTTTTTTGATTTTTTTCGTGACTCCTCATGATCATGTACCTAATAAAACACAAAATAACAATAAAATAAAAATTAGATAATTAAAATTGGGTTGCCTCCCAACAAGCGCTTCTTTAATGTCAATAGCTTGACAGTGGCTCTCATGGAGCCACAAGGTGATCAGGTCAATGTTAGTGTAGTCCCAACACCAAACTTAGAGTTTGGATATGGGGTCTTAACACCAAACTTAGAGTTTGGTTGTGGCCTCACAATACCAAACTTAGAGTTTGACTGTGTGGGCTCTTCTTGACTCTGAACTGAGAGAAGCTCTTCATGCTTACTCTCTTTTGTCACAGAGGGATGGCCATGTGCCTTAAACACAAGGTAGTCCCCATTCAATTGAAGGACTAATTCACCTCTGTTGACATCTATCACAGCCCCTGCTGTGGCTAGGAAAGGTCTTCCAAGGATGATGCAATCATCCTTTTCCTTCCTAGTGTCTAAGATTATAAAATCAGCAGGGATGTAAAGGCCTTCAACCTTTACTAACACGTCCTCTACTATTCCATAAGCTTGTCTTAATGACTTGTCAGCCAATTGTAATGAGAACAAGGCAGGTTGTACCTCAATGATCCCCAGCTTCTCCATTATAGAGAGTGGCATAAGATTTATCCCTGACCCCAGATCACATAGAGCTTTTTCAAAGCTCATGGTGCCTATGGTACAAGGTATTAAGAACTTGCCAGGATCTTGTTTCTTTTGAGGTAGAGTTTTCTGAATCCAAGTATCTAGTTCACTAATGAGCAAGGGAGGTTCACTTTCCCAAGTCTCATTACCAAACAACTTGGCATTCAGCTTCATGATAGCTCCTAAGTATTGAGCAATTTGCTCTCCAGTCACATCTTCATCCTCTTCAGAGGAAGAATAGTCTTCAGAGCTCATGAATGGCAGAAGGAGATTTAATGGAATCTCTATGGTCTCTATATGAGCCTCAGATTCTTTTGGATCCTTAATAGGAAACTCCTTCTTGCTTGAGAGACGTCCCAGGAGGTCTTCCTCACTAGGATTTTCGTCCTCCTCCTCCCTTGTGCATTCGGCCACATTGATCACATCAATGGCCTTGCACTCTCCTTTTGGATTCTCTTCTGTATTGCTTGGGAGGATACTGGGAGGAGTTTCAATAACTTTCTTACTCAGCTGGCCCACTTGTGCCTCCAGATTTCTGATGGAGGATCTTGTTTCACTCATGAAACTGAAAGTGGCTTTTGACAGATCAGAGACTATATTGGCTAAATTAGAAGTGTTTTGTTTAGAATTCTCTGTTTGTTGCTGAGAAGATGATGGATATGGCTTGCTATTGCTCAGCCTATTGCGTCCACCATTGTTAAAGCCTTGTTGAGGCTTTTGTTGATCCTTCCATGAGAAATTTGGATAATTTCTCCATGATGAGTTATAGGTGTTTCCATAAGGTTCACCCATGTAATTAACCTCCGCCATGGCAGGGTTCTCAGGATCATAAGCTTCTTCAGAAGCTGCCTCTCTAGTACTGTTGGATGCATGTTGCCATCCATTCAGACTTTGAGAGATCATGTTGACCTGCTGAGTCAACACTTTGTTCTGAGCCAATATGGCATTCAGAGCATCAATTTCAAGAACTCCTTTCTTCTGAGGTATCCTATTACTCACGGAATTCCTCTCAGAGGTGTACATAAATTGGTTGTTTGCAACCATGTCAATGAGTTCTTGAGCCTCTTCAGGCGTTTTCTTTAGGTGAATGGATCCACCTGCAGAATGGTCCAGTGACATTTTCGAAAATTCAGAGAGACCATAGTAGAATATATCTAATATGGTCCATTCTGAAAACATGTCAGATGGACATCTTTTGGTCAGCTGCTTGTATCTTTCCCATGCTTCATAGAGGGATTCACCATCTTTTTGTTTGAAGGTTTGAACATCCACTCTCAGCTTGCTCAGCTTTTGAGGAGGAAAGAATTTATCTAAGAAGGCAGTGACCAGCTTATCCCAGGAGTCCAGGCTATCCTTAGGTTGTGAATCCAACCATATTCTAGCTCTGTCTCTTACAGCAAAAGGGAAAAGCATGAGTCTGTAGACTTCAGGATCAACTCCATTCGTCTTTACAGTCTCACAGATCTGCAAGAACTCAGTTAAAAACTGATAAGGATCTTCAGATGGAAGTCCATAAAACTTGCAGTTTTGTTGCATTAATGCAACTAGCTGAGGTTTCAGCTCAAAGTTATTGGCTCCAATGGCAGGAATGGAGATGCTTCTTCCATCAAACTTGGATGTTGGCTTTGTGAAGTCACCAAGCATTCTCCTTGCATTATTATTATTATTATTTTCGGCTGCCATCTCCTTCTCTTGTTCGAAAATTTCTGAAAGGTTACCTTTAGAATAATTTAATTTAGCTTCTCTTAATTTTCTCTTCAGAGTCCTTTCAGGTTCTGGATCAATTTCAACAAGAGTGCCTTTTTCCCTGTTCCTGCTCATATGAAAGAGAAGAAAACAAGAAAAGAAAGAGGAATCCTCTATGTCACAGTATAGAGATTCCCTTATGTTAGTAGAAGAAGAAAGGGGTAGAAGAATCCAAACATAAGGGATATAATAAGTTTGGATTTTTAGATGAAGAGAGGTGAAGAGAAGTGTTAGTAATTAATTAATTAAATAGAATAAGAAAAGAGAAGGAAAATTTCGAAAATAATTTTTGAAAAAGAGGTTAGTAATTTTCGAAAATCAAAGATAAGGTGAGATTAAAATTAAAATTTAAAACAAAAAGAATTTTTGAAAAAGAGATGAGATATTTTCGAAAATTAGAGAGGGAAAAGTAGTTAGGTGGTTTTGAAAAAGATAAGAAACAAACAAAAAGTTAGTTAGTTGATTGAAAAAGATTTGAAATCAAATTTGAAAAGATAAGAAGATAAGAAGTTGGATAAGATATTTTGAAATCAAATTTTGAAAAAGATAAAATTTTGAAAAAGATAAGATAAAAAGATAAGATTTTTAAGAAAAAGATATTTTGAAAAAGATTTAATAATTTTTTTTTTAAAATGACTTAACTAACAAGAAACTACAAGATAAGATTCTAGAACTTAAAGATTAAACCTTTCTTAACAAGAAAGTAACAAACTTCAAATTTTTGAACCAATCACATTAATTGTTAGCTAATTTTCGAAAATTAGATATAAAAGATAAGAAAAAGATTTTTGAAAAAAAATAATTTTTTTTAAAAAATTTCGAAAATAAGAAAAAAATGGAAAAGATATGATTTTTGAAAAAGATTGTGAAAAGATAAGATTTTTAAAATTAAAATTTTGACTTGACTTGTAAGAAACAACTAATTTTAAAAATTTTTTGACCAAGTCAACCCAAAATTTCAAAAATTTGGAGGAAAATAAGGAAAAGATATATTTTTTATTTTTGAATTTTTTTATGATGAGAGAGAAAAACATAAAATTAGAGAGAAAAACATAAAAATGACCCAAAATATGAAAATTTTGGATCAAACACATAATGCATGCAAGAACACTATGAATGTTAAGATGAACACCAATAACACTTTGAAGATCATGATGAACATCAAGAACATAATTTTGAAAAATTTTTGATGCAAAGAAAACATGCAAGACACCAAACTTAGAAATCTTTAATGCATGGACTCTAACAAACAAAAAATGCATATGAAAAACAACAACCAACACAAAACAAGAAAACATCAAGATCAAACAAGAGGACTTATCAAGAACAACTTGAAGATCATGAAGAACACTATGAATGCATGGGATTTTTGAAAAATGCAAGAAAAATTTTTAAAAGCATGCAATTGACACCAAACTTAAAAATTGACTCAAGACTCAAACAAGAACACAAAATATTTTTTATTTTTATGATTTTCTATTTTTTTTTGAATTTTTATTAATTTTTGTTTTCGAAAATATTTTTGGAAAAATGAAAAATAAAAGAAAAATTTTGAAAAAGATTTTTGAAAAGAAAATTACCTAATCTGAGCAACAAGATGCCGTCAGTTGTCCATACTCGAACAATCCCCGGCAACGGCGCCAAAAACTTGGTGGACGAAATTGTGATCTATATTCTTTTGTACTTGTATGAAATCATTATTATGGCACCAGTTGAATTCACAACTCCGTTCAACTAACCAGCAAGTGTACTGGGTCGTCCAAGTAATAAACCTTACGCGAGTAAGGGTCGATCCCACAGAGATTGTTGGTATGAAGCAAGCTATGGTCACCTTGTAAATCTCAATTAGGCAGCTTAAATTGGTTTATGGGTTTTCGGAAATTAATAATAAAAAGAAAATAAAAGGGATAGAAATACTTATGTAAATTAATAGTGGGAATTTCAGATAGGTGTATGGAGATGCTGTGTTCCTCTTGAAACTCTGCTTCACTACTCACTCTTCCTTCAATTCTTCTTATTCCTTTCCATGGCAAGCTGTATGTAGGGCTTCACCATCATCGGTGGCTACTTTCAATCCTCTCGGGAAAATGGTCCTATGCGCTGTCACTGCACGGCTAATCGTCTGGAGGCATCACCCTTGGTTGATGGCTACATCCCATCCTCTCAGTGAAAACGTTCCTATGCTCTGTCACAGCACGGCTAATCATCTGTCGGTTCTCAATCAGGTTGGAATAGAATCCATTGATTCTTTTGCGTCTGTCACTAACGCCCAGCCTTCAGGAGTTTGAAGCTCGTCACAGTCATTCAATACCGGAATCCTACTCGGAATACCACAGACAAGGTGAGACTTTCCGGATTCCCAGGATCCTACTCGGAATACCACAGACAAGGTTAGACTTTCCGGATCCTCATGAATGCCGCCATCTATCTAGCTTATACCACGAAGATTCTGTTGGGGAATCTAAGAGATATGCGCCCGGCCTAAGGTAGAACGGAAGTGGTTGTCAATCACGCGCGTTCATAGGTGAGAATGGTGATGAGTGTCACGGATCATCACATTCATCAAAGTGTTGTGCAACGTATATCTTGGAATAAGAATAAAAGAGAATTGAATAAAAAGTAATAGTGATTGTATTGAAACTTGAGGTACAGCAGAGCTCCATACCCTTAATCTATGGTGTGCAGAAACTCCACTGTTAGAAATACATAAGTAAAAGGTTCAGGCATGGCCGAATGGCCAGCCCCTTGAGTGATCAAGAGACCGAATAATCAAAGGCTAAACAGTCAAGAGATTAAACTGTCAAAAGATGTCTAATACAATAGTAACTTATCCTATTTATACTAGACTAGCTACTAGGGTTTACATGAGTAAGTAATTGATGCATAAATTCACTTCCGGGGCCCACTTGGTGTATGCTTGGGCTGAGCTTGATCTATCCACGAGCTGAGGCTTTTCTTGGAGTTGAACTCCAAGTTATGACGTGTTTTGGGCGTTCAACTCCGGATCATGACGTTTTTCTGGCGTTTAACTCCAGACAGCAGCATGTACTTGGCGTTCAACGCCAAGTTACATCGTCAATTTCCGAATAAAGTATAGACTATTATATATTGCTGGAAAGCTCTGGATGTCTACTTTCCAACGCCGTTGTGAGCGCGCCATTTGGAGTTCTGTAGCTCCAGAAAATTCATTTCGAGTGCAGGGAGATCAGATTCCAACAGCATCAGCAGTCCTTTTGTCAGCCTTTTCAGAGTTTTGCTCAAGTCCCTCAATTTCAGCCAGAATTTACCTGAAATCACAGAAAAACACACAAACTCATAGTAAAGTCCAGAAATGTGAATTTAACATAAAAACTAATAAAAACATCCCTAAAAGTAGCTTGAACTTACTAAAAACTACCTAAAAACAATGCCAAAAAGCGTATAAATTATCCGCTCATCATACCTCTTCCGTCCAAGCTCCGATCGCCACACCGTTTGCAGCCACGCGACCACCGGGTCGAGCTCTACGTTTCTACTGGAATAATTTTATAGGTAATTTGCTTATTCACTCTCAGCCTCTTCTTCCCCCATTTTTCAAAAAATATGTAGTGGTGTTGAATTTCTTTATTTTTTGATGTTTTAGGATCCAATTAGTTTGAGAAAAATGTTCACTCTTATTTATACGAAGTTTGGGTAAGGTGAGGATACTATAACTTTATCTAAATATTCTGATTTTGTGCTTTGGGTATTAAATTGGGTGTATATGTGTTATGGATATGTATTAGGTTGTGAATAAATAATTGGAGTTTGAAATTGTGGATATTAAAACTTGGAGGAAGCTGAACACTAGTGTTTTACTAAAGTTTTTGGGGATGTGTTTGTTTTAGTAAGCCACCTCGATCACTATGAGGAAACTAGCTAAGGTATAATTTATGTTTCTTGCATTTAATATATAATATTTTGTGAAAACTTAGGCTAAAATCACCATAGGATAGGTTGAAATGTATGTGTATATATATTGTTTAGTATCTTGTTAATAAATATGTTTGGTTTGGTGCTTGTTGCTTAGTTGGTAAATTAGTGAATTGTTGATTAATGACTTGAGGATATAAGTTTATAAGCCTAGAATTTGTAAGCTATGGTTTTGGTTGATGGATTTGGGTAATGTATGTGTATTGTTGATGATTTGAGGTATGATTATTGTGGTGGTTGTTGTGATGATGAAGAAGGGCATATTGTGTTGATATTGGCAGGTTTGATGATGAATAGAATGTAACTTTTGAATGAAAATGAGGTTTGGGAAGTTTTGCAAAATTTGGTTTTGGGCCAAACTTCGGCGAGCTATAATTTGATTTCCGGACCCTCAATTTGTTTTGATAAAAAATTGAGTTCGTGAAATTTATGCCGTTAGAAGAATGGAAGAAAAATGATTTAAAACGATTAAGTTATGCACGTCAGAAGTTTGGGTTTAGAATATGTAAATTATGTAGCTTTCTATTTGATCAGATTTTTGGAAAAACATACATCCACACGTATGCGTAGCGTGAAATTTTGACTGACCTCGTTATATGCGTATGCGAGTGGTCCTATGCATACCCGTAATGGGTCAGCATGCATGTCAACACGTAAGCATGTCCCACGCGTACGCGTGACACATGAGGTACTCACCTACGCGTACGCATGGTAAGGGGATGCGCGCGAGAGCTGCCTTTTTACACTCCCACGCGTATACGTGGCTCCTATTCCAACAATCATGATTTTCTGAGTTTTAAACCCTATTTCAAACTTCTAAACCTCTATTTTCATTCCTTTAGTCATAAATAATAGTATTAAACCTAATAATTAGATGAAGTTAGGAAGTGGGGATAACTTGGAGGTGAAGTAAAGCTGAAAAAGTGATTAGTTGAATATGAAAAGCTATGAATGATTATGTATGATACTTGGCTTAAATAATCAAATGATCTGAGATACGAGATTCTCTGGGTAAAGTACCGTGGCTTGCCACTACGTGTACCAGGTCGAAACTCGATACTCTGTTGACCCTACGCCGTAAGGGTGACCGGGCACGTATAAATTCCCAGGAATGGTACCCCTATTGAGCAATTGATATTGATATAAAAGAAAAAGCTATGCATAGACTCTTGGGGATGCGTGACGAGGAACAGTCTAAGGGTTTAGCAAACCGAACTCGTCGGGTTGGCTTGATAACCAACAGATGATACTCTTCAGCCATAGGACATGTATGCATCATGTGCATATTATTTGAATTACTTGTTTGTGCATTAACTGGGTGTGCCTAAGTATATTTTCTATGTTAAATGTATATTTGTTACCTGTAGTACTTATAACCTTCTTGTGCTTACCTTTATCTGCTTATTTGTCTGTGATATGTTGTCGGAGATGGAGGAGGTATGGAAGAAAGGCAGTAAGACCGAGGTTCAAGATTAAGTTAAGATAGGCTTAGTTACTTTTAGAAAACCACATTTTATGGCTTTTATTTAATACTTTAAGCTTTATAATCTGAGTGTCGGCGTTCTAGCATTGCCTCTGGCATTCTCAAGACCTTATATCTTATATGTGTGGCACCTTTACAATACTGAGAACCTCTGGTTCTCACCCTATACTATGTTATTGTTTTTTCATATGCAGGTCGAGAGGCACCTCCTTAGGCGTCTGAGCTTCTGAAGCGAAGTGGTTATCGAGTTACTTTTTGGATTGGATAGTTATATATATATATATATATATATATATATATATATATATATATATATATATATATATATGTTTGTGTGTGTGTGTGTGTGTGTGTGTGTGTGTGTGTGTATTCTCTCCGCATGACTTGTTCCTTTTGATCTTCTTAGAGGTTTATGGAGAGACAGGATTTTGTTCATGTAAATTTGGGTCTTGGATATGTATATATATGTGTATATATTCTCCGGCCAGCCTTGACTTCGCAGGCTAAGGTAGGAGCTTGTTACTTGTATCTTTGGCCCTCTATTCCTACTTTTATTATCTTATGCTTCATAGCTATAGCTTTCTTTGTATGCAAGTTAACTTGTTTTCTGAACATTGCGCTTTTATTCCAGGATTTTTATTTCTTCTATTCTTCAAGGTTCCTAGTTTATTATGTTCTTTCTGCTATTATATTTACACTTTTTATTTTAGAGGTTGTAATACCACATCACCTCTGTTTTACGGCTTAAGCATAAAGCTCCGTGTGGTAGGGTGTTACAAATTGGATGTCCTTTTGACATTAGAATTTTATTGCATGCAGATCTATAATTTGGACAGCGTAGGCTTTGCAATTCTCTTGCAGTTTCATTTAAGCTCTATAATTTGGACAGCATAGGCTTTATAGAATGCCAAGAGGTAGCTATTCTTTTTATTTGATGCTTCAGGATGTAAGTAAGCTATTTTTTTATAGAGGAAGAGGTTTTTAGATTCAACAAAGTTCAAGAGAGTTTCTTGCCAAGTTCTTCAACTCTCAGTATACTTGAATTCATGTTAGTGGTCAAAACATAAATGTGGAGCTAATTGAATTGTTGTGATTGTGAAAAATGTGATGCTGTAGTAATTTTTTATTTGAATTTTGACAGATTGTTGATAATGGCAAAACTCTGCCGTTGTTCATAGAGCTTCAAACCTTAGGTGACAGGACGTGATCAAGAAGCTGGCATTTGATCACATAATTCACAAGTATTAAGTGAACTAGAAGCATAAGAAAAAAGCAAAGAACCATGTTCTGAAAGTGTCTTGTTTTCAATGCTATAGGTCTCATTTAATTTGAGTTGAACCTTTTGGTTATGTTGGCTGTGTGGTTTCCTCAGATGGCTGTGCTTATTGAATAATTTGAATGAATGTTTGTGTATGTGTTTATTCTTTGTTTGTTTTCAAAAGGAAGAGGATGAAGCATGAGTTAAGAAAGCGCTTGTGACACTATGTGAACTTCACAGAAGAAAAAATTGATTTCACGAGAGAACAACTAATATAATGTTTGTTTCCATCCAGCACCAAGGTTTTTATTTTCCCTTTTATATTTTGTGATTGTGCGACTGTTTTGAAATTCTGATCTTAGGCATAAAGATAGTTTTTGGTGTTATCAGGATCATGAAAGCATCTTTATCGTCTCAATATGAACAAGACTAAGCAGCAAAGGTAGAATTTAATTCACAGAGAGGCTATGGGTGTGATTCTCAAGTGTCAGATCATTAGAGATTTGATTTTCTAATGTAACAGTATAGCTTTAAGATAATTCTGTTATCGTGAAGAGATTTTATGCATCTCAATAATAAAAACTAAGCTTTATTGATATATGTGTAGGTTACTTGTGGTAGTAGCTGAGGTAATAAGTGGATACGTTGTCTTTTGCCTTCATTTCTTATATGTGCTATCATCAAATTTAATCCGCTCCCATTTATATGATTTTCAAATCGTATAATGTTTTTGCTTCTGGTGTTGATAACATAAAAAACTCGTGATGGATAGGAAAGAATTCATTCTTTTGGGAAGGTCAGACACTAAAGGTGAATATTACAAACCTTGAGCATATTAAAAAAGTTCTTACTAATAACCGTTACTTCAAGAAAGAGAAGCCTAATCTGATGCGTCTTGCCACATTAATGGGCTCTGGACTTCCAAACTATGAGGACCAACAATGGCACACACATCGAAAGATCATCAACCCTACTTTCCATCATGACAAATTAAAAGTTGGTTTAATTTGCTTTTTATTCAAATAAATTCTCTTATATTTATGTATGTTAAGCATTGTTGACTCTGCTACTAACTATGTATATAGATTCTAACATCTACAATAATCCAATGTTGCGATGATGTGATTACTAAATGGGAGGAGATACTGTCTTTAGAGGGTAAATGCAACATTGATGTATGGCCTTCCATCCAAAATTTGGCTTGCAATGTTATTTCTAGAATAGCCTTTGGAAGCAGTTACTAAGAAGAAAAAAGAATTTTTGAACTCCTTACCAAGCATGCTACACTTGTAATTTTATGTGTCAAGGACTTAAGTGAACTTTGTAACTTAAGCAAAAAATTTATGCTGTCTGAATTTATGCAATTGTAGCAGTTTTATTTATTTGTTTATTTATGCCTTGTCTCAAGTCCCTAAATTTCTTAAGAATTCTTTATTTTTAGCCAAAAGACAACCTTTGAATGGTTGCATATCAAACTGATAGGCAGCACTTTTAACAAGTTGCAAATTCAAGTAAATAGGCAATATTTTTAACGGGTTGCATATTTTAAACAATAGGAAACACTTTAACGTGTTGCATACTCAGAAGAAGAGGCAATGCTTTTTGCTAGTAGCTGAAGCATGACAGCTAAAGAAACAGGTGTAAAGTGTTGCCTAAAACACAGTTCACAAGTGTTGTCTATTTTAAAGAATAAGCAATACTTTTAAAGAGTTGTCTTAAAAAATGTTGTTTTTGAACCAAAAAAGTGTTGTCTCGACCTAAGGCAACGGTTGCATCTGCAAGGCCCCTCAAAAACGTTGCCTCAAGTCCAAAAACGTTGTTATAGATCAAAGACAACATTTTATCAACCTTTAGGCAACACTTCTTAAATGTTGTCTCAGCTCTAAAATGTTGTAGTGTTATCTTCAAACAACGAGATAACTGATGATGAACGAGAAAGAGGAAAAGGAAGAAGGAGAAGAAATTCCAATAAAAAAAGAAGGAAGAATAAGAGGAGGAGGAAGAGGAGGAGGAGGAGGTGTTGGTGAGAGAGTGAAACAAGAAGAAACTTGAGAAGGTAAAACAAAAAGGAAAAGATGAATAAGAAAAAAAGAAGAAGAAGAAGATGGTGATGATGATGAAAAAAAAATAAGCAGTAGAAGATGAGGAGGAGGAAGACGAAAAGTTTTAAATTATGCAGAACTTATAAGCACACATACACCGAAAATTCTTAAACAACACACCCAAATATCTTCGTGTTACACCCTAATTTGCTACAAATACATAAAAGTGTTTTCTCTAATGTTGCATTTTTTTTCTTCTTGTTTTCCTTATTTGTTTCTTTCTTTTAGTTGAATGAATATAAGTTCATCCTCTTCTAAGTAATTTTGTATCATCATGTGTTTTTTCTTCTTCTTTGTTTGATTTTTTTGGTTTTTATTCTTGTTAAAAGAGTAAAACAAGAAGAAACTTGAGAAGATAAAAATGAGAAAAAAAATATGAATAAGAAAAAAAAAGAAGATGATGATGATGATAAAAAAGAAAAAAAAATGCAGTAGAGAAGGAGATTTTGGGTCTAGTTAGTGCAGCATATTGTAATAACCCAACAATAGAGCGTTACATGGAGGGATTTTCGAATACATCATCAACTACAAGAAAAACGTTGAATATCGTTAGATTTATCGTTGGATGTTAGCGTCGGGTTTATCAACGGAATTACCGGTGGATTTGGCAATAAATTCGTCGAGTAAAAAAAATACCGTCAGATTTTAATTTCTGACAGTAATATTTGGAGGGAAAATAGATTAATTGACGCGAGCATTACCATCGGATTTACAGGCAGATATATACGACAGTAATCTTGATTAGTGAAACGTTATGATGAGCGGATAATTTGTACGCTTTTTGGCATTGTTTTTAGTTTGTTTTTAGTATAATCTAGTTAGTTTTTAGTATATTTTTATTAGTTTTTAGTTAAAATTCACTTTTCTGGACTTTACTATGAGTTTGTGTGTTTTTCTGTGATTTCAGGTATTTTCTGGCTGAAATTGAGGGACCTGAGCAAAAATCTGATTCAGAGACTGAAAAGGACTGCAGATGCTGTTGGATTCTGACCTCCCTGCACTCGAAGTGGATTTTCTGGAGCTACAAAAGCCCAATTGGCGCGCTCTCAACGGCGTTAGAAAGTAGACATCCTGGGCTTTCCAGCAATATATGATAGTCCATACTTTGCCCAAGATTTGATGGCCCAAACCGGCGTTCAAAGTCACCCTCAGAAATCCCAGCGTTAAACGCCGGAACTGGCACCAAAATGGGAGTTAAACGCCCAAACTGGCATAAAAGCTGGCGTTTAACTCCAAGAAGAGTCTCTACACGAAAATACTTCATTGCTCAGCCCAAGCACACACCAAGTGGGCCCGGAAGTGGATTTTTATGTCATTTACTCATCTCTGTACACCCTAGGCTACTAGTTCTCTATATATAGGACCTTTTACTATTGTATTTTCATCTTTGGACATCTAGTTCTTAGATCATATCGGGGTAGCTATCTTTATTTTATGCTATCTTAGATCATTGGGAGGCTGGCCATTCGGCCATGCCTAGACCTTGTTCTTATGTATTTTCAACGGTGGAGTTTCTACACACCATAGATTAAGGTGTGGAGCTCTGCTGTACCTCGAGTATTAATGCAATTACTATTGTTCTTCTATTCAATTCCGCTTGTTCTTGTTCTAAGATATCACTTGTTCTTCAACTTGATGAATGTGATGATCCGTGACACTCATCATCATTCTCACCTATGAACGTGTGACTGACAACCACCTCCGTTCTACCTTCGATTGGGTGAATATCTCTTGGATTCCTGACACACGATGCATGGTTGATCGCCTGACAACCGAGTGCTCGCCTGACAACCGAGCCAGCCATTCCGTGAGATCAGAGTCTTCGTGGTATAGGCTAGAACTGATGGCGGCATTCAAGAGAATCCGGAAGGTCTAACCTTGTCTGTGGTATTCTGAGTAGGATTCAATGATTGAATGACTGTGACGTGCTTCAAACTCCTGAGGGCGGGGCGTTAGTGACAGACGCAAAAGAATCACCGGATTCTATTCCGGCCTGATTGAGAACCGACAGATGGATAGACGTGCCGTGACAGGGTGCGTTGAACATTTCCACTGAGAGGATGGGAGGTAGCCACTGACAACGGTGAAACCCTTGCATAAGCTTGCCATGGAAAGGAGTAAGAAGGATTGGATGAAGACAGTAGGAAAGCAGAGAGAGACGGAAGTGAAGGCATCTTCATACGCTTATCTGAAGTTCCTACCAATGAATTACATAAGTATCTCTATCTTTATCTTTATGCTTTATTCGTTTATCACCATACCCATTTGAGTTTGCCTGACTAAGATTTACAAGGTGACCATAGCTTGCTTCATACCAACAATCTCTGTGGGATTGACCCTTACTCGCGTAAGGTTTATTACTTGGACGACCCAGTACACTTGCTGGTTAGTTGTGCGAAGTTGTGTTTATGCCATGGTATTGAACACCAAGTTTTTGGATTCATTACCGGGGATTATTTGAGTTGTGAAAAGTATTGATCACAATTTCGTGCACCAAGTTTTTGGCGCCGTTGCCGGGGATTGTTGAGTTTGGACAACTGATGGTTCATCTTGTTGCTTAGATTAGGTATTTTTTTTTTCGGAATTCTTGAAGATGAATTTTAGAGTTTCATGATGATTTGTTGAAATCTGGCTGGCTGTGAAGCCATGTCTAACTTCATTGGACCGAGGTTTCAACTTATCATCACAAGAGCTTGTTGATTTCTATCAATCTTGCTTTTGGAGCAGTGATCTGCTAAGGCTTGGCTGGCCATTGGCCATGTCTAGTGTTTTGGACCGAAGCTTTCTTTGAAAGCTTGGCTGGCTGTGAAGCCATGTCTAATTCCTGGACCGGAGTCTTAGACTAAACATTGCATGATTCCTGGAGTTCTCATTAAGAATTTTGATACCTTTATCTTCTTTTCCCACTAGATTTTCGAAAAAGCACAAAAAAATTACAAAATCATAAAACCCAAAAATTTCTTGTTTGAATCTAATGTTTCATTTTAAGTTTGGTGTCAATTTCATGCATTCATTCATGTGTCTTAAGGATCTTCAAATAATTCTTGATGATTTCTTACTCTAATCTTTGAATTCTCTTGACTTGAGTGTTTTTATGTGTCTGATATGCATTCTCATTAGTGTCAGTAGTATACAAACTGCTAAGTTTGGTGTCTTGCATGCATTGTTATTTGATTTTAGTTGCATTTTGATTATTCCTCACTATTAAAAATCCAAAAATATTTTTAATTTGTGTCTTTTCAAGTCAATAATACAGAGAATTGAAGATTCAGAACATACTGCAGAGGAATTATACAGAAAAAGCTGGGCATTCAAAACGCCCAGTGAAGAAGGACAGACTGGCGTTTAAACGCCAGCCAGGGTACCTGGTTGGGCGTTTAACGCCCAAAAAGGTAGTGTTTTGGGCGTTAAACACCAGAATGTGCACCATTCTGGGCGTTTAACGCCAGGATGGCACAAGAGGGAAGATTCTGTTTTTTAATGCAATTTTTTTTCAGGTTTTCAAAGTTTTTCAAAATCAAATCTTTTTCAAATCATATCTTTTCAATCATATGTTTTCAAAATTGATTTCTTTCTATTTTCAAAAATACTTGCTATCAATTAATGATTTGATTCAACATTTCAAGTATGTTGCCTTTTCTGTTGAGAAAGGTTTAATGTTTGAATCATATCTTTTCTTGATAGCCAAGTCATTAATTTTCAAAATCAAATCTTTTAAAATGTTTTTCAAATCATATCTTCTCAATCACATCTTTTTAAAATCAATCATATCTTCTTAACCACATCTTTTTCAAAATAGTTTTCAATCAAATCTTTTTAATTTCTAATTTCAAAATCTTTTTCAAAAATCACTTGATTTCTTTTCCACTCTTGGTTTTCGAAAATCAATTAGTCTTTTTTTCAAAAATGTTTTCAAAATCTTTTACTTAATTTTCGAAAATTACTTCCCTTCTTCTCACATCCTTCTATTTATGGACTAACACTATTCCTTGATGCAAAATTCGAACTCCATCTTCTTTGACAAGTTCGAATTTTCTACTTCTGCCTTCCATTTTTCTTCTCCTCTGACACCTAAAGGAATCTCTATACTGTGACATAGAGGATTCCACATTTTCTTGTTCCCTTCTCTTTCTTATGAGCAGGAGCAAAGACAAAAGCATTCTTGTTGAGGCTGATCCTGAACCCGAAAGGACCTTGAAGAGAAAGCTAAGAGAAGCCAAAGCACAACTCTCTGTAGAGGACCTAACCGAATTCTTCAAAGAAGAAGAACAAATGGCAACCGAAAACAACAACAATGCCAACAATGCAAGGAAGGTGCTGGGTGACTTTACTGCACCTACTCCCGACTTTTATGGGAGAAGCATCTCTATCCCTGCCATTGGAGCAAACAACTTTGAGCTTAAGCCTCAATTAGTTTCTCTAATGCAACAGAATTGCAAGTTCCATGGACTTCCATTGGAAGATCCTCATCAGTTTTTAGCTGAGTTCTTGCAAATCTGTGACACTGTCAAGACTAATGGGGTTGACCCTGAGGTCTACAGACTTATGCTATTCCCCTTTGCTGTAAGAGACAGAGCTAGGACATGGTTGGACGCACAACCTAAAGAAAGCCTGGACTCTTGGGAAAAGCTAGTCAATGCCTTCTTGGCAAAGTTCTTTCCACCTCAAAAATTGAGTAAGCTTAGAGTGGAAGTCCAAACCTTCAGACAGAAGGAAGGAGAATCCCTCTATGAAGCTTGGGAAAGATACAAACAATTAATCAGAAAGTGTCCCTCTGACATGCTTTCTGAATGGAGCATCATAGGTATTTTCTATGATGGTCTCTCTGAACTGTCCAAGATGTCTTTGGATAGCTCTGCTGGAAGATCTCTTCATCTGAAGAAGACGCCTACAGAAGCTCAAGAGCTGATTGAAATGGTTGCAAATAACCAGTTCATGTACACTTCTGAAAGAAATCCTGTGAACAATGGGACTAGTCAGAAGAAAGGAATTCTTGAGATTGACACTCTGAATGCCATATTGGCTCAGAACAAAATATTGACCCAACAAGTCAATATGATTTCTCAAAGTCTGTCTGGAATGCAAAATGCACCAAGCAGTACTAAGGAAGCTTCATCTGAGGAAGAAGCTTATGATCCTGAGAACCCTTCAATGGAAGAGGTGAATTACATGGGAGAACCCTATGGAAACACCTATAACCCTTCATGGAGAAATCATCCAAATTTCTCATGGAAGGATCAACAGAGACCTCAACAAGGTTTCAACAATAATAATGGTGGAAGAAACAGGTTTAGCAATAGCAAGCCTTTTCCATCATCTTCTCAGCAACAGACAGAGAGTTCTAAGCAGAATAACTCTGACTTAACAACCATGGTCTCTGTTCTAATCAAAACCACTCAAAGTTTCATGACTGAAACAAGGTCCTCCATTAGAAATTTGGAGGCACAAGTGGGTCAGCTGAGCAAGAGAATTACTTAACTCCCCCTAGTACTCTTCCAAGCAACACAGAAGAAAATCCAAAAGGAGAGTGCAAGGCCATCAACATGGCCGAATTTTGGGAGGAAGGAGAGGCACTGAACGCCACTGAGGAAGACCTCAATGGACGTCCACTGGCCTCCAATGAGTTTCCAAATGAGGAACCATGGGAATCTGAGGCTCAAAATGAGACCATAGAGATTCCATTGGACTTACTTCTGCCATTCATGAGCTCTGATGAGTATTCTTCCTCTGAAGAGGATGAGTATGTCACTGAAGAGCAAGTTGCTAAATACCTTGGAGCAATCATGAAGCTAAATGACAAGTTATTTGGAAATGAGACTTGGAAGGATGAACCCCCTTTGCTCACCAAAGAACTGGATGACTTGTCTAGGCAGAAACTGCCTCAAAAGAGACAGGATCCTGGGAAGTTTTCAATACCTTGTACCATAGGCACCGTGACCTTCAAGAGGGCCTTGTGTGACTTAGGGTCAAGTGTAAACCTCATGCCTCTCTCTGTAATGGAGAAGTTAGGGATCTCTGAGGTGCAAGCTGCAAAAATCTCACTAGAGATGGCAGACAATTCAAGAAAACAAGCCTATGGATTTGTAGAGGATGTTCTGGTTAAAGTTGAAGACCATTACATCCCTACTGATTTCATAGTCCTAGAGACTGGGAAGTGCATGGATGAATCCATCATCCTTGGCAGACCCTTCCTAGCCACAGCAAGGGCTGTGATTGATGTTGATAGAGGAGAGTTGATCATTCAAGTGAATGAAGAATCCTTGGTGTTTAAGGCTCAAGGATATCCCTCTATCATCATGGAGAGGAAGCATGAAGAGCTTCTCTCAAAACAGAGCCAAACAGAGCCCCCACAGTCAAACTCTAAGTTTGGTGTTGGGAGGCCACAACCAAACTCTAAGTTTGGTGTTGAACCCCCCACATTCAAACTCTAAGTTTGGTGTTGGGAGGTTCCAACATGGCTCTAAGCATTTCTGAGGCTCCATGAGAGTCCTCTGTCAAGCTAATGACATTAAAGAAGCGCTTGTTGGGAGGCAACCCAATGTTTTATAATTAACTATTTTCCTTTGTTATTTTATTTCTTTTGTAGGTTGATGATCATGAGAAGTCACAAACTCAATGAAAAAGCAAAAACAGAATGAAAAACAGAAAGAAAAACAGCACACCCTGGAGGAAGAACCCACTGGCGTTTAAACGCCAGTGAGGCTAGCTGTTGGGCGTTTAACGCCCAGTCTGGCACCATTCTGGGCGTTTAACGCCAGAAAGGGGCACCAGACTGGCGTTAAACGCCAGAAAAGGGCAAGAAGCTGGCGTTAAACGCCAGAAATGGGCACCAGCCCGGCGTTTAACGCCAGAAATGGCTAAAAACGCAATTTTGCTTGCCATTTGGTGCAGGGATGACTTTTCCTTGACACCTCAGGATCTGTGGACCCCACAGGATCCCCACCTACCCTACCACTCTCTCTCTCTCTTTTTCCCCATCCACCAATCACCTCAATACCTCTTCCCCAAAAACCCTTCACCTATCAAATCCCATCTTTCTCTTCACCACTCACATCCATCCTTCATAAAACCCCACCTACCTCACCATTCAAATTCAAACCACTTTCCCACCCAAACCCTCCCACACATGACCGAACCCTCATCCTTTCCCCACCCCTATATAAACCCTCCTTCACTCCTTCATTTTCACACAACCTAAACACCACTTCTTCCCCTTCTTGGCCGAAAACAAAAGCCATTCCCTTCTTCCTCATTTCTTCTTCTTCTACTCTCTTCTTTCTTCTTTTGCTCGAGGACGAGCAAACCTTTTAAGTTTGGTGTGGTAAAAGCATTGCTTTTTGTTTTTCCATAACCATTTATGGCATCCAAGGCCGGAGAAACCTCTAGAAAGAGGAAAGGGAAGGCAAAAGCTTCCACCTCCGAGTCATGGGAGATGGAAAGATTCATCTCAAGGGTGCATCAAGACCACTTCTATGAAGTTGTGGCCTTGAAGAAGGTGATCCCCGAGGTCCCTTTTTCACTCAAAAAGGGTGAATATCCGGAGATCCGACATGAGATCCGAAGAAGAGGTTGGGAAGTTCTTACCAACCCCATTCAACAAGTCGGAATCTTGATGGTTCAAGAGTTCTATGCCAATGCATGGATCACCAAGAACCATGATCAAAGTGTGAACCCGGATCCAAACAATTATCTTACTATGGTTCGGGGGAAATACTTGGATTTTAGTCCGGAAGGTGTAAGGTTAGCATTCAATTTGCCCATGATGCAAGGAGATGAACATCCTTACACTAGAAGGGTCAACTTTGATCAAAGGTTGGACCAAGTCCTCACAGTCATATGTGAAGAGGGCGCCCAATGGAAGAGAGATTCAAGAGGGAAGCCGGTTCAATTGAGAAGGCATGACCTCAAACCCGTGGCTAGAGGATGGTTGGAGTTTATCCAACGCTCAATCATTCCCACTAGCAACCGGTCCGAAGTTACCATAAACCGGGCTATCATGATTCATAGCATCATGATTGGAGAAGAAATAGAAGTTCATGAGGTTATAGCTCAAGAGCTTTATAAGGTGGCGGACAAGTCCTCTACCTTGGCAAGGTTAGCCTTTCCTCATCTCATTTGTCACCTCTGTTATTCAGTTGGAGTTGACATAGAGGGAGACATCCCTATTGATGAGGACAAGCCCATCACCAAGAAGAGGATGGAGCACACAAGAGACCCCACTCATCATGAGATCCCTGAGATACCTCAAGGGATGCACTTTCCTCCACAAAACTATTGGGAGCAACTAAACACCTCCTAGGAGAATTGAGTTCCAACATGGGACAACTAAGGGTGGAGCATCAAGAACACTCCATCATCCTCCATGAAATTAGAGAAGATCAAAGAATCATGAGAGAGGAGCAACAAAGACAAGGAAGAGATATTGAGGAGCTCAAACACTCCATAGGATCTTCAAGAGGAAGAAAGAGCCGCCATCACTAAGGTGGACCCGTTCTTTAATTTCCTTGTTCTTTATTTTCCTATTTTTCGAAAATTAATGCTTATGTTTGTCCATGTTTGTGTCTTGTGATCATTAGTGTCTTAGTGTCTATGCCTTAAAGTTATGAATGTCCTATGAATCCATCACCTTTCTTGAAAAAAAAAACGTGCTTAATTGAAAAAGATAAGAATTGCATGAATTCTGAATTTTATAACAGTTTAATTATTTTGATGTGGTGGCATTACTTTTGTCTTCTGAATGTATGCTTAAACAGTGCATATGTCTTTTGAATTTGTGGTTCATGAATGTTGGCTCTTGAAAGAATTATGAAAAAGGAGACATGTTACTGAGGATCTGAAAAATCATAAAAATGATTCTTGAAGCAAGAAAAAGCAGTGAATACAAAAAAAAAAGAAAAGAGAAAAAGAAAGAAATAAAGTTGTGATCCAAGGCAAAAAGAGTGTGCTTAAGAACCTTGGACACCTCTAATTGGGGACTCTAGCAAAGCTGAGTCACAATCTGAAAAGGTTCACCCAATTATGTGTCTGTGGCATGTATGTATCCGGTGGTAATACTGGAAGACAGAGTGCTTTGGGCCACGGCCAAGACTCAATAAGTAGCTATGTTCAAGAATCATCATACTTAACTAGGAGAATCAATGACACTATCTGGATTCTGAGTTCCTAAAGAAGCCAATCATTCTGAATTTCAAAGGATAGAGTGAGATGCCAAAACTGTTCAGAGGCAAAAAGCTAAAAGCCCCGCTCATCTAATTAATACTAATCTTCATGGATGTTTTTGGAATTCATTGCATATTCTCTTCTTTTTATCTTATTTGATTTTCAGTTGCTTGAGGACAAGCAACAATTTAAGTTTGGTGTTGTGATGAGCGGATAATTTGTACGCTTTTTGGCATTGTTTTTAGTATGTTTTTAGTATGATCTAGTTAGTTTTTAGTATATTTTTATTAGTTTTTAGTTAAAATTCACTTTTCTGGACTTTACTATGAGTTTGTGTGTTTTTCTGTGATTTCAGGTATTTTCTGGCTGAAATTGAGGGACCTGAGCAAAAATCTGATTCAGAGACTGAAAAGGACTGCAGATGCTGTTGGATTCTGACCTCCCTGCACTCGAAGTGGATTTTCTGGAGCTACAGAAGCCCAATTGGCGCGCTCTCAACGGCGTTGGAAAGTAGACATCCTGGGCTTTCCCGCAATATATGATAGTCCATACTTTGCCCAAGATTTGATGGCACAAACCGGCGTTCAAAGTCACCCTCAGAAATCCCAGTGTTAAACGCCGGAACTGGCACCAAAATGGGAGTTAAACGCCCAAACTGGCATAAAAGCTGGCGTTTAACTCTAAGAAGAGTCTCTACACGAAAATGCTTCATTGCTCAGCCCAAGCACACACCAAGTGGGCCCGGAAGTGAATTTTTATGTCATTTACTCATCTCTGTACACCCTAGGCTACTAGTTCTCTATATATAGGACCTTTTACTATTGTATTTTCATCTTTGGACATCTAGTTCTTAGATCATATCGGGGTAGCTATCTTCATTTTATGCTATCTTAGATCATTGGGAGGCTGGCCATTCGGCCATGCCTAGACCTTGTTCTTATATATTTTCAACGGTGGAGTTTCTACACACCATAGATTAAGGTGTGGAGCTCTGCTGTACCTCGCGTATTAATGCAATTACTATTGTTCTTCTATTCAATTCCGCTTGTTCTTGTTCTAAGATATCACTTGTTCTTCAACTTGATGAATGTGATGATCCGTGACACTCATCATCATTCTCACCTATGAACGTGTGACTGACAACCACCTCCGTTCTACCTTCGATTGGGTGAATATCTCTTGGATTCCTGACACACGATGCATGGTTGATTGCCTGACAACCGAGTGCTCGCCTGACAACCGAGCCAGCCATTCCGTGAGATCAGAGTCTTCGTGGTATAGGCTAGAATTGATGGCGGCATTCAAGAGAATCCGGAAGGTCTAACCTTGTCTGTGGTATTCTGAGTAGGATTCAATGATTGAATGACTGTGACGTGCTTCAAACTCCTGAGGGCGGGGCGTTAGTGACAGACGCAAAAGAATCACTGGATTCTATTCCGGCCTGATTGAGAACCGACAGATGGATAGCCGTGCCGTGACAGGGTGCGTTGAACATTTCCACTGAGAGGATGGGAGGTAGCCACTGACAACGGTGAAACCCTTGCATAAGCTTGCCATGGAAAGGAGTAAGAAGGATTGGATGAAGACAGTAGGAAAACAGAGAGAGACGGAAGGGAAGGCATCTTCATACGCTTATCTGAAGTTCCTACCAATGAATTATATAAGTATCTCTATCTTTATCTTTATGCTTTATTCGTTTATCACCATACCCATTTGAGTTTGCCTGACTAAGATTTACAAGGTGACCATAGCTTGCTTCATACCAACAATCTCTGTGGGATCAACCCTTACTCGCGTAAGGTTTATTACTTGGACGACCCAGTACACTTACTGGTTAGTTGTGCGAAGTTGTGTTTATGCCATGGTATTGAACACCAAGTTTTTGGATTCATTACCGGGGATTATTTGAGTTGTGAAAAGTATTGATCACAATTTCGTGCACCACGTTACATTTTGGAATACTCATGAAACTTTATCATCAGATAAATCCGCCGGTAATCGTGCCCTAAATTCGAATCATAAATCATCTTCTTTCTTATTTCGAATCACTCTCTCTACTCACCGTCTCGACTCCCACTGTCTCTCTAACCATCTAATCTCATCTCTTCCTCAACATTTTCTCCGACAGCCCCCTTTCATCGTCTATCAGTTCACCTCCCTCTCTCTCTCTCTCTCTCTCTCTCTCTCTCTCTCTCTCTCTCTCTCTCTCTCTCTCTCTCTCTCTCTCTCTCTCTCTCTCTCTCTCTCTCTCTCTCTCTCTCTCTCTCTCTCTCTCTCTCTCTCTCCTGTAGCACTGGTCACCACTAGCAGTTTGCCGTCGCTGCTGCTACTGTTGCTGTCGTTGCTCTCTCTGCCTCCAGCAATAGTTGTTGACATTTCAACGACCATCTGTAACCACCTCCAGCCACCCGTCTCCCTTCTCTGGTAACATCATTATTTTTAATTAATTTTCCTTTTTGTTTTAGTTAAATTTAGGATTAATTTGGGTTTTAGTTGTTAATTAATATTATGATTTAGATTTTTTAGTTGATTAACGTTTTATTACTTGATTATCTTCGTTAAAGATTTTATTAATCTAATTTTGAATATTGAAGTTTGTTTAAATTATTGAGTTGAAGTTGATTAAAGATTAAAAGAATTAATAGTTCTAATAATAAAATTTATTAGTAACAATGCTTAAAATTTTTTAGTGGATGGATTAAGATTTGAACCCTTATTTGTTGTCTTAATTATTAAAAAAGTTAATAACTTAAAGACAATTAAAGATAACAAACCAAGAAAATTTATGTTAAGTAAATTGTTTGATATTTAAATGGTTGAGTAGGGTTAAGAGATATTTAATTTGGATAGAACCCTTGAAGGGTAGAGAAATCCGAATTTTAAGGGAGGTTCCGTCGAAATTTTTATAAAATTTTGAGTGAAATTGAAAAATAAGAATGATGGGAAATGTTATTGCAAATTTGTATTTTATAAGATTTTATAAAATTTTAATTTGATTAATTTTAAGTAAAGAATTATGTTTTGAAAAGTTTCAGTGAAATTTAATGGATGCAAATTTGAATTTAATTGGTATGATCTTTGCAGACATGACGATAGGTAGAGGTGTCACGAATCGGCCTCGTGGTTGTGGTAGAGAGAGGGTGTTTACTAGTATCCCTGGGAATTCTCGGTTCTCGCCCTCTACTCCGACTACTCCTGGGACATCACATGCAATGGGTGCACAGGAGCAACCGTTCATCATGGTCCCTAACTCCAACTACGTGACTCCTTCTGTTGCGTCACTTTTGCAACCAAAAAGTTGCCTGGTTGCTTCACCCACTACATGAAAAAGCAGTATTTGTAACAAACAAAGAAAAAGGTTACAAAAAATTTGAATTTTGAAACGAAAAGAATTTGTAACAAAAAAAATTGTTATAGAATTGTTGAATTATGTCCCATTACAAAAAAATTTTGTGACAAAAGATAAAGCTGTTACATTATAAAGTAATATTTTGTAAAAAAAATTAATACAAAAACTAAGTAAAATTTGTTATAAAAGTTATAACAAATTTTATCCTGTAAAATATTTTTCATTACAATATAATTTTTTCTATTACAAATTTTGTTACAAAATATAATTCGATTTTGTAACATTTTTCATTATTTTAGTTACAAAATCATAATATTTATTTTGTAACATTTTTTAATACAAATTACACATATAATTTGTCAAATTGTATTTTTTTTAATTAATTGATATATTAACTAATTTACTAAGTAAGTCAATATTTATATAATATATAATAACATAGATAATTTAAATATTTTTTATTTAGCTAAGATTGTTTTAAAGCAAAATAGCATTAAAGTTAGTTCTACAAGTTCACATATAATACAAATTAAAAGTTTTATATAGATTAATGTCTCCATGAATCAAAATATTCTCAACTCTTGTAACTAGTATGTTGTCATTATTTTGACACTCTATAAATATAAAAAACCCAACCAAAATTTAAAAATATAAAATAACACTAATTATAATTATAATATCTCCATTCACCAATCAATCACCTAATTCAACGCCAAAATAAATCTAAATATTAGATATCTTATCATACATTAGCACGATTCTAAAGACAATCTTAAATTGTTAAAATATATATAAGTTTAGATCTCTCAAAGTTATAATCTTCAATATAATTACATAATTAAATTTTTAAGAAGAGAATACTTAACATGGCAGTTTTACTAGATACTCCTACTTAAAATTTTAAAAATTTTTTTACATAACTTCTCCTAAAATATAAATATATCTACCTTTATGATTTTCATAAGTCCAACTAACCTCTCATTTTCTAAGTTCTCAATGCTTAACATCAATCAAATATCTATTCAAGTTCTTTCTTGTTAAGCATAAAACCATAAACTCAACATAACAATCAATCACCCAATTATTTTATCAATGCTAAAATCAAATACCAAATGCTAATGGTTTCTTAGATTTGTGAGCTAAATTCTAAATTTCTATCAATCATAACATAATTCACAAACACTTTATATTTATTTTCAAAGTTTTGCTATATTAATTATAAACCAAACAAACTGATCGCATCAACTTAGAGCACGTCACCTATTTTTATCCAAATTAACACAACATTCATCAAATGATCCAAGCAATCAAATAATCACAACTTATATTCTCAATTAAGATGCAAGATATTCACAAATCTTAATCTACCCACCAAAAAACTTCAACTATTGTTTCTAACCAATTTTATTACTTTAAAATCTATAATCATTAATCAATTCTATTTCTCCAAAACAGTTTAATTCGATTCATAAGAATAACATAATAACTAATGCATATATTCCACATTAATTTATAATAATTTCCTAAAATAAATAAGTTTAAAATGACATTCAAAATGATAAATTTGGAGCAACAGAAAGTTAGGCTGCAACAACAGCAATTTTACACCTATTAATATGCACAAGAATCAACAGAGTAGAAGCGGCAAGCTAGTGGCAACAACAACCACAGCTCGCAGAAGCAACGACTAAAGGTATAGCAACGATAACATCATCAATAGCAATGATAAAAGTGGTAGAAACAAAACAAAATAAGCAATCACTAACTAGTCCAAAATAGTGGTGAAATGGAACTGACAGTGATGCAAAGCAACTCCTAAGCAACTCCTGTGACGTTTTCAAAGGGCAAGGAAACGGCGGAAGGCTCCCAGTAAAGGAAGAACAGAGCACAACCGGCTTGGACAACAATAGCTTTCCAATGAGCTCTTCTCTGGCAGTGACTGATCATTGGATTTTTAACGGTTTAGAATTTCACTAATGAAATCTCGTTGTAAAGTATAGTCTCTAAACCAACAATAATCCTTTCATACAAAAATTTGTTTGTCACAAGTACAAACCCCTAAAATCTATAAACCGAAGTATTTAAACCTCGGGTCGTTCTCCCTAGGACTTACAATAAAGTATCTTGTTATTGGTTGTGAGTTATTTTGGGGTTTTTGAGATTTTATACAAGAAATATAAATGGTAAAGGAAATAAACTAACACTAACAAAGCTCTTGGCAAGATATGAGAACTAGAAGTCCTTTCCTAGTTATCCTCCTCAATTGTGATGAGAATTGTTCATTGCTCCCACTTAGTTAATCTCTAACCATGGAGAAAAATCAAGTGGATGAATCAATTTGATTCCTCAAGTCCTAATCAACTCCTAAAGGAAAGACTAGCTTTAGAGGCATTCAAATCAATTAGCAACTTCTAATTATCAATCAACAAAGGACTTAGATAACTCAAGAGTCACTAATCACTCTACCTAGGCCAAGAGGAACAAAATCTACACTAAAACCCAACCAAGCATTTCATTAAACACTTGGAAGACACAAAAGAAAAGCATAGTGAATCAACAACAAGAATGAAATCTAGCAACAATTATTGCAAAGAATTAACAACAACAATCAAGGAAATCACAATTATCATGAGTTACCTCAAATTGTATTATTGAAAGAAAATAAAAGAACAACAATCTATCCATAACAAAGTGAAGAATTACAAGAATTAAAGTACATAACTAGAAAGAAGAAGAGGAGAAGATTAAGAATTAATAAAGGAGAAGTGAATTAAAGCATGAATTAAACCTAGATCTAAGAAGAGAGATTAACCTAAACCTAATCTTAATTCTAGAGAGAAGTGAGAGCTTCTCTCTCTAAAACTAATCTTAATTATGCTATATGCTAGATTGATTGCCTTCCCCTCAATCCTTGATCATTTTATTCCTTTATATCAGCATTTGGCGCCAAAATGGGTTCAGAAACCCTCTCAAATCACCAGGCACGTGTTGCTTTAATGAAGTCATGTGCGGTCATCGACGCGTGAGCGCACGGTACGCGTGCGCGTCCCTGGTCAATTCTGCCATGTGCGCGCGGGCGCCTTGTGCGCGTGTGCGTGTATGGCTGACTTTGCTTCTTTGATTTTTTATGCTTCTCTCCACTTGTATGCTTCCTTCCTTGCTTCCTTTGATCCATGCCTAGCCTATTTCAATCCTGGAATTACTAGCAAACACATCAAGGCATCTTATGGAATCAAGGAGAAATTAGAATTCATCAAAATAAGGCTTAAAAAGCATGTTTTTACACTTAAGCATAAATATGGGAGAGATAACAAAACCATGCTAATTCATAGGCTAAATGTGACAAAAGGTTATCAAAATACTCTAAATTCAATACAAGATAAACCGTCAAATTGGGGTTTATCAACCTCCCCACACTTAGACCTTAGCATGTCCTCATGTTAAAATAAGAAGGAACTAAGGGGTGTGACATTTATTGAATGCAACTAAACTATATGAGTCCTATCTAAATACAACTACCTAAAGTAAATGCAAATGCTTAGTTCAAACAAATCAATTCCCAAGAGAACATGTGTAAGCACAATAGTTAGGGCAATAGGAGTTAAGTCCAAACCACAATTGTATTGAATTATCAAAAAGAAATTCAAGCTTGCAAGAATATAGATAATATGGGTGAATACATGTAATTGAACTTTTGAACCCTCACCGGATGTGTATCCGCTCTATTCACTCAAGTGTTTAAGGGTTAATTCACTCAATTCTCTTCTAATTATGCTTTCCAAAATTTGATTTTTCTTCTAACAATCAACATTTATTCAATGCATGCATACATTCATCATGAGGTCTTCCATTTAGGTTGTAATGGGGTTAGGGTTAAGGTAGAATCATTTATGGTTAAGTGGACTAGAGTTTAGATCTTTGATTAGTATAGACTTTCCCACCTAACTATATAATAACCTATACAAATTCAAACTATTCTAACTACCCATTCTTCACTTTTTCTTACATACTCATGCATTCTTATTTGATTCATAACACCTATGCATTGATTCCTTTTTATTGACTTCACTTTGGGGCATTTTGTCCCCTTTTATTATTTTTCTTTTCTTTTCATTTTTCTTTCTTCTTCTATATACATTTTTTTCTTTTCTTTTATTTTCTTTTTTTTCTTCTTCTTCTTCTTTTTTTTTTCAAACTATATACAAGAACATCAATGCATAAGGTCTATACATTTAATCAATACATGAATATGTTCCCAATTCCTAAATATGAAGGTGTACTACCCTTTTTTTTATCCCATCCAATGTTCCCAAGCCTCACCACATTGAATAATAAACACTCTCACTAGCCTAGGCTAATCAAAGATCCAAACAAGGAACTTTCATTGGTTTTCCGCCTTGGGCTTGTAATGTGCTAAATTGAGAACAAAGTGGGTTAATCGTAGGCTCAAATTTGGCTAACAAAGGAGAGTAAAATGTAGTCTATTTGGGTAAGTGGGCTAATAAAATAATGGCCTCAATCATACAAATGCACGAGTACAAGAAATAAATGGACATATAGAATCAAACAAATCAAGGATCACAATCATTGATAGAGAACAATTTCACACAAGAATAGAAAATAAGTGGTTATAAAATGTAACCACCTCATTAGGCTCAAGTCTCACAAGCTTGTGTTCTTAATTCAATACATGCTTCACAAGGTATGAATTCAAGCAAGTTTCACCAAAAATTTTCTTCAATCAATTGGGTTAGTGCCCTATAATTAAATTTCTTGAAAAATCTCAATATTTGACTAAGCATTGTTGTGATTGAAAAATTCAAAGATTTCCTTAGTTCACCTTTTCCTTTTCCACTTAAAACCAATTTCTTATGCAATAAGGGTGACTAAGTTTTTTTTTTTTTTGCAATTCAAAGTATGATTTCTAATCACAACCATAAACTAAAAAGAAAGATATGCAAAAATCCAACTAAAAGTATGAAATCTATCATCTAAAACATCTAAAGATATCCACAAGCATCAAAATATCTAAAATCCAAAATAAGCAGTAAAGGTATCCAAAACGAACCAAAATAGCAAGAGTATCTAAAATGAGCTCAAAATGCATCAAATATATACAAAAAGGTATGCAAAATAAGATAACTAGGAAAGTGGCCAAAATGTTCACCGGTCCTCTAATGGTGGTGCTACCGGTGACCTCCCCACACTTAAGATCAAGCATCGTCCTCGATGCTAAACCGGAGGATCAGTGGAAGGTACAACGGTAGGCTCTGGCTCTGGTTGTGGGACCGGCTCCTCATGGGTCTGTGGTGGCTTTGTAGTGTCAGGAGCAACTGGAGGTGCATCCTGCTGAGTCGGCGCCTCCGCATCCTCCTCCTGATGATCCTGCTCATCGGAGGCCGGAGAGTCTGGAAGCGGAGGTAACTCAGCGCCAAGAGAGATGAGCGCCTGATCCATCCAATCCAGTCGGTGTCTGACATGGAGCCTCTCGCGCTCTAAAAACCGAAACAGACGCTGGACCAGTAGGTAAGTAGGCTCAGGTAATGAAGGTGGAGCTGTCGAAGAAGATGGAGCTGCTGCTGTAGAAGAGGATGGGGCTGCTGGAGGTCTGGCTGTCCCTGCCACCGCCCTAGCCCTAGAACGGTGTCTAGCTGGGGGCTTCTCGTGCACCCAACCACCCCAAGGAATAGTAACCTCCTTGTCATCGTCATCTGGGGGTGGTGGTGTCACATCATCATCTGACCAGGGGACCTCAGCTAGGGCGGCCATACTCGTGACCAAAGTAGGAAATAGAAGTAGGCCACGAATATACGCTCGCCACATACACTGCCGGATAAGTCGAGGAAAATAAACATCCTTCCCCTCCATAACACACCCAATCAGCAGAAGCATCTCCATAGGGATCTCAGAGAAGTGAGTGGTAGGCAAGACATAGTGGGCAAATATCATCTGCCAAGTCTTGGCCTCTCTAGTCAGCTGAGCGAAGAGCATCCCCTTAGGCTTAGTATTGTTCGCATCCATGACCCATGTAGCATCCGGTAAACCGATCATGCGCCTAAGCGCCTCATAGTCAAAGGTCATGCTGTGAATAGCCAACTCAGCCTGCTGATGAGCGCAAGTGCCATCAGGAATATGTCGGCACTGCAAAGCCTCCTCTATAGCAGTCTCAGTAATCATGATCTCTCTACCCCTCAACTGAACTGAATCCAAAGTGGGACGGAAGAAATTGCAATAAAATTCCTTCACCCAAGAGATGTTGATATCCCCCAAATCTCTGTCAACAAAATCCAGACCCAACTCTAGGATCCGACTAGTAATTGACCGTCTCACATCATTGGGAAGGACAAGTTTCTTCTCGGTGTTTAGTTTCGTCGTCCGATACTTGGACAGGCGGAGCTCACAGTAAAGATTGAGGAACTTTGTTGGATCGGTAGAAGGTAACAACTGATTCTCTTTTTCTTCGTCATTCAGAGGATTCTTAGCATAATTCTTGTAGATGGAGGGAATAGAGGGTGTAGAGTGTTTTCTTTTCTTGGAAGAGGTGGCTATGGCTTTTCCTTTATCCGACATCCTGAAAAAAAAAACAAATATGATAACAATTAAACATGTAGCATATAGCAATTAAGAGCAACTTCAAGATGTAAGATGAGGTATTGAAAACTTGGTGTGCAAATAAGCATAGACGGAAACATAAACCAAGAAATCAACACAACCACAAAGTATACAATTTTAAAGAATAGGCATGTTCATCATCACAACTCAAAGGAATGGGTAATGAATCGAGTAAAGAGAAATGAAATGAGTAGATTAAACAAGTTAGTGAGTAAGAGGTGAGATTGATAGTTAGTGTTATGATGAAAGAAAGCTTGCCAACAAAAGGATTCACAAAATTCATACAATGTGATGGTCACTAAAGTCAACAACTCATATTCATTAAGCAATGAAAGCATCGTACCTTTGAAAGAATGGTTAAAGAGAGTTAAACGTGAGTAGAAGTTAAATGGTTAACGAAATTAGTGAGTTAAAAAGAAAAATGAGGATTAGTGGCATGATGACATTTAGGCTCAAAGAAAATAGGAGTCGTGGCTCATGTTCACAATGTACAAGGCCAATCCCGGAAGTCAAAAGTAATGAGAATTAGCCCAAAATTATAATAAAGACCAAAATGAAATTAAATTTCTTGAAAATTGGGCAGCATCTCGGCTTAAAATTGGATGTTCCCGGATGGCAACGTAGCACAACTAGCATGATTACAATATCAACTAATGACAGCAGCGATAATATAGCATCCAGGCAACACAGATGGCACACAGAGCAACTCAAAATTGGCACTTATCAGACAAGTCAGCAAACAGAATATGAACACAAACGGAGCACTTATCAGGCCTAGAATCCTCTATCCAGTCCTAGCTACCTAACCGTAATTATTTCTAACTAACCTAACATGCAAAATTCAAACTCTAACTAACTATCATAAAATTACAGTAGCTAACAGAATCAAACAAATGAGAACAAACAGATTTTGAGTAGGAACCTGAGAGTTGGGAAGAACTGAGAATGGAAAGGGGAATTGGGGCTGGAAAGGAAGCAACAGAAGCAACGAGTTGCGCCGCCGTGGATGGTGGCGGTGAAGATGGCGGCGGCTGCGGCGGCGTGTGGGTCGTGCGAGAGAGCAGAGGGCAGAGTGAGTGGGTGAGAGAGAGAGAGGACGAATAGGAGTTGGTTGATGGTGAGAGAGGGAGGTTGGGTTGGCCGTGCGGCGGTGGCGACGGCGCTGCTGTTAGCGGCGGTTGATGGTGAGAAGAAGAAGAAGATGATGAGGGAGAAGAGAGAGTGCGCGACTGCGCAATGTCCTTCGCGCACTAGGGTTATCCTATTTTGAATCGACGCGAGCGCGCATCATGCGCGTCCGCGTACATTGATGAAACTAGGGACCCACGCGTGAGCGTACAGTGCGCGCACGCGTACATGGGGTTGGGCTTGAGGCTTAGAGTGGGCTTGACGCACGCCCAACTCTCTGGGCAAAGGCCTGGAGTGGCATCATATAAGGGACGCGCGCACGGCGAGTGTGCGTCCGCGTATATTGAGAATTTGTCGGAAGGCGTGCTAGCGCGATGTGTGCGCTCGCGTCTATTCCTCCTTTAGGCATATGGGCGCGCACGCGGCGAGTGCGCGTCCGCGCAGATTGAGTTGGGCTAGGGGCTTAAAGTTGGCCCAGATCCAGCATAACTCTCTGGGGGCTTGGCTCAAAAGTTGCAGCAGCAGATCGACGCGGACGCGGCAGGTGCGCGTCTGCGTGCACTTCCCTGTTCTCATGATCGGCGCGCACGCACGTAGTGCGCGTCAGCGTGGATTGTGTTGGGGTCAGGGCGTAGTGTTTGCCCAAGAGAGGCCCAACTCTCTGGAATGTGGGTGATGATGCATCCGCTCAGGGACGCGTGCGCGTACATCGTGCGCGCGCGTCCACCCCCTCTCTGCTTTTTTTTTTGTATCAGAAAAATTATGCTGGGTGCTCCCCATATTGCTCACAACTCTTTATTCAATCAACCATCATACAATTCACAAAAATGCAATTTGATATTATTCATCTACTACTAAACACAACATACACGTGACTAAGCTAACAATTAAGTTGTACAAACAAATTTATATGAAACATCTACCTACAATGGTAACTCAAATCACTTATTAAGCAAATTTAAAAGAGAGTGGAAAGAGTTTACCATGGTGGGGTGTCTCCCACCTAGCACTTTTAGTTTAAGTCCTTAAGTTGGACATGTTGAGGCGCTTATTGTCATGGTGGCTTATGTTTGTACTCATCCTTGAATCTCCAAGGATCTTTGCATCTCAATTGGTTGACAGAATTTCCAACCATCTTCATCAAGCTTGGGCAAAGTTCTACCCAAGATATGAGTCCCCATAGTTGGTCTTCAAATAGCGACCCGGGATCCCATATCTTATCTTCACACCCGTCTTCAATTTGAGCTTCATACTTTTTCTTTCCAGGTGGTTGACATATAGAATTCTCTTTATTCCACCAATGCTTCCTTATAAACCCATATACGGTGATTTCCGTTCCATCCGCATTCCTATACCTTAGGGTCTTGGCCTTTACGATTTTTATACCGAATTTCCAACCACTACCCAACTCTCGCCTATTCTTAACTCCACAAAGAGCTCGAAGTTGGCCATCATTTTCAATTAAACCATATTCAAGCGAGAAGTTAAAGCTTAGAGATAGAGATTTTACCCACTTGAATGTTGTGTTGGATGGTGTCTTGGGAAGGGAGACCTCCCCACACTTAGACAATGCAAGGTCTACTTCGTTAGGCTCTTCTTTGGTTGTTTCCACATCTTCACAAGCTTCTTCAATTTCAACCTCATCCCCTTTGTCACGTGGCTTGGTGTTGTCTTCAAGAACTTCATCTTGTCTTATGGGAGGTGATTCAATTTTGGATAGGAAGTCATTGATGAATGAATTCATCTCTTGATCAACCTCTTCATATTCTTCAATTTCAATATACACCATGCCATTTTCGTTTTCCTTGAGAGGTTGTGCACACTCTTTTATAATTTCAACTTCATGTCCAATTGGAAAGGATTCCATTGTAGAGAGAAATTCATCCATGATTGAATCCATTTCTTGATAAGCTTCTTCCAAATCTCCAACGATGATATGCCTTGGAGGTTGCGCACCCTCCTCAACATCAATATCAAACTTCTTGGAAGAGTTGTCCGTGATACTACATTCCCATGGACTTTCGACATCTCCTAGATCTTCAACCACTTCTCCCTTTTCTTCAATGATCATAGGCTCCTCCAAATGTTCTAACACAAAATTTGACTCCTCCTTTTCCACTGGATTTTCCAATTTCTCCTTTATGCTTTGCTCTTCTTTTGACATCTCACATGTGGTCACGGAATTACCTTGAGTCTTCAAACATTGGTGGGCTAAAGTATGCACCACTTTGGTCAAATTGGTCACAAACTCAAGTGTATCCCGCTTCATGGCCTCTTGTCCTTGAAGTAACAAAGTGAAAGGATCGTCTATTGGGGTTTGGGGTGAGTAAGAAGGTTCATTATTTTGGAGAGAGGGTTCATGGTAGGAAGGTGGTTCTTCTTGGTAAGGGTATGTAGATGGTGAGTATTGAGGTGGTTCTTGGTAATAATCATGATAAGGTTGTGGTGGTTCTATAGGTTCTTGCTCATAATGATCAGAAGGATGTGGTGTGGGTGATTGGTTATATGATGGATAAGGGTCTCATAAAGGTACTTGGTAGAAAGGAGCTTGTGAGTATGGTTGAGCATCATGTTGAGGATAAGATTCATAGGTATATGGTGGTGGTTGATTGTCATAAAAGGAGTCACCATAACCATTGAATTGACATGCATTAGGATGAGAATTATACCTATAAGTGTCTGGAAGTTGATGCCAATAGGAGTGATCAATTCCTTGAGGCTCCTCCCATCTTGGAGTGTTCCATCCTTGGTACATGTTAGCATTGAAGTCCACATTTCCTATAACACAATTAGAACCAAACTCAAAGCCAAAGTGAGAATTCATAGTGAGAGAACAAAATAAAACTAACAAAAATTAAGAAACAAACAAAAGATAAACCTATTCACAATATTCACATATGTACAATAACCAATAACACAACACCATTGCAAATCCCCGGCAACGGCGCCATTTTGATGATTGGATTTTTGACGGTTTAGAATTTCACTAATGAAATCTCGTTGTAAAGTATAGTCTCTAAACCAAAAATAATCCTTTCATACAAAAATTTGTTTGTCACAAGTACAAACCCCTAAAATCTATAAATCGAAGTATTTAAACCTCGGGTCGTTCTCCCTAGGACTTACAATAAAGTGTCTTGTTATTGGTTGTGAGTTATTTTGGGGTTTTTGAGATTTTATACAAGAAATATAAATGGTAAAGGAAATAAACTAACATTAACAAAGCTCTTGGCAAGATATGAGAACTAGAAGTCCTATCCTAGTTATCCTCCTCAATTGTGATGAGAATTGTTCATTGCTCCCACTTAGTTAACCTCTAACCATGGAGAAAAGTCAAGTGGATGAATCAATTTGATTCCTCAAGTCCTAATCAACTCCTAAAGGAAAGACTAGCTTTAGAGGCATTCAAATCAATTAGCAACTTCTAATTATCAATCAACAAAGGACTTAGATAACTTAAAAGTCACTAATCACTCTACCTAGGCCAAGAGGAACAAAATCTACACTAAAACCCAACCAAGCATTTCATCAAACACTTGGAAGGCAGAAAAGAAAAGCATAGTGAATCAACAACAAGAATGAAATCTAGCAACAATTATTGCAAAGAATTAACAACAACAATCAAGGAAATCACAATTATCATGAATTACCTCAAATTGCATTATTGAAAGAAAATAAAAGAACAACAATCTATCCATAACAAAGTGAAGAATTACAAGAATTAAAGTACATAACTAGAAAGAAGAAGAGGAGAAGATTAAGAATTGATAAAGGAGAAGTGAATTAAAGCATGAATTAAACCTAGATCTAAGAAGAGAGATTAACCTAAACCTAATCTTATTTCTAGAGAGAAGTGAGAGCTTCTCTCTCTAAAACTAATCCTAATTATGCTATATGCTAGATTGATTGCCTTCCCCTCAATCCTTGATCATTTTATTCCTTTCTATCAGCATTTGGCGCCAAAATGAGTTCAGAAACCCTCTCAAATCGCCAGGCACATGTTGCTTTAATGAAGTCATGTGCGGTCATCGACGCGTACGCGCACGGTACGTGTGCGCGTCCCTGGTCAATTCTGTAATGTGCGCGCGGGCGCCTTGTGCGCGTGTGCGTGCATGGCTGACTTTGCTTCTTTGACTTTTTATGCTTCTCTCCACTTGTATGCTTCCTTCCTTGCTTCCTTTGATCCATGCCTAGCCTATTTTAATCCTGGAATTACTAGCAAACACATCAAGGCATCTTATGGAATCAAGGAGAAATTAGAATTCATCAAAATAAGGCTTAAAAAGCATGTTTTTACACTTAAGCATAAATATGGGAGAGATAACAAAACCATGCTAATTCATAGGCTAAATGTGACAAAAGGTTATCAAAATACTCTAAATTCAATACAAGATAAATCGTCAAATTGGGGTTTATCAATGACACAGCAGTTCAGTGACGAGCGCTGACGGCCTTTCCGGTTGTTAGAAACAAGAGACTGAGAGAGTAATCTGAAAAGTGTATTATTCAGTCTGATCAAAAATACAATGTACAAGGGATATATATAGGTGCCAGAAGAATCAAAGTAATAAAAGTATAGAATCCTACAATTAATATACAGATATGCCATATAAATATAAACAATACTAACTGATCTAAAATGATTCTAATGATTCTCTAATGATTCTCTAACATCCCCCCTCAAACTCAAGTGGGAGCTAAGGATACCATCTTGAGTTTGGATAACAAAGTCCGGAAACGAGTCGGGTGATGAGCTTTCGTGAAGATATCAGCAGTCTAATCTAGTGTGCCAACAGTAATGAGACGAACAACATCAATAAGGATACGTTGCCGAACAAAGTGACAATCAATCTCAATGTGCTTGGTGCGTTCATGAAAGACATCATTATGGGCAATCTGAATAGCACTGCGGTTGTCACAAAAAACATCAGTAGGGAACGATTGAGGAGCACCCAAATCTTCGAGAAGCCAACGAATGGAGATAACCTCAGTAGTGGTGTTAGCAAGGGCACGATACTCAGCTTCTGTACTTGATTGAGCAGTGAACGTTTGCTTCTTAGCACGCCAAGAAATGAGAGCGTCTCCAAGAAACAAACAGTAACCAGTAATAGAACGACGATCAGTGGGATCACCAGCCCAATCAGCATCGGAGTACGCCTGAAGGCACAAAGAGGAATGGGCAGAAAAGTAAAGGCCATGAAATAGAGTGCCTTTGATGTAGCGAAGAATGCGAAGAACTGCCGCATAGTGAGTAGTCCGAGGAGATGACAAGAACTGGCTAAGTACATGAACTGGATAGGCGATGTCTGGTCGGGTGACAGTTAAGTAGACGAGTCGTCTAACTAGCTGTCGATAGAGAGTGGGATTATCTAAAACAATGCCATCCATAGGAGTAAATCGCACATTAGGCTCAAGAGGAGTAGACTCAGTGCGACTATCTGTAATTCCGGCTCGAGTAAGGAGATCTGAAGCATATTTAGCCTGAGAGAGATAGATGCCATCATCGGTGGATATGACTTCTAGACCAATAAAATAGTTGAGAGAACCAAGATCTTTCATCTCAAAAGTACGCTGAAAGGATGCCTTAAGATCAGAGATACCATCAGCATCATCTCCAGTAATGATCATGTCATCAACATACAGAAGTAGAAGAACGACTCCACGTTCACTTTTACGAATAAAGAGAGCATGCTCATGAGGACTGCAAGTGAAACCAAGACTGCATATGGTAGTGCTGAACTTGTCAAACCATTCACGAGGAGCTTGCTTAAGCCCATAGAGTGCTTTGCGAAGGAGACAAACTTTGCCAGAGGGACAAGGATAACCCGGAGGGGGTTTCATATATACCTGCTATTTCAAATCTCCATTAAGAAATGCATCCTTCACATCCATCTGACTGAGAGACCATTTTTTGACCGCAGCAATGGCAAGAAGAGCGCGAACAGATGTGAGACGAGCAACAGGAGCAAAAGTCTCTTCATAGTCAATACCATACTCTTGCGTACAACCCTGAGCAACCAATCGTGCCTTATATCGGTCAATAGAACCATCAGAGCGAGTCTTGATCTTGTATACCCATCTGCTGCCTACAACTTCTTGAGCAGAAGGAGGATCAACCAAATCCCAAGTGTGTGCTTTTTCAAGTGCCTGTATTTCTTCCTGCATTGCTTGTTGCCAATTTGGATTTGTAGAGGCTTCTCTGAATGACTTAGGTTCATGTTGATGAAGGATAGTAGAAAAATAATGATAATCAAGAAGAACGAGCGGGAGGAGGAGGCATGACAGTAGAAGCAGGATCATCGTCCGGTCTGGAATCATTGGGAGATGGAGAAGGCGGAAGAACAAGAGGCTGTGGAGGGTCACTCGAGATAGAATCTGTAGAATCATCACTAGGAAAAAGATCAACATTGGGGTTAGTAAACAAAGGTGACTGAGTAGTAGGAATTGACTCAAAGGACGAGAACCGAAAAAACATGTGATGCTCCTAGAAGACAACATGGCGAGATATACAGACACGTTTAGAGAGAGAATCCCAACAACGATAACCCTTGTGTTCAGTGCCATAACCAAGGAAACAACACATACGAGCCCGAGGTTCAAGTTTACTATGTTCGTGAGGCTGATGAAGAACAAAACATACACAACTGAAAACTCGAAGAGAACTGTAATCTGGGGAGGTATGATAAAGACGCTCAAAGGGAGTAACATTACCAAGAACAGAAGAAGGGAGTCTATTAATAACATGAATAGCAGTAAGAACAACTTCACCCCAAGTACGCTCAGGACACGAAGAAGAAAGGAGCATTGCACGGACGGAGTCAAGAATGTGACGGTGTTTGCGTTCAGCTCTACCATTTTGTTGAGACGTACCAGGACAAGAAAACTCAGACAAAGTACCATGTTCTGCAAGAAAGGTTAAGAGTTTGGAATCGCGGTATTCCATAGCATTATCACATCTGAAAACCTTAATGATCTTTGAAAACTGAGTTTTAATCATAGTAGCAAAGTTGATATAGATTTGAGGTAACTCATGGCGATTAGTCATCAAATAAACCCAAGTAAAACGAGAATAATCATCAATGAAAACGACAAAGTATCGAGCTCTGCCCATAGAGGCAGTGGGAGCGGGGCCCCAAACATCAGAGTGAATGAGATCAAAAGGAAAGCAAGCAAGAGATGAATTATTGTGAAAAGATAAAGCAGGTTGTTTGGCAGTTTGGCAAGAAATGCAATCAAAAGATTCATTTGGAACTTGACCTAAAACACCCTGAGACACAAGAGGACGCAGTTTTCCTAAGGAGGTGTGGGCAAGACGTTGATGCCATAAGTGAAGGGTAGAGGGAGAAGAAGCAGCATAGAGATTTGGTACAGGAGGAATATGAAGTTTCTCGAGTTCAAACAACCTTCCGACCTTACGTCCAATCCCAATGATCTGTCCCGTCCGAGGATCCTGTACACGATAACCAGAAACAGAAAAAGTGACTTCAAAACCCAGATCAACAAGTTGACCAACAGAAATAAGATTAAAGTTTAATTTGGGAATATAATAAGTATCAGGAAGATTAAGAGTTGACTGGGATATAGAACCCTTGTGTGTTGGGTGAAAGAGGGAACCATTTGCAGTATTGACAGAAGGTCCATTTGTAGTGGTAGACAGAGACGAGAAGAGATTACGCAATGGTGACATGTGATTAAAGCATCCCGAGTCATAATACCATTTAGAAGTACCTGGAGGGGTCGAAAGAGCAGCAAGGGTATTACCAGAAAGGGAGAGAAGACGTTGAAGAAGAGACGCAATATCAGATAGAGAGACAGGAGACGAGTTGAGAGAAGCAGTGGTGGTAGATTCAACAGTAGAAGCAGACGCGGGACGTGGTGGATGAGTAGGACAGGTAGTAATCAAATGTCCCGAGAGCTTGCAATAATGGCAAAATAGTTGTGCACAATGGTAGCTAATATGGCCTTTCTGGTGGCATATGCGACATTCAATAGAGGGACAGTTGGAGAACGGGTGCCCGAAACGGTTACAGTTGCGACAGAAGGTACCCTTTCTGTCTGTGGCAGCAAAAACATCTGACTTTTCTATAATAGTAGTCACAGAGAACAAGGAGAGGAGAGAAAACTACAAGAGATCATCAAAAAACCTAAGGGAGGGTCCCACTGTCTGACACGTCAGCGGCCACGTCAGATGCCACGTCAGCTGCTTCGTCAGTAGCCTAAGACACGTGGCAGCACGCAATAGGAGGAAGGGGACGCGTCAGCGCTGACGTGAGCATGGAGCTGGCAGCAGGTCGGAGAACGCGGGTCCGGCAGGCTCGGGTCGGACACGGACTGGGCGGATCCGCGTGCGTGCTGGCGGCGACACGTGGCGCTGTCTGGGACCGTTGATCCTGGGCGTGGATCCAACGGTTCTGGATGGCGTCTGGGGAGAGAGAACCTGAAGCGGTGACCGAACTTCCGGCGGCGCGTGAAGGCGCGTCCGACGGCGGTAGGCGGCGAGGTCGGCGGCGTTGGAAAGCGTGCAACGAGTAGAAGACGAAGGTGGCGGCGGTGACGAACCAAGGCGTCAGGAAGATGTCGAAAACAGAGGACAAAGTACTGCCGGTGAAATAAGATAAAAGAAGTAGAAACCAATTGTTTCTGAAAAAATTAACCTAAGCTCTTGATACCATGTTAGAAACGAGACTGAGAGAGTAATCTAAAAAGTGTATTATTCAGTCTGATCAAAAGTACAATGTACAAGGGATATATATAGGTGCCAGAAGAATCAAAGTAATAAAAGTATAGAATCCTACAATTAATATACAGATATGCCATATAAATATAAACGATACTAACTGATCTAAAATGATTCTAATGATTCTCTAACACCGGCAATAGCAGCAGTGTCGTCTCTCACCACCGTCATGCCCTATTTCCTTCTTTTCCCATTTTACGTTGATATGATTTGATACAATTTGGATTATATACGTATATTTTTATTTTTTAATTAATTCAATTTTTTTTCAAATAATTAAAATTTTTAAAATTATAAAATTTTTAATTTGATAAAAATAAAGATACTTGTATATTGTACTCATAAGATAGATTAATTATGTTTATTCAGTTTGAAAATTTTAACTGATTAAAATCATTAAATTTTATAAAGTAAAAATTTTTATCTAAACAGACTCATAATTTTTAAATTAAAAAATTTGAATTAAAAAATTCAAATAAACGTATTCATATGATACTTTTAATTTAAATTATATTTATTTAAATTTTAAATTTTAAATTAAAAATTTCAAAATTTTATATTATTTAAATAAAATTAAATTTGTTTAAAAAAATATACCAATATAATTTAAATTATACCAAATTATATTAAATTGGACTGCAAAACACATACAGCTCGTCTAACTACCAGCAGGCAGGCGAATAGCATGAAAAAATTGCAATTTGTCTAATTACTAGGTAAATTAATGCAGTTAGCTTGGACATTAGGCGAACTGCATAGAAAAAATTGGATATCAGTAATGTCATTTTCTTTCTTTTTGAAAATAAAGTATTTTTTATTTTAGGATAAAGTACTGTTTTGGTTTTTAATATTTAAAATGAGTTTTATTTTAATTTTTAACATTTTAATTGTCTTAATTTTATCTCAAAATATTTAAAATAACATCAATATTATTCTATTATTAAATTTTTCACTAACGCTTAATAAAATTGATGTACTATTTAATAATGCTCTTATTAAAGTTACTTTTGCTTAACTCTCCTCTCTTATTAGCTTTCACCTTCTCAACAAAAATTAATTAAAGTTTGATATAGTTTGATACGATTTGGATTATATGGATATATTTTTATTTTTTCAATTAATTCAATTTTATTCAAATAATTAAAATTTTAAAATTATAAATTTTTAATTTAAAATAGAAATAATTTAAATTAATAATTTAATTTGATAAAAAATAAAGATACTTGTATATTGTGTTTATATGATTAATTATGTTTATTCAGTTTAAAAAAATTTAACAGTTTAAAAGAGTTAAATTTTAAATTAGAAAATAAGTGTACTAGTATTATTTTTAAACTAAAAAATTTTAAATTAGAAAATTTTAAATAAACAGACTCATATAATTTTTAAATTAAAAATTTTGAATTAAAAAATTCAAATAAATGTATTCGTATGATATTTTTAATTTAAATTATATTTATTTAAATTTAAAATTTAAAATTTAAAATTTTATATTATTTAAATAAAATTAAATTAATTCAAAATATAAAAATATACTAATATAATTCAAATTATACCAAATTATATTAAATTGGAGTACAAATACCAACACTTCGTCTAACTACTAGACATATTGCATGAAAAAGTTATAATTTGCCTAATTACTAGGTGAACTAATGCAATTAGCCTAGACATTAAGCGAACTGCATACGAAACAAAAAAAATTGGATATCATAAATGTCATTTTATTTTCCTTTTGAAAATAAAGTATTTTTTATTTTAGGATAAAATACCATTTTACTTCTCAATATTTGAAGTGAATCTTATATTTTAGTCTCTAATATTTTAATCGTTTTTTTTTTCAAAACGTTTAAAATAATATTAATGTTATCCGATTCCACGGTCAAATCTTTCACTAATATTTAATTAAATTAATATATTATTAATAATACTTTTGTTATAGCTAATTTTGCTTAATCCTTCTCTCCCACTTTCACCATCTCAATAAGTCTAAATTCTATTCTCTTATTTCCTTCTTCTTTTTTCTCAAATTTCTCTTAAACAATTAATAGTGTAAAAGAGAGAAAAAGAAAGGAGTGGGAGAATAAAATTTAAGCTTATTGAGAGGGTGAAAATAAGAGAAAGTGTTGAATAAACGTAATTTTAACAAAAATATTTTAAAATAGTACATCAATTTTTTTAATTGTTATTGAGAGATTAACGATGAGATAATATTGATGTCATTTTTAAATATTTTAGGATAAAAATAGGACAATTAAAAAGTTAAGAATTGAAATAGAATTCATTTCAAATGTTAGAGACCAAAATAGTACTATATACCTTTTATTTTATAATAAAAAAATCCTATAAATATAGACGACCAGGCAAGCTAGATAGTATAAGGTTCTATAAGGTAAATTATCTACTTGTTCAGCTTTTTGGACAGATTATTAATCTAGCATTTTATTCAAAAAAAAAAAAATTCATATATGGAATTACAAAGTGGAGAGCAAGTTGATAATGTCAAACTTCTGAAAGCTCAAACCCACATATGGAATCATATTTTCAATTTTATAAACTCCATGTCTCTTAAATGTGCTGTTGAGTTGGGCATCCCTGATGCCATTCACAATTATGGCCAGCCTATGCCACACTCAAAGCTCATTGCTTCATTGCAAATTCATCCGTCAAAAACATCCTTCATCTATCGCTTGATGAGAATCTTGATCCATTCTGGCTTTTTCGCTACCAAGAATGGTGCTGACAAAGACCTTGAAGTAAGTTATGTTCTAACCGACTCGTCTATGTTGTTGCTTAAGGGAAACCCTATAAGCATCAGGCCTTTCTTGCTTCTCACGCTAGATCCAATTTTGACAAATTCATGGCATAAATTGTCCACATGGTTCCAAAGTGATAATCCCACACCATTTGAAACGGAACATGGGATCATGTTCTGGAGATATGCCGATCATGAGCCTAAACTTAATGAACTTTTCAATGATGCCATGGCGAGTGATGCTCGATTGGTTAGCAACTTATTACTTAATGACAAGTGGAAGGGTGTGTTTGAGGGTTTGGAATCATTGGTCGATGTTGGTGGTGGCACAGGAACTGTTGCAAAGGCTATTGCAAAATCATTTCCTGGATTAGAGTGCACTGTTCTTGATCTCCCACATGTTATTGCTGGCTTGGAAGGAAGTGAAAACCTTAAATATGTTGGAGGGAATATGTTTGAGGTCATTCCTCCCTCTAATGCCATTTTGTTAAAGGTAATTGTTACGTAGATTTTTTTTTATCAATAATAGATGTAAGTTTATTTATTGTAATTTTTTTAATAAAAATATATAATATATAAAGTGTAATAATTCAACAGATATTTTTTAAAAAAAGTTTTCATTCTCTTCAACCATAATAAGAACTTATTTTTCTCCTCTCTTAATCTTTTTCAGTTCATCAAACCAAACATCACAATTTGAACAACTTAGAGTATTAGATTTTTTTTAGTAATATAATAGTTATTAGTTGTTTGCTATATATAATTTTGTTTCTTCTATTGAATTTCTTTTAACGAGTTTTCATTTGATAGTTTTTTTTAAAGAATTAGTGATGATTTATATATTAATTGACCAACGTTAAATATTAATTAATTTTTATTTTTATTTAGAATTATATTCTTTTGATATATTATATGTGTATATATATGTTATGAAATCACGTTTTTTTATAAGAGAAGAGATATATGAATGATTATATCTTTAAAATACTTATTAAAACTGAATCTGTTTAAAATTTATTTGAATTTTTATATAGACTTTTTTGTTATCTTATTTATTTATTTTATATTATTTTTTATATTTTAAAAAAGATAACAAAGGTCGAATTATAAAATTTTTTATTATAAATATTCTCACATATTTTAAAATCATTTTATTTAAAAATTTAATCAGATAGAAGGAGATATATGAATGATTATATTTCTAATAAAATATATTCATATTAAATATTGACCTCGCTCATATAATAATTATAAAACAAACAAAACTAAAGTAGTATATAATTAATAATAATGAAAATTCTGTTAATTCTAATAAATTAAATTCTTGTTTATTTGATCATGATTGGGTAAATGATTTTTTTTTTTTGAAAGACTAATTATAAATGGTTCACCATTATTCTTTGTTAGCCATTTATTGTATTATCTGGCTCACTATAAAGTTAAAATAATCCTCACATTATCAGTTTATCACATAATTTTTCATTGTTTTTTTTTTATCATAACTTTCACTTTGAATTGTAATACTGTAGTGGATTTTGCATGACTGGGAGGACAAAAAATGTTTGAAGATATTGAGAAAATGCAAAGAGGCAATCATGAATAATGGCTCCAAAGAAGGGAAGGTAATTATCATAGATATGGTGATGATGAAGAATGAGAAGAAAGGTGATGATGAATCACTTTAAACACAAATCTTTTTTGACATGCAGATGATGGTGTTACACGCTGGCAAAGAGAGAAATGAAAAAGAATGGGTCAAGCTAATATTTTCTGCTGGTTTTAGTGACTACAAAATAACTCCAATTATTGGACTCAGGTCTCTCATTGAGATATATCCATAGCAACTTAATGACACAATTATGGATGAGAATATTTTAGAACTCTATTTCATATTCATATATACGTACTCGTTTAACTCTTTAATATCAAAATTGTAATTCATTAGTGTCATTCTGCTGGGTTTTTTTGTATTGTTACAATAGAAAAAACGAGATATAACAATGAGACAGAAAGCATATGATGAAGATGTCATTGTTAGTTTAATTTCTTGTAAAATTAAGCAACAAAAATATTTTCAAAAGAGAAATATTTTTTGACTTTGTATCAACTATTAAAACTTTTGCAATTTTTTTTAAAATTAGTCATTATTCTAAAATAAAGATCTTTAACAATAACACACTCTGTTATAGATGGTTTCAATTTTTTATAACAAAATGATTTCTTTTATTTATTATAAATTAGATTGATTTTTATAACAAAAAACTATTTTATTGCAAAATTTAAAATGCTTTGTACAAAATATTCCTTTTTTTTCAAAAATTCAAAATGTTTAGTAACAAAAAGTGAATTTTTTTCAAAAGTTAAAAATATTTTGTAATAATAAAATATTTATTATAAAATATAATATTTTTTATAATAAGTTATTTGTTCTAGGATACTAAAATTTTTAGTGTTGAAAAAATGGTTTACAAAAGCTTTTGCATGTTAATTTATTTTGTTCCAAAATTTTTAATTTTTTTAAAATATTATTTGTGTTAATAAAAATTTTAAAATACTTTTTAAAAAATTAACAATTAGATTATCAATTTTAAAAAATTTTAGAAATTATTTTTTTATCGTTTGAAAATTAATATATAATCTTTATTAAGAGTCAGTTTTTAAATTTTACTGGAAATTATTTTTTAAATACAAAGATATTTAAATAGTCGAATATAAATAAAAAAACTATAAAAATAATGTGAAATTTCTATTATTGTAATAAGACAAATACTCAATTTAGTCTTGAAATTACATTCGAATCTCAATTTAATCTTTAAAATTTTAATTGCCTCAATTTAATTTTTAAATTTTTTAAATTTTAATCACGTTAGTTTCTGCAATAGTTTCCGTCACAAAGTCAGTTAAAAAATTTAGTGATTAAATTAAGATAATTAAAATTTTAAAAATTAAATTGAAGCTGAAATATAATTTTAGAGACCAAATCTAATATTTTTCTATAACACTAACATACACACAAGTTTTAGTCACAACTCTTAGGTTGCATTTTTTTTTTGAGGTATTGAAACATGAGAGATTGAAACTTGGTATCATGTTTGTTGGTTCAGAGACTGGTACTAAAATTTTTGTTTCTGTCCCCAAAATTTCAGTATTTTAGTACTTCTAAAATGTGGAGACACAGGGGACTAAAATTTTAGAGATAAAGACTAAAACTTTAATAATATTTTATACCTAAAATACCTTCATTTCAATTAATTAATTCCAATTTTACCCTTTGTACAAATTAAATTAGAATTTTATTCTTGTTTCAATTTCTGTTTCTCATTTTGCACCAAATAGAATATTAAAATTTATTTCAATCTCTATTTTTTAGTTTTTGTCTCTCAATTTCAGTATTTTAAAATAATAAAAAATAGACAATTTCAAAAATGTTATTAAGAGTTCAGTACAAACAAACAAAGTTATTAATTTAAATTTAAAATATAAATGAGATATAAATTAATTAAAGTCGTAATATAAAAATATATCGATTTTTATGTTTTAAATTGATCCAAATTAAATTAATAATATTTTTTATTAATTTTTTTATATTATAAACAAAATATATAAATAAAATAAAAATTGATAAATATGTTACAAATTATTTATATTTATAAATAAATATTTAAATTATTTATTTTAAAAAATTCTTAATTTTAAATGTTACAAAATTGTTTCGTAATAAAAATATCATTTTTTCTCTGTAATAGGACATTGCATAGATAGAATCACCCGGAGCCAACAAAAAAAAGAAAAGAGGAAGAGACGTTAGATTTGTTAAGAGTTTATTTAGGGGAGTTAAGTTAGACTTTGATTTTAGAGATCAGTGAGTTGTACTAATTTAGTCTTTAATTTTTTAATTGTTATAATTTAATTTTTTAAATTTAAAAAGACGCATCAATATAATCTCTCGTGTATTTTTCAGTTATCGGATCTCAATATCATTAATAACGTGGCTCAAGTCTTGTCACGCTGGACATATTAAAATGACGTTATACAAATTTTGACGACGAAATTTAGTGCCTTCTTTAACGCTAAAATCTATATAGCGTTATTTTAATATATTTAGCGTAGTAAGATATGAACCAAGTTACTATTAATATTGAGTTCTAATAATAAAAAATATATAAAAAATTATATTACTATACTTTTTTAAATTTAGAGAATCAAATTATAACAATAAAAAAATTAAAAATTAAATTAATACAATTCATCAATCTTAAAAATTAAAATAAAATTTAACTGTGTTTACAGTTTGAGGACCTGAAATTGATTTTATTTCTTCAAATCTGAACTTGAAAAACGGCACTTATTCAACCGCTTTGCCGTTTTTCTACTTGTTCTATGGATTTTTTTTACTGATCTTTTTGCAAATAGATTTTATCATTTTATGTGTGAACCAAATGAAAAAAAAAAAAAAAGTTTAGTTCATTTGATTGACCAAAGCGGTCCGATTTTCATAATATTGAGCACATGTAGCTTCGCACTAGATAAAGAATTTGAGTCGATGCTAATGAATTATAGCCGGTGGCAAAGTAAACCTCATTCATTGCGTATTAAAAGTCATAACTCTTGATTAGTCTTAATACTTTTGATTAGTTCTTATTTTGGGTATGTCTAAAATGAACATAACAATTATATATTTATTGAATATGTCATATTTATATAGACTATTATTATATTAGATAAAAATTAAAGATTAATATAAAAAAAGGTAATAATGGATTCTAAAAAATATAAAATATTTTAGTATATAATTAAATACTTTAAATAATAATACTTTAATAGACAATATTTTAAATGACAACAGAAACTTTTATTTTTAAATAATTAAATATAAAATATATAAATACAAAATATATGAATATTTTTTATTTATTAAGATTAATTATTATGCAAAATTTTTTTATAATATTAAAAAATTATATTTTAAACTGTAACATAATAATATAAAATAATTAAAATTTTATTTTATATTACTTAATAAATAATTAGATTATTATATTCAAAATTTATTAACTAACTATTTTTGTTAAAGATATTATTATATAATATAATTTTTCATCAAAATATTTAAAAATATAATTTTTTTAAAATATTATATATAATACATAAAAATATTAACTTTTTTATTTTTTTTAAATTAAAAAAAAACGGAATAAATAATATAATTCTAAATACATGCCTATCACATTATATATTTACTTATATTAATAAGACATAAACTAATTAAATTTATGTAATTAAAAATATAAAACATCTAAATATTTTTTGTTCATTAAAATTAATTATTATGTAAAAAAATTTCTATAATATTAAAAATTATATTAAAATAATATTTTAACCTATAACATAAAAATATAAAATAATTAAATTTTATTTTATATTATTTGATAAATAATTAGATTATTATATTCAATACTTAACTAACTACTTTTGTTAAAAATATTATTATATAATATAATTTTTTTGATCAAATATTTGTCTAAATATAATTTATTTAAAATAGTATATATAATACATGAAAATATTATTTTAAAAAAAAGTGAATAAATAATATGTATCAACTACGTATATGTATCATATATGTGTATGTAATAGTGACTGATATAGGATTGAAATATATTCTTTTATTTTTTGGACTATCTAATATATATGCCACCTTACGACTCTCTCCTCTAATTTTTCTTATTCATATTTATTTTATTGTAATATTAAGTAGATAATAATTTAAAATTATTTTTTAAATTTAATATTTATAGTTCCATATATATAATATTTATAATTATATATTTATCATAAGATTTTTTTTATTATTTTCAAATATTTTTTATTCTTCTAATTAAATTTTTTATTCTCTAACTCGACAAGGTTTATATATATATATATATATATATATATATATATATATATATATATATATATGAGAAATTGTTGTACAAATGTTTTTCACAAAATATTTTTCAACATATATAATTTATTAAACATATATTTTGTTAAATCCAAAAGTAAAATATATATTTTTTCATCATATATATATATATATAAAAGAAGATTATCATATTATTTTATTATATAAAAGTAGAAATTTTTTATTTTAAAAAATATAAAATAGATAAATACAAAACATATAAGTATTTTTTATTCATTAGAATTAATTATTATTCAAAAAAATTTTATAATATTAAAAAATTATATTAAAATGATATTTTAAACTACAACATAAAAATATAAAATAATTACAATTTATTTTATATTATTTGACAAATAATTATGAAATTAAGTGTAAAGTATACGCTTTTATGACGTTACTTCTAGCACAAACTTGGATTTTTCAAAACATAACGTCATTAAAGCATAAGTTCTACACTTAATTTTACAAATTAAATGATAATTTAATTGATATAATATTTTAATTAATTTTCAAATTACATATTGTATTAACATAGCCTTTTTATATTGTATAACTATTTGTTACTTCTAATTCTGAAAAAATTCAAGTTTTAACTCCTATGCCACCTTTGATGGATGTTTTATAATAATTTTTTTCAACATCAAAAGTGCTAATAATGATTTTTTAGAAGCTAATGAGTCAAATGATGATTTTTAATGAATTTTTAAAAATAGTTTATTGATCTATTTTGAATTCATAAGTTTGTAAAAATATAGATTTTCTAGAATTTGAACTAAAACACAAAAGTTAAATTTTTGTTCTTATTTATTTTGATATTTTTTATATTTTATTTGAATCCAAATTGAGGTATTTTTTATTGACATTTATGTTTTAAAGTTAATGAAGAATAAATAAACAATTAACTTAATTTGATTTACTACGTACTATGTTTTAAAGTTAATTGATTTGATGTATCACTTGTAGAGCATATACATAGTAAATCGAATCAATTTCATTCGATTTATTACTGGTATAATATACACATAATAAATCAAATCAATTTAATTCAATTTATATGTAAATAGCATACATAAATCGAGTTAATTTGATTTGATTTATATAAAAATGTTCAGGATAGAGCATATAACTAACTCCGATTTAAGACATCTGCTTAATTTTAAACTTCATTTATTTTATCCGAGTGAATTACTCGAAAATGTTTCTACAGGTATACATAAGAATGGAAAAAAAATATATTAAAAAATGGATATTCGTTAAGACTTGAGAGTACTCGCTATGAGAATGAAAACAAATTAAGTCTTAAAGTGGTCTTTAAAGTTGCACTCGAGTTTTAAAGTGGTCTTTGAAGTTAATAGTTATTTAAATTTATCCTCGAAGTAGTACTCTGAGACTCATAATAGTCCCTAAAATACTTTCCATCATCGAAAAGTTGAGCTGGTTTAATTCCTATCAAATTAACGTCGTTTTTATAAAAAAAGAAAAAAAAACCATTAGCCTTCAATTTCCCTTCCCAACCCCCTTTTCCTTTCATTATGGTCATATCCCCAAACCATACTCCAAGTGGCGTTTCTATCGGAGTTCTATTTTCTCATCCCCAAACTCTTCAACAAGAACAAAAAGCATTGGCACATGCCTTAAGCGATGCAAAAACAGTTGTAAGACAATTGAACAAACTTGTGACCAGGATCCTAGTGGTTGTGACCATAGTAATTTAGCTTCTACTGATGGAGATTGCAACAACAAAAGTACTTGTTTTCCTCTCTTCGTATCTAGTACTTGCTGCTTTAATATTTGGACATACATGCAAGAACAATTTTGAAGTTATCCTATTTGTGTTTGTGATGCATCCATTTGATGTTGGTGACTGATGCATTGTAGATGACATAGAGATAATTTATAAAGACTGAATTTCGTTTTGTTAGATACTATTAATTATTACTCATGTCTTTTAATATGATAATCTTGCAGTTATTGGTTGAAGAGATGAATATACTGACAACAGTATTTTTGAACCTGAATAATAAAAAGGTGTACTATCCAAACTTAGTCCTTGTCATGAAACCAATACTGACATCCTAATGACGGGTTGGTAGTGAAGGAAATTGAGAATGTGAACAAGATTAAGATGGGTGTGTATGTGAACAAGATTAACATCTTGTTAAGGTGAGAATGCCGCTTAGAGTAAGGGTTTCGGGATATTACTACTAGAAATACGGGAGTTACCAATGGGAAAATACCTACGAACGAGAAGCAGTGGCAAATCTCTATGACTGTGGTAACTACTTGTAACGTCTTATTTGTCCAAGGCCAACTTGAGATGGGCTCTCTTAATTGCCACAAACTCAATGATCACCCTGGTGAAATCGAACAATGTTCACCTCCAAATTCATGCTTAATTTGGTGTTTCTCTCCAACTCTTTTAAAATATTTTTATGCAACTTATACTTTTTTCAAATTTAAACTCTAACCTCAGATAAATTCAATTCATCAGGGTGCAGGCTTTTCTAGTTTTTCGATCGTTGATTTTTTCTCCCTCCTTCTTCCCAGTTCTGCCACTGAACTAATTATCTGATTTTAGATGTTGTTGATGATTTGCAATTTTCATACTTCCTATGATTATTAACTAGTTGAAGTTGTTAATTTTCCCTTCTTGATTAAACAGTAGTTTCCTAGTGTGGTTGTATTATTCATTAGATCAGATTGTAGTGTAACCAAAGAGACCAAATTATATACGTTCAATTTCACTATTTCTTTTTCTTTGTACTATGTGTTAGGTACCAGACAAATGACACAACAAAATATAGAGATAAAAAATTAAAAATTTGTATAAAATATGGAAACAATTGAATAACTTTCTTTGAGAATTACAACTTCTCTCTATCACAAGGAGACTACAATAACACTCTCTCTTGACAAAAGGAGAACACACTTCTCTCTATCATATATAGGAGAAAACTACTCAAAGAAATATTATGTTATTCTATCTGGATGACTTGATTGAAATAAATTAAAGGAAAACTCAATTTATAGGTGAGTATATTCAATATGAACCATCCGTCAATTAGAGGTATATAATTCTTCTCTTTTTCAACCATTAAAATTCTAAGGTTATAAACTAAGATTGTTTATTACCTTTTATTTTACTTAGTTATTATTTATTTATTTATTTTCTAAAATTAGCTTTACTAATTTTCACAATCTCCCACTTAAAGCTAATTTTGATAAATTTTCAAAATTTATGTTGCTCATGTATTCCATAGGCCATATGAGGATCTACACTATTCAAACTTTTCTGTGTTGATTGGTTTTGTCATGGCATCTGCTAGGTTATCTTTAGTGTGAATCTTCTGCATAACAACACTTCCTTCTTCTACTACTTCCCAAACAAAGTGATATTGTACTCCAATGTGTTTTGTTCTTGAATGAAAGGCAGGATTCCTTGCAATGTGCAAGGCATTCTGATTGTCACAATACATAGAAATCTTTTGTTGTTTGTGCTCGAGTTCTTCTATTAACCTTTGGATCCAAATAGCTTCCTTGCATGCTTGTGTAGCTGCCATATATTCAGCTTCTGTAGTAGATAAAGCTACAACAGTCAGTAATTTAGATAACCAGCTCACAACTCCTCCTGCAAGTATAAACACATAGCCTATAGTAGATTTTCGTTTATCAAGATTACCTGCAAAGTCTGAGCCGACATATCTATTGACAATGAATTCCGATCATCCAAAACATAATGCAACATTCGAGGTCCCTTTGATGTATCTCAAGATCCTCTTAACAACATTCCAATTCTCTTTACCTGGATCTGCCATAAATCGACTTACCACCGCAACTGCTTGAGCAATATCTGGCCTTGTACAGATCATGGCATACATAAGGCTTCCCACTGTTGATGCATATGGCACTTGAGACATTTCCATCCTCTCTGCTTCACTACTAGGGCATATACTTGAGGATAATTTAAAATTCATAGGAAGTGGGGTTGAAATTGGCTTACATTCTTGCATGTTGAAGCGTTGCAAGATCTTCTTCAAATAATTCTTTTGCGATAGCCAAATCTTCTTATCTTTTTTGTCTCGGTGAATTTGCATCCCTAAAATCTTGTTTTCTAGTCCAAAGTCTTTCATATCAAACTCCCTAGCCAACTGTGCCTTCAATTCTTGGATTTGATCTTTATTGGGACCTGCCACCAACATGTCATCCACATACAACAGTAGAATGATGAAATCATTATCACCAGACCTCTTGTAATAGGTACAATGATCTGAACTAAGTCTGTTGTATCCAAGGCTAATAATGAAAGAATCAAATCTCTTGTACCAACACCTTGGCGCCTGCTTTAGACGGTACAAAGATTTAGTTAACCTACAAACTAAGTTTTCTTTTCCTTGTTCTTCAAAACCTTCTGCTTAGAGCATATATATCTCTTCTTCAAGTTCTCCATGAAGAAAAGGAGTCTTTACATCTAATTGCTCTAGATGTAAATCAAATACAGCACACATAGCTAAAACTACTCTAATAGTAGTTAGTCTCACCACTGGAGAAAATATTTCATTGAAGTCAACACCTTCTTTCTGAGCATATCCCTTGACAACCAATCTTGCACGATATCGTTCCACCCGATCATTACTCTCTCATTTGATCTTGTAAACCCATTTGTCACCAATGGCTTTCTAACCTGCTGGAAGTTCAACAAGATTCCAAGTATGGTTTCTATGTAATGCCTCAATTTCTTCTTGCATTGCTGTCATCCACATAGAAGTGTCTGGATTGCGAATAGCCTCCATAAATTTTGTTGGCTCTTCATCTTCTGTCAAAAGATAATATGCATCATGGTTTGTCAAAACATAATTTGAGTGCCATGATGGTGTTCTTCTTTGTCAAGTGGATCAACGAACTTCTATGTCATTGGCCTCTGCTTCTTGTTTTTCGTGCTGTGGTTCTGCTTCAGAAAGATCACATTCTCTGCATTCTTCATCTATTTGAACATTGGTTATCTCTTTAATAGTGCTGTCATTTTCTTGTTCTTTTTACAATTTATCTTCTGCAAATATCACATCTCTACTGACAACTACCTTGCGGGCAGTGAGATCCCACAGGAAATAGCCCTTAACTCCATCAGCATAACCCAAGAATATACCTTTTTTCTAGAGTTTGGGTCCAACTTTGTTCTTTCCTGGGAATTGTACATCACATACACAGGACAACCAAATATATGTAAAGAAGAATAATTACGTGGCTTACCTTGCCACATCTCCATTGGTGTCTTCAACCCAAATGCAGTTGATGGCGACTGATTTATCACATAACAGGCGGTTTTAACAGCTTCTGCCCAAAAAGACTTAGCTAAACCTACAGTTTGCAGCATAGCTCGTGCTCTTTCTAGGAGAGTCCTATTCATTCGCTCTGATATACCATTTTGCTGATGCGTATATGCAACTGTGAATTGTCGTTGAATACCTAATTGCTTGCAAAATGTTACAAAACCACCATCGACATATTCTCCTCCATTATCTGTCCTTAAACACTTGATCTTCTTTCCAGATTCAAGTTCTAATTTTTCTTTGAACTCTTTGAACATCGCAAACACGTCTGACTTCTTCTTGATCGGGTACACCCATAGCCTGCTAGAGTAATCATCAATAAATGATACAAGATATTTTGCTCCTTGATGAGCGGATAATTTATACGCTTTTTGGCATTGTTTTTAGTATGTTTTTAGTATGATTTAGTTAGTTTTTAGTATATTTTTATTAGTTTTTAATTAAAATTCACTTTTCTGGACTTTACTATGAGTTTGTGTGTTTTTCTGTGATTTCAGGTATTTTCTGGCTGAAATTGAGGGACCTGAGCAAAAATCTGATTCAGAGACGGAAAAGGACTGCAGATGCTGTTGGATTCTGACCTCCCTGCACTCGAAGTGGATTTTCTGGAGCTACAGAAGACCAATTGGCGCGCTCTCAACGGCGTTGGAAAGTAGACATCCTGGGCTTTCCAGCAATGTATAATAGTCCATACTTTGCCCGAGATTTGATGGCCCAAACCGGCGTTGCAAATCAGCTTCAGAATTCCCAGCGTTTAACGCTGGAACTGGCATAAAAATTGGAGTTAAACGCCCAAACTAGCATAAAAGCTGGCGTTTAACTCCAGGAAGAGTCTCTACACGAAAATACTTCAATGCTCAGCCCAAGCACACACCAAGTAGGCCCGGAAGTGGATTTTTCTGTCATTTACTCATTTCTGTAAACCCTAGGTTACGAATTCACTATTAATAGGATGTTTTGACATTGTATCTGTACCTCATGACACTTTACACGTTTCTTTGTGTACCTTCCACGGCATGAGTCTCTAAACCCCATGGTTGGGGGTGAGGAGCTCTGCTGTGTCTTGATGGATTAATGCAATTACTACTGTTTTTCATTCAATCATGCTTGCTTCCATTCTAAGATATTACTTGTTCTTAAACCGGATGAATGTGATGATCCGTGACACTCATCATCATTCTCAACTATGAACGTGTGCCTGACAACCACCTCCGTTCTACCTTAGATTAAGTAGATATCTCTTGGATTCTTTAATCAGAATCTTCGTGGTATAAGCTAGAACTGATGGTGGCATTCAAGAGAATCCGGAAGGTCTAAACCTTGTCTGTGGTATTCTGAGTAGGATTCAATGATTGAATGACTGTGACGAGCTTCAAACTCCTGAGGGCTAGGCGTTAGTGACAGACGCAAAAGAATCACTGGATTCTATTCCAACCTGATTGAGAACCGACAGATGGATAGCCGTGCCGTGACAAGGTGCGTTGAACATTTCCACTGAGAGGATGGGAGGTAGCCACTGACAACGGTGAAACCCTTGCATACAGCTTGCCATGGAAGGGGCCTTGCATGCTTGAAGAAGAAGACAGTAGGAAAGCAGAGATTCAGAAGACAGAGCATCTCCAAAGCCTCAACCTATTCTCCATTACTGCAAAACAAGTACTTATTTCATGTTCTTTTGCTTTTCACAATCAATCCTGATAATTTCTGATATCCTAACTAAGAGTTACAAGATAACCATAGCTTGCTTCAAGCCGACAATCTCCGTGGGATCGACCCTTACTCACGTAAGGTATTACTTGGACGACCCAGTGCACTTGCTGGTTAGTTGTGCGGGATTGCAAAAGTGTGATTGCAATTTCGTGCACCAAGTTTTTGGCGCCGTTACCGGGGATTGTTCGAGTTTGAATAACTGACGGCTTATCTTGTTGCTTAGATTAGGACTGTTTTATTTTTGTTGGTTTAGAGGCTTTTAGTTGAGTCTAGTTTCATATTTTAAGTTTGGTGTCAATTGCATGCTTTTGCTTTTCTTTTAATTTTCGAATTTGCATGTCCTTAGTCCCTTTTCGATCCTTAAAAATTCTAAGTTTGGTGTCCTCTTTGTGTTTTTCCCTTAAAATTTTCGAAAATTAGTGTTTGATTTTCTAAAGATTTTAAGTTTGGTGTCATTTTGTTGTTTTTATCTTTCCTCATTTCAAAAATCAAATCTTTTTCATAAAATTTTTCAATCATATCTTTTTAATTGACTAATTGATTCAATTTTCAATTTGCTTTGATCTTATTTTCTTTTAATTTTCGAAATTTGATTTTATTTTCCATTTATTTTATTTTATTATTTTCGCTAAAAAAAAAATTTATCTACTTGCAATCCATAGCATTTCCCTTTCTCCATCATGGACCTAAGTGGAATTGAGCAGTCCAGAAGGACTTTGGGGTCATATGCTAACCCCGTTACAGCTGCATATGGGAGTAGCATCTGTATACCTCCCATCAAAGCAAGCAGCTTTGAGCTAAACCCTCAACTCATTATCATGGTGCAGCAAAATTGCCAGTATTCCGGTCTTCCACAGGAAGAACCTACTGAGTTTCTGGCACAATTCTTACAACTTGCTGACACAGTACGTGATAAAGAGGTGGATCAGGATGTCTATAGATTATTACTGTTTCCATTTGCTGTAAAAGATCAAGCTAAGAGGTGGTTAAATAACCAACCTACAGCAAGCATAAAGACATGGAAACAGTTATCAGACAAATTCCTGAATCAATTTTACCCTCCAAAAAGGATGACACAGCTAAGGCTGGACATCCAAGGCTTTAAACAAGAGGATAATGAATCCCTTTATAATGCCTGGGAGAGGTATAGAGGTATGCTAAGAAAATGCCCCTCTGAAATGTTTTCAGAGTGGGTACAGTTAGACATCTTCTACTATGGGCTTACAGAAAAAGCTCAGATGTCTCTAGACCACTCAGCTGGTGGATCTATACATATGAGGAAGACGATTGAGGAGGCTCAAGAGCTTATAGATACTGTTGCTAGAAATCAACATTTGTACTCTAGCAATGAGTTCTCTACAAAAGAAGAAGTTATAGCAGTAGCCACTGATCCTAATCCTCAAGAACAGATGGTTGAGCTTAATCAGCAATTACACCTGATGACAAAACAGTTAGCAGAATTTAAAGAGATACTCCAAGAGACTAAAATTGCTAACAAGAACATGGAATCACAGTTGAATCAGGCAAAACAGCAGCTATCTAAACAGATAACAGAAGAATGCCAAGCAGTTCAACTGAGGAGTGGGAAGACACTGAATAACACTGCTCAAAGTAGCAAAAAGTCAGTAAAGGAACAATTGATAGAGGATAGCCAAACCACTATCCAAAATCTCTCTGAGGACAGTAAGAGCCCAGAGAGGAATGCTATTGGCATTCAAACGCCAGAAAAGGAGGGAAAGCTGGCGTTAAACGCCCATTCCCTGCCAAGTTCTGGCGTTCAAACGCCAGAAAAGGGGGAAAAGTTGGCGTTAAACGCCCATTTTCCACCCAATCCTGGCGTTCAAACGCAAAAGGGGAACCAGACACCTGAGAGTGCTGATAGTAACCCCTCTAAAAAGACTTCTCCAACCACTTCTGTAAGGAATAAACCTGCAGCAATTAAGGTTGAAGAATATAAAGCCAAGATGCCTTATCCTCAGAAACTCTGCCAAGCGGAACAGGATAAGCAATTTGCCCGCTTTGCAGACTATCTAAGGACTCTTGAAATAAAGATTCCGTTTGCAGAGGCACTTGAGCAAATACCTTCTTATGCTAAGTTCATGAAAGAGATCTTAAGTCATAAGAAGGATTGGAGAGAAACTGAAAAAGTTTTTCTCACTGAAGAATGCAGTGCAGTCATATTAAAGAGCTTACCAGAGAAGCTTAAAGATCCTAGAAGCTTTATGATACCATGCACATTAGAGGGTACTTGTACCAAGAAAGCTCTATGTGATCTTGGGGCAAGTATCAACCTAATACCTGCATCCACTATCAGAAAGCTTGGCTTGACTGAAGAAGTCAAACCAACCAGGATATGTCTCCAACTTGCTGATGGCTCCATTAAATACCCATCAGACATAATTGAGGACATGATTGTCAAGGTTGGGCCATTTGCCTTTCCCACTGACTTTGTAGTGCTGGAAATGGAGGAGCACAAGAGTGCAACTCTCATTCTAGAAAGACCTTTCCTAGCAACTGGACGGACCCTCATTGATGTCCAAAAAGGGGAATTAACCCTGAGAGTCAATGAGGATGAGTTCAAGTTGAATGTTGTCAAAGCTATGCAGCATCCTGACACATCAAATGACTGCATGAGCACTGATATTATTGATTCTTTGGTGGAGGAGGTCAATATGACTAAAAGTCTTGAATCAGAGCTAGATGACATCTTTAAAGATGTTCAGCCTGATCTGGAGGAACTAAAGGAAATAAAAGAAATTCTGAAAATTCCTCAGGAAGAAGATAAGCCTCCTAAACCAGAGCTCAAGCCACTACCACCATCCCTGAAATATGCATTTCTGGGAGAAGGTGACACCTTTCCAGTGATCATAAGCTCTGCTTTAAATCCACAGGAAGAGGAAGCACTAATTCAAGTGCTAAGGACACACAAGACAGCTCTTGGGTGGTCCATAAGTGATCTTAAGGGCATTAGCCCAGCAAGATGCATGCACAAGATCCTATTGGAGGATGATGCTAAGCCAGTGGTTCAACCACAAAGGCGGCTAAATCCAGCCATGAAGGAGGTGGTGCAGAAAGAGGTCACTAAGTTACTAGAGGCTGGGATTATTTATCCTATTTCTGATAGCCCCTGGGTGAGCCCTATCCACGTTGTCCCTAAGAAGGGAGGCATGACAGTGGTTCATAATGAAAAGAATGAACTCGTTCCTACAAGAACAGTTACAGGGTGGCGCATGTGTATTGACTACAGAAGGCTCAATACAGTCACCAGAAAGGATCATTTTCCTTTACCATTCATAGACCAGATGCTAGAGAGACTAACAGGTCATGAATACTACTGCTTTTTGGACGGCTACTCAGGTTACAACCAAATTGCAGTAGATCCTCAAGACCAAGAGAAAATAGCATTTACATGTCCTTCTGGAGTATTTGCCTACAGAAGGATGCCTTTTGGTCTGTGCAATGCACCTGCAACATTTCAGAGGTGCATGCTCTCTATCTTCTCAGATATGGTAGAGAAATTTCTGGAAGTCTTCATGGATGACTTTTCAGTATTTGGAGACTCATTCAGCTCCTGCCTTAACCATCTAGCACTTGTTCTGAAAAGATGCCAAGAGACCAACCTAGTTTTAAACTGGGAAAAATGTCACTTTATGGTGACTGAAGGGATTGTCCTTGGGCATAAAATTTCAAATAAGGGAATAGAGGTGGATCAAGCTAAAGTTGAAGTAATTGAAAAATTACCACCACCTACCAATGTTCAGGCAATCAGAAGCTTTCTGGGGTATGCAGGATTCTACAGAAGGTTTATAAAGGATTTTTCAAAAATTGCCAAACCTCTGAGTAATCTGCTAGCTGCTGACACACCATTTGTGTTTGACACACAGTGTCTGTAGGCATTTGAGACCCTGAAAGCCAAGCTGGTCACAGCACCAGTCATCTCTACACCAGACTGGACATTGCCATTCGAACTAATGTGTGATGCCAGTGACCATGCCATTGGTGCAGTGTTGGGACAGAGGCATAATAAGCTTCTGCACGTCATTTATTATGCCAGCCGTGTTCTAAATGACGCACAGAAGAATTACACAACCACAGAAAAAGAGTTACTTGCAGTGGTCTATGCCATTGACAAGTTTAGATCCTATCTGGTAGGATCAAAGGTGATTGTGTACACTGACCATGCTGCTCTTAAGTACTTACTCACAAAGCAGGATTCAAAACCCAGGCTTATAAGATGGGTGTTGCTTCTGCAAGAGTTTGATATAGAAATAAGAGACAGAAAAGGGACAGAGAACCAAGTAGCTGATCATCTGTCCCGAATAGAACCAGTAGTTGGGGCGTCCCTCCCTTCTACTGAGATCTCTGAAACCTTTCCGAATGAGCAATTATTTGCTATTCAGGAAGCTCCGTGGCTTACAGACAGTGCAAACTATAAGACTCAAGGTTCTCCTTCTGTAACCATGGAAAGGAAGCATGAAGAGCTTCTCCCAAAACAGAGTCAAACAGAGCCCCCACATTCAAACTCTAAGTTTGGTGTTGAGAGGCCACAACCAAATTCTAAGTTTGGTGTTGAACCCCCACATTCAAACTCTAAGTTTGGTGTTGGGAGGTTCCAACATGGCTCTGAGTATCTGTGAGGCTCCATGAGAGCCCACTGTCAAGCTACTGACATTAAAGAAGCGCTTGTTGGGAGGCAACCCAATGTTATATTTATTATTTTCCTTTGTTATTTTATGTTTTCTACAGGTTGATGATCATGAAAAGTCACAAAATCAATTGAAAAAGCAAAAATAGAATGAAAAACAGAAAGAAAAACAGCACACCCTGGAGGAGAACTTGCTGGCGTTTAAACACCAGTAAGGGCAGCAAATGGGCGTTTAACGCCCAGTCTGGCACCATTCTGGGCGTTTAACGCCAGAAAGGGGCACCAGACTGGCGTTAAACGCCAGGAATGGGCACCAAGCTGGCGTTAAACGCCAGAAATGGGCACCAGCCCGGCGTTTAATGCCAGGATTGGCAGGAGGAGCATTTTTGCTCGCCACTTGGTGCAGGGATGAATTATCCTTGACACCTCAGGATTTGTGGACCCCACAGGATCCCCACCTACCCCACCACTCTCTCTCTTCTTTCTTCTTTTGCTCGAGGACGAGCAAACCTTCTAAGTTTGGTGTGGTGAAAATGTTGCTTTTTGTTTCTCCATAACCATTTATGGCACCTAAGGCCGGAGAGACCTCTAGAAAGAAGAAAGGGAAGGCAAAAGCTTCCACCTCCGGGCCATGGGAGATGGAGAGATTCATCTCAAGGGATGCACTTCCCTCCACAAAACTATTGGGAGCAAATCAACACCTCCCTAGGTGAATTGAGTTCCAACATGGGACAACTAAGGGTGGAGCGCCAAGAACATTTCATCCTCCTCCATGAAACTAAAGAAGATCAAAGAATCATGAGAAAGGAGCAACAAAGGCAAGGAAGAGACATTGAGGAGCTCAAGCACTCCATAAGATCTTCAAGAGGAAGAACAAGCCGCCATCACTAAGGTGGACCCGTTCTTTAATCTCCTTGTTCTTTATTTTCTATTTTTTGAATTTTTATGCTTATGTTTATCTATGTTTGTGTCTTATTACATGATCATTAGTATCTTAGTGTCTATGCCTTAAAGCTATGAATGTCCTATGAATCCATCACCTCTCTTAAATGAAAAATGCTTTAATCACAAAAGAACAAGAAGTACAGGATTTCGAATTTATCTCTGAAACTAGTTGAATTAGTTTGATGTGGTGACAATACTTTTTGTTTTCTGAATGAATGCTTGAACAGTGCATATGTCTTTTGAATTTGTTGTTTTAAGAATGTTAAAATTGTTGGCTCTTGAAAGAATGATGGAAAAGGAGAACTGTTATTGAGGATCTGAAAAATCATCAATCGATTCTTGAAGCAAGAAAAAGCAGTGATTCAAAAAAAATGAAAAAATAGAAGAGAAAAAGAAAAAGCAAGCAGAAAAAGCCAATAGCCCTTTAAACCAAAAGGCAAGGGTAGAAATAAAGTTGTGATCCAAGGCAAAAGAGTGTGCTTAAGAACCCTGGACACCTCTAATTGGGGACTCTAGCAAAGCTGAGTCACAATCTGAAAAGGTTCACCCAATCATGTGTCTGTGGCATGTATGTATCCGGTGGTAATACTAGAAGACAGAGTGCTTTGGGCCACGACCAAGACTCATAAAGTAGCTGTGTTCAAGAATCATCATACCTAACTAGGAGAATCAATAACACTATCTGAATTCTGAGTTCCTATAGATGCCAATCATTCTGAAACTCAAAGGATAAAGCGAGATGCCAAAACTGTTCGGAAGCAAAAAGCTACTAGTCCCGCTCATCTAATTGGAACTAAGTTTCTTTGATATTTTGGAGTCTATAGTATATTCTCTTCTTTTTATTCTATTTTGATTTTCAGTTGCTTGGGGACAAGTAACAATTTAAGTTTGGTGTTGTGATTAGCGGATAATTTATACGCTTTTTGGCATTGTTTTTAGTATGTTTTTAGTATGATTTAGTTAGTTTTTAGTATATTTTTATTAGTTTTTAATTAAAATTCACTTTTCTGGACTTTACTATGAGTTTGTGTGTTTTTCTGTGATTTCAGGTATTTTCTGGCTGAAATTGAGGGACCTGAGCAAAAATCTGATTCAGAGACGGAAAAGGACTGCAAATGCTGTTGGATTCTGACCTCCCTACACTCGAAGTGAATTTTCTGGAGCTACAGAAGCCCAATTAGCGCGCTCTAAACGGCGTTGGAAAGTAGACATCCTGGGCTTTCCAGCAATGTATAATAGTCCATACTTTGCCCGAGATTTGATGGCCCAAACCGGCGTTGCAAATCAGCTTCAGAATTCCCAGCGTTTAACGCTGGAATTGGCATAAAAATTGGAGTTAAACGCCCAAACTGGCATAAAAGCTGGCGTTTAACTCCAGGAAGAGTCTCTACACGAAAATACTTCAATGCTCAGCCCAAGCACACACCAAGTAGGCCCGGAAGTGGATTTTTCTGTCATTTACTCATTTTTGTAAACCCTAGGTTACGAGTTCACTATTAATAGGATGTTTTGACATTGTATCTGTACCTCATGACACTTTACACGTTTCTTTGTGTACCTTCCACGGCATGAGTCTCTAAACCCCATGGTTGGAGGTGAGGAGCTCTGCTGTGTCTTGATGGATTAATGCAATTACTACTGTTTTTCATTCAATCATGCTTGCTTCCATTCTAAGATATTACTTGTTCTTAAACCGGATGAATGTGATGATCCATGACACTCATCATCATTCTCAACTATGAACGTGTGCCTGACAACCACCTCCGTTCTACCTTAGATTAAGTAGATATCTCTTGGATTCTTTAATCAGAATCTTCGTGGTATAAGCTAGAACTGATGGCGGCATTCAAGAGAATCCGGAAGGTCTAAACCTTGTCTGTGGTATTCTGAGTAGGATTCAATGATTGAATGACTGTGACGAGCTTCAAACTCCTGAGGGCTGGGCGTTAGTGACAGACGCAAAAGAATCACTGGATTCTATTCCAACCTGATTGAGAACCGACAGATGGATAGCCGTGCCGTGACAGGGTGCGTTGAACATTTCCACTGAGAGGATGGGAGGTAGCCACTGACAACGGTGAAACCCTTGCATACAGCTTGCCATGGAAGGGGCCTTGCGTGCTTGAAGAAGAAGACAGTAGGAAAGCAGAGATTCAGAAGACAGAGCATCTCCAAAGCCTCAACTTATTCTCCATTACTGCAAAACAAGTACTTATTTCATGTTCTTTTGCTTTTCACAATCAATCCTGATAATTTCTGATATCCTAAATAAGAGTTACAAGATAACCATAGCTTGCTTCAAGCCGACAATCTCCGTGGGATCGACCCTTACTCACGTAAGGTATTACTTGGACGACCCAGTGCACTTGCTGGTTAGTTGTGCGGGATTGCAAAAGTGTGATTGCAATTTCGTGCACCACTCCTCCTAGGGACATCTCCGGCGATTTCCACATATCAGAATGAATCAACTCCAATATGTGCTTGCTCTGAGCAGTTGATCTACCAAACGTCAATCTATGTTGTTTGCTTGTAACGCAGTACTTACAAAATGGTAAGTTTACCGATTTGATCCCAAGAATGAGATTACAATCTATAAGAATCTTCAAGTCTCGTTCTGACATGTGGCCCAATTTGCAATGCCATATCATTGTCATTTCTTCTTGTCTTTCTGAAGTAACTGATGCCTCTGCCTCTTGCAAAGTATCTCCCACAAGCATGTATAGATTTGCTACAATTTTTTCTGCTTTTATTACCACAAGAGCTCCTTTAACAACTTTCAAGATCCCACCTTCAATATGAGTCTTGCAACCAAGTTCATCCAATTGCCCAATCGACAACAAATTCTTCTTCAAGCCTTTCACGTGTCTTACCCCTTGAAGTGAACGAATAGAACCATCAAACATTTTTATTTTGATAGTACCCATTCCAACAATTTTTAAGGCATGATCGTTTCTCATAAACACCGATCCTTCCAAGACAGGTTCATATGTACAAAACTAATCAGGATGAGGAGTCATGTGCCATGTTGCTCCTGAATCAACAATCCAAACATCAGTGAGATATTTGTTACCTTTAGAACCAATTGTTGCTTCGCTATACAGGATTTCTCCATCATCAGAGGTGTTCGTAACGCATCCTTGAGAACTTGATCCTTCTGGAACCTTCTCTATACTCTTCTTATTCCAACAATCTTTCTTGAAGTGCCCTCTCTTACAACAATTGTAGCATTTGACTTGCTTCTTACTTTGTGACTTTGGTCTACTTTGACTCCCACTGGAACCACGCTCCATTGATCTTCCTCTTGTCATCAACAAAGTCTCTGCTTGTTTTGAGTTCTCTAATCTATCTTCCTTATTCTTTCGCCTAGATTCTTCTTCAAGAACCGTGGCAGCCATGTCATCAGAAGAAAGATAATCAGTCAAAATATTATTAGTTAAGTTAATGATAAGCTGATCATATGAATCTGGTAGACTTTGAAGTAACAGCTCTGCACGTTCGTTTTCTGCCATGATATATTCCAACGATGAGAGTTGAGAAAATAGCGTATTTAGATTGTTGATGTGATCCGTTGTCGACGTGGACTCACTCATTCGAAGAGTATAAAGCCTTCTCTTCAAGAATAACTTGTTGTGAAGTGACTTGACTTCATATAATTTGGTGAGAGCATCCCAAATTTCCTTTGCTGTCTTTTTTTCTGCTACACTTGATAAAACTGAGTCAGCTAATGCCAAGTGTAAGTTTACAACAACGTTGTTATCCCTCTCCTTCCATTTTTCATCTGTAATTCCAATGGGTCTACCTTCAATTGCTGTCACGCAATTGTCTTTTCTCATAATGGCTTTTATCTTCAATTTTCATATGGAAAAATTACTCCCACTGAATTTTAGAATTTCATACTTTGTTGCCATTTTTTTAGACGGTAACTCGCAGCGGAAAAAAATATATTAATCAGCAACCTTTGACTCTGATACCACTGTTAGGTACCAGACAAATGATACAACAAAATATAGAGATGAAAAATTAGAAATTTGTATAAAATATAGAAACAATTGAATAACTTTCTTTGATAATTACAACTTCTCTCTATCACAGACTACAATAACACTCTCTCTTGACAAAAGGAGAACACACTTCTCTCTATCATATATAGGAGAAAACTATTCAAAGAAATATTATGTTATTCTATCTGGATGACTTGATTGAAATAAATTAAAGAAAAACTCAATTTATAGTGAGTCTCTTCAATATGAACCATCCGTCAATTAGAGGTATATAATTCTTTTCTTTTTCAACCATTAAAATTCTAAGGTTATAAACTAAGATTGTTTATTACCTTCATTTTATTTAGTTATTATTTATTTATTTATTTTCTAAAATTAGCTTTACTAATTTTTACACTATGCACATTTTTCTACCCATGTTCTTTCTGTTCAAATACAATTCCAGTGCTTAATTCCATAATATGAATTAGTTTAGAGACTTTGGTGATGGAAAAAGAATGATTCAATTGAGAATGAATGTTAAAATTATAAAAAGAATACACATTTATGTTTAACAGAATAACTCTAACTAATTTGAATTGGGGTGTGTAAAGTGAATCAGAATTAATAATTTTTATATTTTGTGAAGATTTTCATGTGTTTTAAATATTTTTAGAATTCTTTTGTAATAGTTACTAAAAACGAAAAATCGTAATTTACTCTTTTTAAATGTATGGTCCTGTCTTTCCAGACTTTGAGAATTTAGGGAAAAATTTTGATCTAGGAAGACTTTTTAAGAAACATTTGGGTTCAATGTAAATAAAATAACTTATTTAACAAAATGTAAAAGTATTCCAATTGTGTGTGTATATATTACTTTTGTGTGTGAGTTAGTTTTTGGAGTTAAATAGTTAAATACTAGAGTAGATGCTATGTTATTTGATAAGTTAACTGTTGGGGTTAATCTATAATTTGGGTGCATAATTAACCCTCAAATTATATGATTTTGTAAGTAACTACACCAACCAGCAAAAAACTTAGAAAACTTCATAGGCAAAATTATATCCTCCTAAAAATCCTGTCTAGTGATTTTTCAATTATTTATTTATTTATATGAATTTGATTAATTTGCTTAATTATAAAAAATTGACTAATTATACTTTTTAATCATAATAAATTTTTTACTATTTAGGTTACACAAAATGACAATCTATCTGAGTAAGGTGATAATATATCATTATCACTACTCGCATGACCTTGCGAAAAATTTTTAACCTGACCAAATATATATTTACCAGTTTCTAAGCAACAAGGAATCAGTGTCTTGAGTATGGTTGGGTTGAGTGCTTTCTTTTAATTATGCATGATGAAACTTTTGAAATATTCTGAATCTGATTTTAAATTTGAATTGTTAAATATGTTTTATGAATGACTTAATGAATATGATCTATTAATAGTACTTTTAATAATTTTTATTTTAGTTAAATGTAGAGACATATATAAGACTATGTTTATGTTGTTTGACTTTTTGTGTTTCAACTATATGAACTATTTTATCTTATTATTTTATTTGACTTTTTTTTAATTCTTTTTATTTTTTCTGACTTTATTTTGCAGGCATTTAATTTACTATGAAGCGTAAATGTAATATTTTCTGACAGTCAATCTTTGAAGAGCTACGAAAACAAAATAAAAACAAACTTGAGTTCAGAAGATGGTTTGAATCAAGTAAATCTAAATCATGATGGAATAATTTTCAGAGATGGAGGTGATAAATCAAAGTGGTATAGATCCACCAAAACCTGCTACATCTACGAATAAGAGATGAAAATGAAGCACTGATTGTGAATGTTAAAGGTAGGTGTATTCAAACTCTAACTTTTCTTTTGAAGCAACTAGAAAATCCTATTGGTTTAGTTTTACCAAAATAATATTATGTGACTTTTATAGTTACTTTATTTTTTCAGTCCACCGTCCTTTAGTAATTGCTCCTTTAATTTGCTCCAATGAATTTACTATAAGAATTGATATTTTAATTTTTTTATTAGGTGGTCCTTCTGCCAAATTAGATATATTTATTTAGCCCATTATATGTGTTCTTCTAGTAAATAACTTTTAATTTCATTAATCTCTAGTGTGTTAATACACCAAGCCTAGTGTTGGTTGATTTTATTTTCTAGAAGTTATACTTGTGTTGGCTGGTTTTCTTTATCATCTTTTTAAAATTTCTGTAATTTAAGTTATGTTCTCTTTATGTCTTTCTGAATTGCTGATAACTGTGCTATGAAAATAAAGTCATAATAATTTATTGTATATTTCTCATTCCTTTTGAATATTACAATCTGTAAAACTCTTTAATGCATGAGAATATTAGATGTAGCAAATTAGAGCCGATCAATAGTATTTTTTATAGTTGATGTCTGTGTGGTTTATGTATGGTACTGACTACTCTGTTCATTTTTTGATTACTCTGCACCTAGCCTATTTGTGTTTTTGTTATCTTTTCTTCTTGAATATGTATAATTATATATATATTTTTAAAAATACTAGATAATGTGATATAGTATTTTTTCTTGTAGTCTTTATACATTTTACACATGACCAGGAACATTTCATATCTTGGATAAAATAACTGGTTGTGGCTAGCATTATGGGCCTTAAATTGGTTCTTGTTGTAATACACAATAATTATTATTTTTATCTTGATTAATCATGCATGTACACACTAGGTATATATACTTTTAATTTATTGTTAACCTCTTTTAGTTTAATGAAACGTTCAACTATACAATCTAATTTTGTGGTTCATTAAAGTCACATTTGTTTAATTAATAAGTTCAAGATTTAAGAAACACTTTGAAACCAACCCACTGTGTTTTTATTGTCTAATACCATGTTTAATTTGGTATCGATATATGTATGCAATTTAGATTAATTACTGATATATGTGTGTGCGCAATTAATTTGATATATATAAGTTTGTCATCTATGCCGTTTTATTTTTTTAAATTTTGATTTAGTTTTTCTTGACTTTCTTCCATGATTTCAGACACTTTTACCGAAGAAATCATCACTCGCAAAATGACAGCAATTCAAGCTTGGGCCTTGAAAAAAAGTGAAAAAGTCATGATGAAATTGGATGCAGATGGACAAGGTTGAGATAATGGCTCGAACTTGTTTATGAGATTTCTTGGTCAAGTAGTTTGTCGAATTAGATTTTGTCCCATATCAATCAAAAAATGGGATAAGATACCAAAAGATAACACAAAAAGACATTGGAAATTTATTGAAGTAAGTGGTTTCATTTTGATGTGTATTTTTATTGATTTGTTATCATTTATTAATTGACTTTTTCTATGAATTATTTCAAGAAAAATTTTAAGTTTAATTATGCTCCTGGCGTCAAATCACTACTAGAAAACTTGTTATTACAGACAGAAATTTCTGACGGATTTTATCCCACTGAAATATAGACGGAATTTCAGAGGGATTTTTTTGTCGGAAAACAAAAAAATAGATTAGCATAAATTACAGACGGAAAAGAGAATCCGTCTATAATTCCATCGGAAAAATTAATTTTTTTCCGTGGAATGGTTACAGACGGATTTTTCGTCTGTAATTAAGTAGACAAAACGCGCGTTTTATTAAATTATTACAGACAGAAAATCCGTCTTTCCGTCTGTAATTTAAATGAAATCCGTCGGAAATATTGAAAACCCTAGTTGAAGATTAACTCCATTCACTCGCCATTCACACCTAGTTACTCGCCATTCACTCCATTCACTCGCCATTCACTTCGCCCTGCACCCCGTCGCCCACAGCCACCGCAGTCTCTGCCGTCACTGCAGCCACGCAGCCCCGCATCAGCCTTCGCAGCTCCCCGCAACCCCACAGCCTCGCAGCCCCTCAGCGGCGCAGCCACCACAACCCCTACACAGACACAGCCTCCACCGCCACCGTAGAAGATCCGTCGCCGTCGGATTCTGAGCTTCTTTTCGTTCCAGATCAGCGCTTTCTTTGTCAGATTCCCTTCGCGCAGCTTGTAGATCGCAAACCCCTAACTTTTCTATTCGTTCGTATTTTGTATTTTTCTTCAGCTGACGCTTCTTTTGCTCGTTACTCTCTCACGAAATCGGTTGTTTCGTTTTCCTCATTAATCATTTTTTATTCATAATTTTTCATAAGCAATGATAATATTGAATGCTGTGTACTTTGTGAATTTTGTTCATAAAATGTCTATTAAGCAGTTCATAATTTTGTTCATAATTTTGTTCATATTTGTTCATAATTGAGTACATATGAAAAGGCTGTTGGATGCGAGGAAATCTATATAGCATAATGGATGTTGGTGGTTAAATTGCGGTGAAATAAATCACGACATATATTGATCTTTTGTCAAATATCTGATCCTCATTCTTTTCTTTTAGAAACCATAGCTGATACATATCTCCATTTTGCATGAGCATTATTCTCTTGAAGAGTTTCTATCAACAACTATGATACTGCAGTCTTTTATTTATTTATATTATGTTATTTATACCATTTGGTGTAGGATTCCCAAGGCAAGTTTCCCTGTTGATTTGATCATACAAGTTGATCACTCCAGCTTTCATTTGCATAAGGTTTGTCAAATCTCTCATTTAATTCTATAGAACACTTGGTGTACTTATATCATAAGAACGATCAGTCTTTGTGTCTAATTCTTAGTAATATGTATAAAGGTCCTAAAGTTAAAAAATTATTCTCTTCAAAATGTTCTTTCTGAGAAGTTATTTTTAAGGGATTAGTTACTGCTATTAATAATAAATATTATAAAAAAAGACAATAAAATAAAATAATTTTGTGTTGCCCAGTCACTAGTTTTTCATTCTTCATTCCGTGTTACAATATTGTTATTCTTCATTCTTATTAATGTCTTGTATCATTCATACAGCTTTTCCATGGAAGCCAACAAGACATAACTACAATAGAGAAAGGTTTTTGAGGAGATACGGGTAGAAAAACAGAGAATGGAATTCTCACCATGATTGAACCTGATGACAAAAGTGGTATGAATGACTAAATCTTACATTCTCATGCCTTTGTTAGCTCATTTATGGTATATAACCATCTTATATGATGTTTATATTTGTCATTTAGTTTGTTGTATATAAACCCTATGTAGGCTAAATGGCATAATTTTATTTGATTATTTCCACTAAAAAAAAAGAGATCACATTTGAATGGAAGAAAAAGTTCAGCAACATCTGATAAGGTGTTTAGTGCGAGTATGTCTATAACTGTTAACAAATAGATATTGTTTTGATTTGTATGTTAAATTGTCCATATTTTGTATCCTAGAGAAATTATAATGCTAAATTGCCAAGGAGCAGATAATATATAAGAATTAACATCATGATTCAAAAGTGACAAATGTGGTGGTCTAATTTGAGTGAAAAGTGAGCTTTTATATATGATACCACTAATAGAGTTGTTAGAGAAACTTGAAATTATAAGATAGATCCTTTGATTATAGTGATATAGATTCCTTCCAGAGTTTGTTCATATCCTTATGGGTTTTATGTTATCATTATTCTTATGCTTTGTTATAGCTTGATTTACTTTCTTTATGCTATGTTTGCTTAGTGCTTTGTTTTTCCTATGATTTGCAGACCCTTGATGAGATTAAAGACAAATCACTTCGTAAAAAAGTTAGCAAAAGTACATGTAAAGATTTTGTTAGTTTGGTTCAAGCATGGCTAAGCAAACTTCAGGTACCACGCAAGTCTTTGCAAACTTAATTTTCTATTTTCTGCAATTGTTTTTGCAGCATTGATAAGGCGAGTCATTTAGAGTTACTTGATTAACAAGCCGAGTTGAATATTTTCTAATTGTTGTGTTTTGAGTTATCTTTGCAGACTTGTATCTTTATTTGGTTAAGCATCACCATAACTATTGGTTCTCCCTCTTAAATATCTCTATTTCTTCCCTTCTAAATACTTGTTCGGTTGTTCCAATTTATCAGTATTATAGCATTAATCTATATTCTAAAGTCGTGAGATCAAGAATATTTGTCAGTGTATAATGTGTGTTGTATTCCCACCTTGCAGTGCTCAAAATCATTACGGGGTGTTTTTGTTGAGACCAACCAAAGTGAGCTGTCAGCATTCATATCATATGCATTGGCATTTCCTAATAACTTTCTTGCCCTTGTAGACACTTATGATGTAAGTATTTAATATTTTCTTAGTAAATCTCTATTTTCTGCTAAGAGGAAATAGGAATGATAATCTCTCAACATTGCTTTGGCCAGCAATGTTCCATCCTTGTGTGCAAATCTAGCTGTTCTGAATTACTTCTGGTTTAGTTTAGCTTAGCTGTTTCTCCATATAATCAACTTTGCATTTCTTGGCAGGTCATACGAAGTGGAATCCCCAACTTCTGTGCAGTTGCATTAGCTCTCAATGAGTTAGGGTATGTCCGAAGTTGATTATTCCTCCCCTTCATTTTTATTGTCAATACTTGGTTAGAAGTTTCATATTGTGGTTTGTTAGTTTTTCCTGTTGATTTTGATTAATCGGGACACACAATTTTGTTATTCGTTTCTTATTTTCCTTCCATGAATTACTTCCTTCATTATTAGCTAATATGTTCTATTATGCCTTGGTGTTCCTTGTTTCTGGTTTAAGGATTGCAGATTTGTTTTGGCTTTGATTAGTTTCTAAGCATTCCTTGTTTTCACTTTAAGGATTGCAGATTGGTTTTGGCTTTCGAATAGTGTCTAAGCATCCTCAACCCCCTAAAATAAAATATTAGTTGCTTTGTGGTGCAGATACAAAGCAATTGGCATTAGACTGGACTCTGGTGACCTTGCCTATTTGTCTTGTCAAGCCAGGAAGATCTTTTATTTGTTAAAGGAAGATAACAAAAGCAAAAAGAAAGGAAATTAAAGAAGAAAAAAACTCTCCGAGAGCGACGTTTAAGGGAGTTCTACCAAAAATAAAAGCAAATAACAAAAACACATAAACTTCTTTTATTTCTTTGGCGATAATTTATCAATGTGTAAAGTTCGAACATAAATGTTGTTCGTCAAACTCTAATTCTATGTGTTTTGGTTTAGGATCAAGATAGACGAAAGAACCGTCATTTTCTTCGTAACTTATTATGTCGTCTCTATCTTGTTTTGAAAGCTAGGTTCCCCTGCACCACGCACTTTTGAGGCTTCATGGCTATGTTTTATATCTCATGTTCAAGGCTCATGCCATTTTCTCTGTCAGGTATTGGTGCGCGAAATTGTGAACAATACTTTTTCACAACTCTCATAATCCCCGGTAATGGCTCCAAAAACGTGGTAGCTCAATACCATGGCATTACACAACTTCGCACAACTAACCAGCAAGTGCACTGAGTCGTCCAAGTAATAAACCTTACGTGAGTAAGGGTCGATCCCACGGAGATTGTTAGTATTGAAGCAAGCTATGGTCATCTTGTAATTCTTAGTCAGGCAGACTCAAATGGTAATGGTGATGAACGAAAATAACATAAAGGTAAAGATAGAGATACTTATGTAATTCATTGGTAGGAACTTCAGATAAGCGCATGAAGATGCCTTCCCTTCCGTCTCTCTGCTTTCCTACAGTCTTCATCCAATCCTTCTTACTCCTTTCCATGGCAAGCTTAAGCAAGGGTTTCACCGTTGTCAGTGGCTACCTCCCATCCTCTCAGTGAAAGCGATTTGCATATGCTCTGTCACAGCATAGCGGAATTCATCTGTCGGTTCTCAATCAGGCCGGAATAGAATCCAGTGATTCTTTTGCGTCTGTCACTAACGCCCCGCCCTCAGGAGTTTGAAGCACGTCACAGTCATTCAGTCATTGAATCCTACTCAGAATACCACAGACAAGGTTAGACCTTCCGGATTCTCTTGAATGCCGCCATCAGTTCTCGCCTATACCACGAAGACTCTGATCTCACGGAATGGTTGGCTCGTTTGTCAGACGAGCACTCGGTTGTCAGGCGATCAACCATGCATCGTGCAATCAGGAATCCAAGAGATATTCACTAGAGCCTTGATCGCTTGTAGAACAAGAATGGTTGTCAGTCACCTTGTTCATGGGTGAGAATGATGATGAGTGTCAATCATCACCTTCATCAAGTTGAAGAACAAGTGATATCTTGGAACAAGAACAAGCGGAATTGAATGGAAGAACAATAGTAATTGCATTAATACTCGAGGTACAGCAGAGCTCCACACCTTAATCTATGGTGTGTAGAAACTCCACCGTTGAAAATACATAAGCATAAGGTCTAGGCATGGCCGTGAGGCCAGCCTCCCAATGATCTAAGATAGCATACAAAATGAAGCTAGCTACCAAAGTCTTCTTAATACAATAGTAAAAGGTCCTACTTATAAGAACTAGTAGCCTAAGGTGTACAGAAATGAGTAAATGACATAAAAATCCACTTCTGGGCCCACTTGGTGTGTGCTTGGGCTGAGCAATGAAGAATTTTTCGTGCAGAGACTCTTCTTGGAGTTAAACGCCAGCTTTAGTGCCAGTTTGGGCGTTTAACTCCCATTTGGGTGCCAGTTCCAGCGTTTAACGCTGGGATTTCTTGAGGTGACTTTGAACGCCGGTTTGGGCCATCAAATCTTGGTCAAAGTATGGACTATCATATATTGCTGGAAAGCCCAGGATGTCTACTTTCCAACGCCGTTGAGAGCGCGCCAATTGGGCTTCTGTAGCTCCAGAAAATCCACTTCGAGTGCAGGGAGGTCAGAATCCAACAGCATCTGCAGTCCTTTTTGGTCTCTGAATCAGATTTCTGCTCAGGTCCCTCAATTTCAGCCAGAAAATACCTGAAATCACAGAAAAACACACAAACTCATAGTAAAGTCCAGAAAAGTGAATTTTAACTAAAAACTAATAAAAATATACTAAAAACTAACTAAATCCTACTGAAAACATACTAAAAACAATGCCAAAAAGTATACAAATTATCCGCTCATCACAACACCAAACTTAAATTGTTGCTTGTCCCCAGGCAACTGAAAATCAAACAAGATAAAAAGAAGAGAATATGCAATGAATTCCAAAAACATCTGTGAAGATTAGTACTAATTAGATGAGCGGGGCTTTTAACTTTTTGCCTCTGAATAGTTTTGGCATCTCACTCTATCCTTTGAAATTCAGAATGGTTGGCTTCTTTAGGAACTCAGAGTCCAGATAGTGTCAATGATTCTCCTAGTAAAGTATGATGATTCTTGAACATAGCTATTTATTGAGTCTTGGCTGTGGCCCAAAGCACTCTGTCTTCCAGTATTACCACCGGATACATACATGCCACAGACACATAATTAGGTGAACCTTTTCAGATTGTGACTCAGCTTTGCTAAGGTCCCCAATTAGAGGTGTCCAGGGTTCTTAAGCACACTCTTATCTGCCTTGGATCACAACTTTTATTTTTCTTTTCTCTCTCTTTTTTTTTCGATTTTTCTATTTTTTTTTGAATAGCTTTTTCTTGCTTCAAGAATCATTTTTATGATTTTTCAGATCCTCAGTAACATGTCTCCTTTTTCATCATTCTTTCAAGAGCCAACATTCATGAACCACAAACTCAAGATATATATGCACTGTTTAAGCATACATTCAGAGAACAAAAATATTGCCACCACATCAAAATAATTAAACTGTTATAAAATTCAAAATTCATGCAATTCTTCCTTTCTCAATTAAGCACGTTTTTTTATTCAAGAAAGGTGATGGATTCATAGGACATTCATAACTTTAAGGCATAGACACTAAGACACTAATGATCACAAGACACAAACATGGATAAACATAAGCACTAAAAATTCGAAAAACAGAAGAACAAATAACAAGGAAATCAAAGAACGGGTCCACCTTAGTGATGGCGGCTCTTTCTTGCTCTTGAAGATCCTATGGAGTGCTTGAGCTCCTCAATGTCTCTTCCTTGTCTTTGTTGCTCCTCCCTCATGATTCTTTGATCTTCTCTAATCTCATGAAGGATGATGGAGTGTTCTTGATGCTCCACCCTTAGTTGTCCCATGTTGGAACTCAATTCTCCTAGGGAGGTGTTCAATTGCTCCCAATAGTCTTGTGGAGGAAAGTGCATCCCTTGAGGAATCTCAGGGGTCTCATGATGAGTGGGATCTCTTGTGTGCTCCATCCTTTTCTTAGTGATGGGCTTGTCCTCATCAATGGGGGTGTCTCCCTCTATGTCAACTCCAACTGAATAACAGAGGTGACAAATGAGATGAGGAAAGGCTAACCTTGCCAAGGTAGAGGTCTTGTCCGCCACCTTATAGAGTTCTTGGGCTATGACCTCATGAACCTCTATTTCTTCTCCAATCATGATGCTATGGATCATGATAGCCCGGTCTATGGTAACTTCGGACCGGTTGCTAGTGGGAATGATTGAGCGTTGTATGAACTCTAACCATCCTCTAGCCACGGGTTTGAGGTCATGCCTTCTCAATTGAACCGGCTTTCCTCTTGAATCTTGCTTCCATTGGGCGCCCTCTTCACATATGACTGTGAGGACTTGGTCCAACCTTTGATCAAAGTTGACCCTTCTTGTGTAAGGATGCTCATCTCCTTGCATCATAGGCAAGTTGAACGCCACCCTCACACTCTCCGGACTAAAATCCAAGTATTTCCCCCGAACCATAGTAAGATAATTCTTTGGATTCGGGTTCACACTTTGGTCATGGTTCTTGGTGATCCATGCATTTGCATAGAACTCTTGAACCATCAAGATTCCGACTTGTTGAATGGGGTTGGTAAGAACTTCCCAACCTCTTCTTCGGATCTCATGTCGGATCTCCGGATATTCACCCTTCTTGAGTGAAAATGGGACCTCGGGGATCACCTTCTTCAAGGCCACAACTTCATAGAAGTGGTCTTGATGCACCCTTGAGATGAACCTATCCATCTCCCATGACTCGGAGGTGGAAGCCTTTGCCTTCCCTTTCCTCTTTCTAGAGGTTTCTCCGGCCTTGGATGCCATAATGGTTATGGAAAAACGAAAAAGCAACGCTTTTACCACACCAAACTTAAAATGTTTGCTCGTCCTCGAGCAAAAGAAGAAAGAAGAGAGTAGAAGAAGAAGAAGAAATGAGGAAGAGGGAGATGGTGGTGTGTTCGGCCAAAGAGGGGGAGAAGTGGTGTTTAGGTTGTGTGAAAATGAAGGGTTGAAGAAGGGTATATATAGGAGAGAGGGGTGTAATGGTTCGGCCATTATGGGTGGGTTTGGGAGGGAAAGTGGTTTGAATTTGAAGGGTGAGGTTGGTGGGGATTTATGAAGGATGGATGTGAGTGGTGAAGAGAAAGATGGGATTTGATAGGTGAAGGGTTTTTGGGGAAGAGGTGTTGAGGTGATTGGTGAATGGGGGAAGAAGAGAGAGAGTGATGGTAGGGTCCTGTGGGGTCCACAGATCCTGTGGTGTCAATGAAAAGGCATCCCTGCACCAAATGGCATCAAAATCCACGTTTTGAGCCATTTCTGGCGTTAAACGCCGGGCTGGTGCCCATTCCTGGCGTTTAACGCCAGGTTCTTGCCCTTTCCTGGCGTTTAACGCCAGTCTGGTGCCCCTTTCTGGCGTTAAACGCCCAGAATGGTGCCAGACTGGGCGTTAAACGCCCAACTGCTAGGCTTACTGGCGTTTGAACGCCAGCAGCATCTTCCTCCAGGGTGTGCTGTTTTTCTTCCTGTTTTTCATTCTGTTTTTGCTTTTTTCATTGTTTTTGTGACTTCTTATGATCATCAACCTACAAAAGAGATAAAATAACAAAAGAAAATAATTAATTATAAAACATTGGGTTGCCTCCCAACAAGCGCTTCTTTAGTGTCATTAGCTTGACAGAGGACTCTCATGGAGCCTCAGAAATGCTCAGAACCGTGTTGGAACCTCCCAACACCAAACTTAGAATTTGAATGTGGGGGTTCAACACCAAACTTAGAGTTTGGTTGTGGCCTCCCAACACCAAACTTAGAGTTTGACTATGGGGGCTCTGTTTGGCTCTGTTTTGAGAGAAGCTCTTCATGCTTCCTCTCCATGATGACAGAGGGATATCCTTGGGCCTTAAACACCAAGGATTCTTCATTCACTTGAATGATCAACTCTCCTCTATCAACATCAATCACAGCCTTTGCTGTGGCTAGGAAGGGTCTGCCAAGGATGATGGATTCATCCATGCACTTCCCAGTCTCTAGGACTATGAAATCAGTAGGGATGTAGTGGTCTTCTACTTTGACCAGAACATCCTCCACAAGTCCATAGGCTTGTTTTTTTGAATTGTCTGCCATCTCTAGTGAGATTTTTGCAGCTTGCACCTCAAAGATCCCTAATTTCTCCATTACAGAGAGGGGCATGAGGTTTACACTTGACCCTAAGTCACACAAGGCCTTCTTGAAGGTCATGGTGCCTATGGTGCAAGGTATAGAAAACTTCCCAGGATCCTGCCTCTTTTGAGGTAGTTTCTGCCTAGACAAATCATTCAGTTCTTTGGTGAGCAAAGGGGATTCATCCTCCCAAGTCTCATTTCCAAATAACTTGTCATTTAGCTTCATGATTGCTCCAAGGTATTTAGCAACTTGCTCCTCAGTGACATACTCATCCTCTTCAGAGGAAGAGTACTCATCAGAGCTCATGAATGGCAGAAGTAAGTCCAATGGAATCTCTATGGTCTCAGTTTGAGCCTCAGATTCCCATGGTTCCTCATTGGGGAACTCATTGGAGGCCAGTGGACGTCCAGTGAGGCCTTCCTCAGTGGCGTTCACTGCCTCTTCTTCCTCCCAGGATTCGGCCAAATTGATGGCTTTGCACTCTCCTTTTGGATTTTCTTCTGTATTGCTTGGGAGAGTACTAGGAGGGAGTTCAGTAATTTTCTTGCTCAGCTGACCCACTTGTCCTTCCAAATTCCTAATGGAGGACCTAGTTTCAGTCATGAAACTTTGAGTGGTTTTAATTAGATCAGAGACCATGGTTGCTAAGTCAGAGGTATTCTGCTTAGAGCTCTCTGTCTGTTGCTGAGAAGATGATGGAAAAGGCTTGCTATTGCTAAACCTGTTCCATCCACCATTATTGTTGAAACCTTGTTGAGGTCTCTGTTGATCCTTCCATGAAAGATTTGGATGATTCCTCCATGAAGGATTGTAGGTGTTTCCATAGGGTTCTCCCATGTAATTCACCTCTTCTATTGAAGGGTTCTCAGGATCATAAGCTTCTTCCTCAGATGAAGCTTCCTTAGTACTGCTTGGTGCATTTTGCATTCCAGACAGACTTTGAGAAATCATATTGACTTGTTGAGTCAATATTTTGTTCTGAGCCAATATGGCATTCAGAGTGTCAATCTCAAGAACTCCTTTCTTCTGACTAGTCCCATTGTTCACAGGATTTCTTTCAGAAGTGTACATGAATTGGTTATTTGCAACCATTTCAATCAGTTCTTGAGCTTCTGCAGGCATCTTCTTCAAATGAAGAGATCCTCCAGAAGAGCTATCCAAAGACATCTTGGATAGTTCAGAGAGACCATCATAGAAAATACCTATGATGCTCCATTCAGAAAGCATATCAGTGGGACACTTTCTGATCAATTGTTTGTATCTTTCCCAAGCTTCATAGAGGGATTCTCCTTCCTTCTGTCTGAAGGTTTGGACTTCCACTCTAAGCTTACTCAATTTTTGAGGTGGAAAGAACTTTGCCAAGAAGGCATTGACTAGCTTTTCCCAAGAGTCTAGGCTTTCTTTAGGTTGAGAGTCCAACCATGTTCTAGCTCTGTCTCTTACAGCAAAAGGGAATAGCATTAGTCTGTAGACCTCAGGGTCAACCCCATTAGTCTTGACTGTGTCACAGATTTGCAAGAACTCAGCTAAAAACTGATGAGGATCTTCCAATGGAAGTCCATGGAACTTGCAATTCTGTTGCATTAGAGAAACTAATTGAGGCTTAAGCTCAAAGTTGTTTGCTCCAATGGCAGGGATAGAGATGCTTCTCCCATAGAAGTCGGGAGTAGGTGCAGTAAAGTCACCCAGCACCTTCCTTGCATTGTTGGCATTGTTGTTATTTTCGGCTGCCATTTGTTCTTCTTCTTTGAAGAGTTCGTTCAGGTGCTCTAAAGAGAGTTGTGCTTTGGCTTCTCTTAGCTTTCTCTTCAAGGTCCTTTCAGGTTCAGGATCAGCCTCAACAAGAATGCCTTTGTCTTTGCTCCTGCTCATAAGAAAGATAAGGGAACAAGAAAATGTGGAATCCTCTATGTCACAGTATAGAGATTCCTTTAGGTGTCAGAGGAAAAGAAGAGTAGAAGACAGAGGTGGAAAATTCGAACTTATCAGAGAGAATGGAGTTCGAATTTTGCCTTAAGGGATATTGTTAGTCCATAAATAGAAGGATGTGAGAAGGAGGGAAGTCATTTTCGAAAATTAAGTGAAAAATTTTGAAAACATTTTTGAAAAAAAACATTACTTAATTTTCGAAAATAAAAATGGAAAAGAAATCAAGTGATTTTTGAAAAAGATTTTGAAATTAGAAATCAAAAAGATCTGATTGAAAACTATTTTGAAAAAGATGTGGTTAAGAAGATATGATTGATTAAAAAAAAATGTGATTGAGAAGATATGATTTGAAAAACATTTTAAAAAGATTTGATTTGAAAATTAAAAACTTGACTAACAAGAAAAGATATGATTCAAACTTTAAACCTTTCTCAACAGAAAAGGCAACATGCTTGAAATGTTGAATCAAATCATCAATTGATAGTAAGTATCTTTAAAAATGGAAAGAGATTGGTTTTGAAAAAGATTTGATTGAAAAATTGATTTGAAAAAGATTTGATTTGGAAAAGATTTTGAAAACTGAAAAAAATTTGCATTGAAAAACAGAATCTTCCCCCTTTAGCCATCCTGGCGTTAAACGCCCAGAATGGTATCCATTCTGGCGTTTAACGCCCAAAATGCTACCCTTTTGGGCGTTAAACGCCCAACCAGGTACCCTGGCTGGCGTTTAAACGCCAGTCTGTCCTTCTTCACTGGGCGTTTTGAACGCCCAGCTTTTTCTGTGCAATTCCTCTGCTGTATGTTCTGAATCTTCAATTCTCTGTATTATTGACTTGAAAAGACACAAATTAAAAATATTTTTGGATTTTTAATAATAAGGACAAACCAAAATGCAACAAGAATCAAATAACAATGCATGCAAGACACCAAACTTAGCAGTTTGTATACTACTGACACTAACAAAATGGAAATGCATATGAGACACACAAAACACTCAAGTCAATGGAATTTCAAAGATCAGAGCAAGTAAATCATCAAGAACATCTTGAAGATCACTAAGATACATGAATGAATACATGCAATTGACACCAAACTTATGATGAGACACTAGACTCAAACAAGAAATATTTTGGATTTTATAATTTTGTAATTTTTTTGTGTTTTTCGAAAATCAAGTGGAAAAAGGTATCAAAATTCTTAACGAGAATTCCAGGAATCAGTGCAATGCTAGTCTAAGACTCCGGTCCAGGAATTAGACATGGCTTTACAGCCAGCCAAGCTTTCAAAGAAAGCTTCGGTCCAAAACACTAGACATGGCCAGAGGCCAGCCAAGCCTTAGCAGATCACTGCTCCAAAAGCAAGATTGATAAAAATCAACAAGCTCTTGTGATGATAAGTTGAAACCTCGGTCCAATGAGATTAGACATGGCTTCTCAGCCAGCCAGATTTCAACAAATCACCATGAAACTCTAGAATTCATCTTCAAGAATTTCGAAAAAAATAAATACCTAATCTAAGCAACAAGATGAACCATCAGTTGTCCAGCCTGAACAATCCCGGGCAATAACGCCAAAAAATTTGGTGTTGTTGCCGGATCTTGGCACTGATGTTACCAAAAGCTTGCTCAAAACTTGAACAATCCCCGGCAACGGCGCCAAAAACTTGGTGCGCGAAATTGTGAACAATACTTTTTCACAACTCTCATAATCCCCGGTAATGGCTCCAAAAACGTGGTAGCTCAATACCATGGCATTACACAACTTCGCACAACTAACCAGCAAGTGCACTGAGTCGTCCAAGTAATAAACCTTACGTGAGTAAGGGTCGATCCCACGGAGATTGTTAGTATTGAAGCAAGCTATGGTCATCTTGTAATTCTTAGTCAGGCAGACTCAAATGGTAATGGTGATGAACGAAAATAACATAAAGGTAAAGATAGAGATACTTATGTAATTCATTGGTAGGAACTTCAGATAAGCGCATGAAGATGCCTTCCCTTCCGTCTCTCTGCTTTCCTACAGTCTTCATCCAATCCTTCTTACTCCTTTCCATGGCAAGCTTAAGCAAGGGTTTCACCGTTGTCAGTGGCTACCTCCCATCCTCTCAGTGAAAGCGATTTGCATATGCTCTGTCACAGCATAGCGGAATTCATCTGTCGGTTCTCAATCAGGCCGGAATAGAATCCAGTGATTCTTTTGCGTCTGTCACTAACGCCCCGCCCTCAGGAGTTTGAAGCACGTCACAGTCATTCAGTCATTGAATCCTACTCAGAATACCACAGACAAGGTTAGACCTTCCGGATTCTCTTGAATGCCGCCATCAGTTCTCGCCTATACCACGAAGACTCTGATCTCACGGAATGGTTGGCTCGTTTGTCAGACGAGCACTCGGTTGTCAGGCGATCAACCATGCATCGTGCAATCAGGAATCCAAGAGATATTCACTAGAGCCTTGATCGCTTGTAGAACAAGAATGGTTGTCAGTCACCTTGTTCATGGGTGAGAATGATGATGAGTGTCAATCATCACCTTCATCAAGTTGAAGAACAAGTGATATCTTGGAACAAGAACAAGCGGAATTGAATGGAAGAACAATAGTAATTGCATTAATACTCGAGGTACAGCAGAGCTCCACACCTTAATCTATGGTGTGTAGAAACTCCACCGTTGAAAATACATAAGCATAAGGTCTAGGCATGGCCGTGAGGCCAGCCTCCCAATGATCTAAGATAGCATACAAAATGAAGCTAGCTACCAAAGTCTTCTTAATACAATAGTAAAAGGTCCTACTTATAAGAACTAGTAGCCTAAGGTGTACAGAAATGAGTAAATGACATAAAAATCCACTTCTGGGCCCACTTGGTGTGTGCTTGGGCTGAGCAATGAAGCATTTTTCGTGCAGAGACTCTTCTTGGAGTTAAACGCCAGCTTTAGTGCCAGTTTGGGCGTTTAACTCCCATTTGGGTGCCAGTTCCAGCGTTTAACGCTGGGATTTCTTGAGGTGACTTTGAACGCCGGTTTGGGCCATCAAATCTTGGGCAAAGTATGGACTATCATATATTGCTGGAAAGCCCAGGATGTCTACTTTTCAACGCCGTTGAGAGCGCGCCAATTGGGCTTCTGTAGCTCCAGAAAATCCACTTCGAGTGCAGGGAGGTCAGAATCCAACAGCATCTGCAGTCCTTTTTGGTCTCTGAATCAGATTTCTGCTCAGGTCCCTCAATTTCAGCCAGAAAATACCTGAAATCACAGAAAAACACACAAACTCATAGTAAAGTCCAGAAAAGTGAATTTTAACTAAAAACTAATAAAAATATACTAAAAACTAACTAAATCCTACTGAAAACATACTAAAAATAATGCCAAAAAGTATACAAATTATCCGCTCATCAGGTATCAATCTCTTTCTCTAAGAAAACTTGTTTATGATAGGTTATTGTTATGTACCATTTTCTTTTATTGTTCTATTTTGATGGGAATTCCCTTGTCCCCATTTTCATGATTTGTCATTATTATTAATATCTAAATTCTAGGACCCAACTATTTATTATATATAAACTTTAAATTTAGGGATCTGAAATTTTTTGGTCATGTAATGATAGTTATCATTCAAGGTTCATGAGAATGAAACAATGCACTAGATTATATAGGCTTAATGCGAAAGATAATTTCAGATTTCAGAGAAAATAGATGCTGTAGAGATCGAGGAAACAACCTTTAAGCATTTTTTGCTACAAAATCAATAAATACTACTAATGAGAGATTAGATTTACACAAATATAAATATGATTAATTGATAACTTCTAATTATGAGTTAAATATTTTTTATATATTGTGAGATTCGTCATACATCTTTTCATGCTTTGAAATCGTATTAAAATTCAGATTGCGAAAGTTTGGGTGGAGTCTCTGGTATACCAATCAGGGAACAATGGCCCCTAAATTTTAACATTATTTTTTTATAAATTATATATAAATTTTGGTTTAATCTTTCTTAAAATATTTATTTTAATATTTCAGTATTATAAAATTAATTTTATTTTATGACTTCTCCTCAAATTTTAATCTAAGTCTTTTTTTAGAGTGAGCCTAGATTAATCCTAAAAACTAGCTCAACGGATCCGATGAGGAATATCTCATACTTGTATAATTATCTAAAAAATTTATTTCTAAGAGATATAAGACTTATAATAGTTAGCAGTAGTATAGCATGTTAGTGTTATTTAAAGACTTGTTATTCTAATTTAATAATATTTTTTAGCTTGTTTCATCTCATGATGCAAATGATGACTCAATCTCAGGTATCTTTTACATGCAGTGCAAGATCTGGTGAGACTATTCTAGTCTAGAATCATCGGATCCACCGAAGTCATCAATCAATCTTGGGGATGTTCTTTGATTGATACAAAAAAAATGGAAGGTGAGCAGCACCAAAGATCAAAACTGAATAAAGCTAAGCAGATTGTGAGGCTAAGGGGAATGCTTCGTAGGTGGCACAGTTTTTCATCCTCATCCTCAACCTCAATCTCATCATCACCAAACATTTCAAGTAGCCCCAATTACAACATGATTGACATTTCTGATTACCAAGAAACCACAACTGATGATGATCCAACCTCAAAGAGGGCACCGTGTAATTGTAACTTGGATGAAGAGGATCACAAATGCGAAAGCCCCGAGCCCCCTCCCGATGTTCCGAAATGGTACTTGGCAGTTTATGTTGGGAGTGAGCTTTGGAGATTCATCATTCCAACTAGCTACCTTACTCATTCTCTCTTCAAGTTATTGCTTGAGAAGGCTGAAGATGAGTTTGGATTTAACCATAATAGTGCTCTCACTATTCCTTGTGAGACTGAGACCTTCAAGTATCTCCTCAGATGCATAGAGACCAACTATGACACCCATCAAGGTAGCTCCTGTAAGTTGATTTTCTTTCTCATCTTCTATGTATGGTCTCATCATAGAGACCAACTACGGGATCAGGTTGAAACAAATAAGGCTTTGTTTGGTGTAAAAAGCACATTCGATGAGGAACTATATACAACGAAGCTTGAAAAAGGACCTCGGACAAGAGAATTGGAAAAACAAGCCTTAAGAATAGCAAGAGAAATTGAGGGTGAGAAAACCCAAGATCTGCATCTTGCGGAGGTTAGTGTTGTTTCAACTGTTAGGTTCTTTGTCCTATTTGAGTTTTTATATACTGTTTAATATTATTACATGTGAATCTTCATTACATTTTCCTTCTGTTACTTTTCTTTTCTCCAGCTAACACTTGTTAAGCACATACTTGGGAGTGGTTGTTCCTTACTAAGACACTATTTGATTCATTTGGTAATTTTAGTTAGATAGTTGAGGCCAAATTGATATGTTTCTCTTGAAACCAATTATATACATGTCAATGGTTCAATTCCTTGATAATTCAAAGACACGAAGACAAAAAATGTTGTGTATGAATTGTTATGGAGTCCATGCCTGATGAGATAACAGCTTCCCTTATGCAATGCTTGATTTATATAATGTAGTTTAATGTATTCAATTGATGGTGGAGTAATGTGTGACACTGACAGTTAATATTCTGACTATATGTTATTTTTTAGTTACTAGGAGAACCAGGAACTGGTGGTTCATCTACACCATCAATGGTTGGTGCTGTAAAAAAATGGCAAAAGTCTGACCCTCAGAAATCCCTGGACACATGGAGAAGACTGTCAGAGGCAAATTCGCAGTTAGAAATTCAACTGAACTTTTTGAGTAAATTAGCAAAGGAACAATGGGATGCATATAAATCTGTGATTGATAGCTGCAGCAAGCTTAGATCAGAAAAGGTATTTCTTTCAAATCATTTGTGGTTGTTTAATTAATGGAAGTAACATCAAAATTAGAATTTTTACTCCTGTGGATGTAGAGTAAACTGATTGATAAAGCTCACTGTTAAATAACTAGAACATTTTGGCCTTATGGTATGCCTTGCATTAGATTAAATTTCTACATTCCTGTTTATTAGTTATTTTAATGAGATAGGACATCTTTACTATTAGACTTATACAATTTAGTTGACTTTTGATGGGTTTGAAAGATATTATATATCCAACTTTATTGTTTGCCTGGTTTTTAGTTTCAAGTGGTGTGATTGAATTTCTAATGCACATATGTGATATCATGTTCTTGAGACTACACTTCAGGCTCTCATGTTCTTGCTTTTCTTCTTGTGTTGATGTTGAAAATACAATTCTCACAGTGGATAGAGCAAGCTTCTGAACCCAACAAGGAAGCAGTTATTAAAGCATTGCTAGGTGCAAAAGAAGCTATGCTTGGGATTAGATATCATATGCGCCTAATGGGTGAGGCTGCAGGTGTTCCTGTAAGTTCCTTTCATTGATTTGGCACTTATTATTAGGCTTCTTCTGTTTGAATGATGTTGATTATAAGTTATATCTGCTGGTAGAATATCACTACTCTTTCCTTGCAATTCATGCAGATTGAACTAGAATCACAAACAAAACTGTTAGATGCTACACTAAACTTGGAAGGAGTGTTGTTGGGTGGAGTTCTAGGAGCAGGAGGATTTGATGCTGTCTTTGCTGTTACTTTGGGAGATTCAAGCAGCAATGTGACAAAAACATGGAGCTCACTCAATGTTCTTGCCCTTTTGGTTAAAGAAGATCCTTGTGGCGTTTCTTTAGAAAGTGCTGACCCTAGAACAAATGAAATCACTTCAGCTGTATCTTCAATTCATATTGAATAATTTATTGTAAATATTGTTTATTTTTAATACGATGAATTTGTTTATTTTTTGAAATATTGTAAATATTCAAATATAAATTAGATAAAATTTTGTATTAAATTTATATTTATTTTGTATGAAAACAAGTTTATTTTGTAATTAGAAAAAGTAAAAAAAATTCTATTTTATCTTACAGACGGATTTACAGACAGATTTTCTGTCTGTAATCATGATTTTCCAAAGTTTAAATTACAGACGAAAATCTGTCGAAAAATCTTTCTGTAATTACAGACGGAAAATTCGTCTGTAATTACAGACGAAAAATCCGTCTGAAAATCCACCTGTAATTACAGACGAAAAATCCATCTGTAAGTTTGTCGCCTTCAGGAAATGGAGGGAGAATTTATAGAGGGAAAATCCGTCGGTAACTAGTAAAATCTGTCTGTAATTTTCCGACGGAAAAAAATTCGTCGGTAAATAATTTTCGACGGGGCTTTTACAGAGGGACGAAATCCGTCGGTAATTTCGTCAGTAACCAAAAATTCGTCTGTAATAAAGACTAAATCTATCTGTAAATCTGTCTGTATTTATCCATTTTCTAGTTGTGAATGGGCTCTGAGCACCTTAGGTTATAGATGGAAGGCCCATAAATATAATTTACGAGGACAATACATCTATCCTAACAAAAAAAAATGCAGAAATTCTGGTTGCGAATTCATCAGACATACCACCTGTTGAATGGACTACTTTTGTGGACCATTATATGGACCCTAAAACAAAGGTAAATACTTATTTTATACTTTGGTATTTTCTTATTGAATATTGGCTTTGGTTCTCTGGTAACATTTATTTACTAATTTGTTGTTTTTGAAAATCATAGAAACAATGCTTACCAAACGTCAGATGGTAAATTATTTTTTTATTTATTGTGTTAAGTAATGTTATACTATTGTCATAAAATTAGAGTTTATAATTAAATTTGTGATTACCTTTTGAATTCTATCTATTGTATTAGGAGAAATAATTGGAAAGGCCTGTATGTCGAAGCGAAGTTATTGTATCTACTTTGCTAAAAAAAGATGAGAGTTATGTATGCAAGGAAGGACAACGATTAGCCGTAAGTGTCTGAAATTTTTTTACCTGGCTATATATATTTTTTAATGAATTAGTTATGTTAATATACTAGTCCAATGCGATGTCCATTTGTTTGTAGAAAAAAGACATCTACCTCAAGATCAACAGCGTGCTGCCACTGAAGGTATTCATTCAAAAGTCTTGGCTCATCCAAATAATACAATTAAAAAAGTTTGTGGTCTCGAGAACGGTAAGCGAGTTCGTGGTTTTAGTAATGTTACATGTCCTAATGATTTTGGTAAGTCAAAGCGCATTTTTGGAGTTGCAAATTGTAGAGGTACTAGTACTGTATCGCAACAGTATATTGCGATTTAGAGAAGCAACTTCAAAAAGTTAAGAATCAAGTGGCAACTCTTTACAAATTTCTACAACAGAAATATGATAATGAAGTACCTACTTTTTCTGATCATGTGTCACACACTCAGTCGGATTGATACACTTCATGCCTTGTTATTTTAATCTTAATTTATATGTAGTTTAAATTGGTATTAGAGATCATTTTATTCTTTTATCATTTATAATTATAGAACTTGGTTTGTTTTATTCTTTTACTATTTATATGAACAATGCATATGTTTTAACGTTATTACTTAGTCTGCTAACTTTATTTTTTTAGTATCTATTATGGCTATTTTAATGGTATTTATTATTATAAAATATTTTTAACATGTTAGTATATATATAGAAAGAAATAACCATGTGGAAAAAAACTATTCAACTAGTAATTATGTCCGAGAGTTTACTTTAAAAAAAATATTAATTTTAGCCACAGATTTATCTATGGTTAAATAGTCCATTAATATTGGTCACGGAAAAAATTGTGAAAAAAAATCAGCCGGTCAAATCTTTTTCGTACATATTTTTATTTTGCCACAAAAAAAAAAAACCATAGTTAAATAATCCATCAACATTAGCTACGGAGAAAATGTGACAAAAAAATCTGACCTACTAATATTAGTCATAAAAAAAAGTGTAGCAAAATTATACTTTTATATTACATTATTTTTATTTAGTCATGGTTTGAAGTGTGGACAATAATATAAAACTCGTGGCTATTCAAATATCTACACAGTTCACAAAAGTGTGGCTAACTGGTTAAAAATCATGGCTAAGTAAAAATGCACCGCCCTTGTTAACCACAGATATCTATTCATTTTTAATGTGTCATGGTTGCGATTTTTTTTTTTTACTTTAGCTACGGTTTTTTCCATGACTAAAACCTATGTTTCTGGTAGTGTATAGCCAAAAAGGAAAAGGGGCTAGAGAGAGAACATCGAAGACTAATAATTTTTTATATATATAATACACTCAACTTTTCAATGACAAAAAGTGTTTTAAAAATTATTATAAATTTTGAAGTATAACATTTTGAGAATAAATTTGAGTAACTATTAGTTTTTGAAATTAAAACTCGAGTATTATTCTAAGAACTATTTTGAAACTTAACTAGTATAGAATGAAAAGAAAAATCTACTAAATTCATATGGTGACGTTGCGGGAGGAGAAGTCCTTATCCCATGGAGATCTAAATTCTCATGACATGCAAACTTATAATATGACCCTTAATTTTATATGTATATAAAAATTTAAAACTAAATTTTTTGTTATTATTAGATTAATTTTTATGTTATTTTTTAACTTGTTGTTATGTTTTGTAATGATTGAATTATAGAGCTTTATCTTTTAAATTAAATTAAATTATTTTTTTTGTTTTTTAATTTGTTTTTAAATTATCTATTAATATCCACATATATCAATAAATAAAAATCTTTGAGAGGAATGAAACGAAAATAGGAACATTTTTCTTACTCAGAATGGGAGTCGGGGAAAGGTACACTTCAGACGAAATCTCATAATTCTCAATTTCTCATTGTTGTCCCAATATACGCACAGACTCATTAATAATGATAATTAGACAACGTGGAAAGTAGGTCTAAAATCAGTCTAATTATTTAGTGTGTATTAAATATGCTATTTTTTATAAATTATTAGATTTTATTAAATAAAAATTGAAGAATGTTATAAAAGAGAAGTATTGATAAATTTTATAAATATAAAATATATTAGTGTATATATATATATATTATATATATATATATATATATATATTAATACAGAATATTTTAAAAATAACAAGTATAATCTTTTACTTTAAAATAAATATAAAACATATAAATATATATAAATATTTTTTATTTATTAAGATTAACTATTATACAGTACTATTTTTAATTACATAATATAAAAAATTTAATTATTTTATATAACTTGAAAATAATTAAATTATTTCATATTATTAAATATTAATTAGATTATTCGTTAAAAAATATTTATTAATAGTTAAATTTATTAAAAATATATTATTATATAACATAAATTTTTATTCAAATATTTGTAAATATACATTTTATTCAAAATAAAATATATAATATTATTTCTCAAAATTAATTATTATATAATATTTGAAAAAACGTATAATATTTTCATGTATTATATATAATTTGAAAAAATATTTTGACAAAATTAATTTTGGAAATATTAAACGTGTAATATTTTCATGTATTATATGTCACAATAAATGTGTAATATTACAATAAAAATTTGAAAAAACAAAAAAAATATTTTTATGTATTATATATAATATTTTAAATAAATTTTATTTTTATAAATATTTTGATAAAAGATTATATTATATAATAATATTACAATCAAATGGTAATTTTATTGATATAATACTTTAATTATGACTTGTTTGGTAGGTCGGTTATCGGACGGTTCGGGAGAATCCTTGATTCGATAGGTGGGGTGCGGACTGGGACCAGGTCGCGAGGGTGAAACTGGAGTAGCTGACGTTCCGAGTTCGGGATGTGAAGGGGGGTGTCACCTGCAATGACACTCCGATGCTCAAGTCAGTAAGTGTGCAGGCAAAAAAGGGTAAGGTGTTTTGGGTGACGTACATTGGGGGAGGGGTAGGACCCTCCCCTTATATACTGTGTCAGAAGTAGGTCCCACCAGAGAAGACCCACCTTCCTCGAAGCTTTCTCATACAGCTATAGTGATGAGCTGTCAAGGACGCATGTCCGGGTCGGTGGCTAAGCAGCTCGCACCCGACTGTTCGGGTCGGGTGGTCTACGTGTCGGGTTGGCCTGCAATCTGTTTGGGCCAGGCCGCAACAGTGCCCCCACGCGCCAGCAATAGTCATGAGGGCTGTTGTTGGCATGTTGTCTTTTATTTTGCGTGTTGTCGCGAGGTTGGCCATCCGTAGGAGGAACGTGCCTCTTGCGTGCGTTTGTTTGTTGCTAGGGTGATCATTCGTCGCCTCGTTCCTCGCACCGAGCATTAAATGCTCATAATGGGTTAAAAAATCCTATGCGCAAAGACCATTTTGTCCCAGTCCTTTCACGCCTCTTGAGTGGCAGTTTTAAACCGTTCGTTTCTTTTTCCTTTCCTATTCTTGCCTCTCCTATCTTCATCTTCTTCTCTCTCAAGTACCCAGTGCATCATTTCTGCATCCTTGTGTGTTCCTTTCTCTTTCGGGTTTCTGCAACTATTCCAGGTAAATATCAATCCCTTCTCCTTTTTCCTTCATCATTGGTTCTTCTGTTTGCATGCTACTTGTTTGCTTTGTATGATAAATGGCCTTAGTATTGAGTAGGTGCGTTAGGGGGGTCACCATTCTAGGATATTAGTTTTTAGGCTTTTGCTTGGATTTTGCTTTAGCCCTATTTGATTTTAGTTATTGGATAGGCTAAATATAGTTTCTGGGTTTTTTCTGAGCTCCCAACCTCATAGACTAACTGAGTGGTACCCCCACTGTAGGTATGCCTCGCGTCGTCTCCCGAGCTTCTACCTCCGCCGCGGGTTACGACCCATACGCTTGGGTGGCTTTCGACTTGAGGGACTCTCCGAACCAGATGGGTGAGGAGGAGCTGATCGAGTTTCGTCAGGCCAAGTACCTGTGCGGGGGTACTGACGAGGGGGCCAATTATGACGTATTCGTTCCTGCCCCTCACGAGCGGCTGTACGAACTCAACTTCCAAGCCCCCGGGTTACCGACTATTTTTGGTTTTACAAAGCCATGTTCACCCAAGTGGGGATCCACATCCCCTTCTCTGCTTTTCAAATGGGGCTCCTTAGTCAGATCTCCGTGGCGCCGTCGCAGCTGCATCTGAACAGTTGGGCTTCGATCTGCTGTTTCGAGATGGTGTGTGAATACCTAGAGCTGCTGGTGTCCGTCGACGTTTTCCTTTACTTTTTTAATCTCACGAATCCTTCCAAGGAGGGGAAGGAGAGAAAAAGGTTCATGTCTTTCCAATCTGCCCAAGGTCGGAGGATCTTTGGCTTGTTCGAGGACTCTTATCACAGGTTCAAGGACAAGTATTTTAAGGTGCGTCCAGTCAAAGGTCGCTACCCCTTCTGGTTGTCATTAGAGGGGGAATGCCTCATCCCGACGTATTGAAGTTTCGGGGTGGAGTCTAATGCTTTTATTACGGTGACCTACAAGGGGATGTCTGCTGTGGATAAGAAAATTGCCCACGTGTTGTGGGCCGTTTTTGGGAGAAACCACGTGAATCGCCACCTTCTTATGGGTAACCGGGAGGTCGCCCGAAATTATATTTGTGAGTAATTTTTCTTGTTTCTTGCATGGTTGTTGCTTTGGTTAGTTACGCCGATTAAACGATTAGCTTGTTTATTTATCTGTTGCAGTGGGAATGTCTGCCGAGGTGACAGGCCTTGAGAGCTTGTACAAAACCTTTTTGGAGAAAAGTGATGGGAAGAAGGCTGACGAGCAGCCGGAAGCCCCTCCCGGGAACAAGAAGGATCAGGCGGCACCTTCACCCCGTGACATCGTCATGTCTGATAAACCTTCTAAGGAGGCGCATGTTTCTCCAGTTCATGGGGAGGCGGCCGGCACCGGGCACTCGTCCTCTGCTCAACAGGTCAAGGAAGACGACTTGAGGGTCATCCCCACCCCCAAGAGGCAGAGGTCACTCTCCAGCCCCGAAGGGGCTCTCACCGTGATGGAAAGAAACTTCGATGCCGGGACGTTTATAGACTCCCAGTTGCTTTCTGGTACGGAGGAACACTTCCATGGCACGGACCTTGTGGGGTAGGCTCGATGGATGTATCGTACCCTCCTTCGTGGTGCGGCCATAGCTCGGAAGGCAGAGTTTGAGTTGTCAGGTATGAAGTCGCTATGCAGGAAGCTCGATTCTGCTGTTACAGCCAACAACCAATTCAAGACTCAAGTTGAGACGCTTTGGGGGCAGCTGTCCGAGGCGAAGGAGAAACTTAAGACTGCCGAGGAGAAGGCTGCGTCTGCTCGGGAAAAATTGAAGACTGCTGATACTACCGTATTCTGGCTAACCGAGCGGGAGATGAATTTGGAAAGCCAGCTTAACACCGCGCAAGGTCGGGTGGTCGCTTTAGAGAAGGAGCGTGACACGGCCGTTTCATCGGCTAAGGCCGCTTAAGCTGAGGTCGGGGGTTGAAGAAGAAGCATAAGGAGATCAGAGAGCAAGGAAAGAGCGCGATCTTCATGACCGAGGAGGCTCTCAAGGCTCAGATGAAGATCGTGGCTCCCGATTTTGACACGTCGGCAATTGGGGTTTTCAAAACGATCAAGGATGGCAAGATTATCGACATGCCCAAAAAATGAACTCTTGTACCTTATGCTCTTGTATGGATTTGTGGTTTTGTTGTAGAACTTCTGAAACTACTTTTGTTATACTTTATTAGTCACTTGGTCGGCTTGTAATTATCGTCTTTATCCGTTTATCTGGTAGTGCTTTGGTTTTGTTTTGTTACCGTTTTGTCGGTGTATGCTTGTCGCTCGTTGTTTGTTTACCATTATGTTGGTATCTTTGGCGAAGCCACGTCGTGGCTTTGCTATTATCGTGGCTGTTTGTTATGGCTTTAATTTGGTTGGCTCCTGGGGTGATCAGTCCCGGGGCGCCGTACTGTTGTCCCATTTACCATTCGTTATGAGGAAATGTTGTCGTGGGACGCATAATTGGGGAAGAATAAAAGGAGAAATTTGTTAAGTAAACATTAATCGACAGTTAAACAGGTCTATATCCATGGTAAGCGTGTAACAATAGTAAATCACTGAGCTCGTCAAACCGCCTAGTCAGCGTGCTTGAACTAGGAATAAAATCGTCTCAAGTTACTTGTATTCCATGTTCTTGGGATTTCCTTGCCGTCGAGCTTCTCCAATTTGTAGGCGCCTTTGCCGAGCACTTCTCTGGCCCTGTAGGGGCTTTCCCAGTTTGCCGCCAGTTTTCCTTCCCCTTGGGTCGGTAGTCCTATGTTGTTGCGTCGCAAGATGATGTCATTTTCTCCAAATTTCCTCTTGAGCACTTTGGTGTTGTAGCACAGGGCCATTCTTTGCTTCAGTGCTACTTCTGTCAAATGGGCCATCTCCCTGGCCTCATCCACCAGGTCCTTTTTTACTGCTTATTCTACTCCCTTGAGAAGTAACCGCGGGCTCGGCTCGCCGATCTCCACGGGTTTCATCATGTCCACCCCGTACATCAGGCGGAAGGGGGTTTCTCCCGTGGAGGAATGCTCGGTTGTACGGTAAGACCAAAGGACCGAGGCGAGTTCGTCGGCCCATGCACCTTTTTTGTTATCCAGCCGCTTCTTGAGGCCCAGCAAGATGACCTTATTTGTGGATTCGACTTGCCCATTCGTATGGGGATGCTCTATCGAAGAGAATTTCTATTTTATACCCAGGCCGGCGAGGAATTCTATGAACTTCTTGTCAGTGAATTGCGTTCCGTTGTTTGAGATGACGACTTCCGGAATGCCGAATCGAGTTATCACCTGCCTCCACATGATCTTTCTACAATTGGAGGATGACACGCTGGCCAGTGGTTTGGCCTCTATCCATTTGGTGTAGTAGTCGATGGCAACTATGAGATATTTGACTTGTCCCGAACCAACCGGGAAAGGTCCCAAAAGGTCGACTTTCCATTGTGCGAAAGGTCGGGAGGACGTCAGAAGACTTAGTTCGGAAGCAGGTGCTCTGTGGAAGTTAGCGTTCTCCTAACACTTGACGCATTTTCTCACGAATTCTTTGGAATCTTCCATCATTGATGGCCAGTAGTATCCAACTCGGATGAGCTTTCTCGCTAGGGCTTTGCCCCCGATATGGTGGCTGCAGCACCCTTTGTAGACTTCTCTGAGTACGTAATCCGTCTGGTCGGGGTGTAGGCACTTCAATAGGGGCTGGCTGAGTCCCTTTTAAATAGTTGTCCCTGTATGGTTGTATATTTGGCTGCCTCCATTCTCAACGCTTTAGCTGCCTTCTCGTCGTCAGGGAGTCTGCCATTTTCCAGGAAATCAATGATGGGGTCCAACCAATAGGGGCCTAACTTTGTCAAGTGGAGGGCAACTGCTGGTTTCTTTACCATGCCTTGGATGAGAGATCGGTTGCCAACTCCCGGTTTCGTGCTTGCTAGCTTAGATAGGAGGTATGCCCGTGTGTTCATTTCCCTTGGAACGTGTTGGATCGTGACCTCCTCGAACTGCTTGCTCAACTCTCTAACCTTCTCCAAGTACTTTTGTAACAGCGAGTCTCTGGCTTGGTAGCTTCCATTTACTTGCGAGGTAACGACCTGTGAGTCGCTACACACCTCTAGCCTCGTCACCCCAACTTCCCGAGCTAAGGTTAGGCCTCCCAAGAGGGCCTCGTACTCTGCTTGGTTGTTTGATACCGGAAACTCAAACTTGATCGATTGTTCGTATATGACCCCGGCAGGGCTTTCCAAGATGATCCCGGCTCCTCCAGACGTTTGGTTGGAGGCCCCGTCTACGTGGAGCCTCCACCGTGTGCCTGTTTCCTCGGTTGGGTCCCCCATAACTTCTACCAAGAAGTCGGCCACTGCTTGTGTCTTAATCGTATGCCAGGGCTCATACCACAAGTCGTACTGGGAAAGCTCAATGGCCCAAGTAATCATTCTTCCCGTTAAATCGGGTTTTTGGAGCACTTGACGGATTCCCTGGTCCGTTCTCACGACTATCTGGTGGCCATGGAAGTATTGCCTTAGTCTGCGGGAAGAGGTCAAGAGTGCCAGCGCCAGCTTCTCCAATTTGCTATACCACAGTCTGCTCCTTGCAGCGCCCTACTCACAAAGTAAATTGGCTGCTGAGCCTTCCCTTCTTTCCGCACCAAAATCGCTGTAAGTGCTTCCTCCGTTATGGCCAGGTACAGGTAGAGTGGTTCTCCGACCTTGGGCTTCCCGAGTACCGGTGGTGCTGCCAGGATCTCTTTGAAGTGGTTGAACACCTCCTCGCACGCAGGAGTCCATTCAAACGCTATCCCCTTTCTCATCAGATTGAAGAAGGGCATGACTTTTGCTGCCGATATTCCGAGGAAGCGGGACAGCGCGGTGAGCCTTCCTGCCAGCTTCTAGACGTCTTTGACATAGCCCGGGCTCTTCATTTGGAGTATCACTTGGCACTTTTCGGGGTTGGCTTCCACCCCCCTTTGGGTTATCATAAATCCTAGAAACTTTCCGGCCTCCATGGCAAAGACACACTTGAGCGGGTTGAGCCTCATGCCATGTTGTTGGAGGGACGCGAACACATTTCCCAGGTCGCTTAGGAGGTCATCAGGCTGGGTGGTCTTTGCAAGGATGTCATCTACATAGACTTCCACCGTCTTGCCTATGAGATCGCTGAATATCTTGTTCATCAGCCTCTGGTATGTGGCCCCCACATTTTTCAGGCCAAATGGCATCACCTTGTAGTAATAAGTTCCTCCCGGCGTTATGAACGCTGTTTTATCCTCGTCAGGCCGGTGCATTGGTATCTGATTGTAGCCGGAATACAATCCATAAAGCCCAGATACCAGTACCCCGCCGCCGCATCAACGAGTGCGTCAATGTTGGGAAGGGGGTAGCAGTCCTTAGGACATGCTTTGTTGAGATCGGAATAATCCATACACATCCTCCATCTCCCATTGTGCTTTTTTACTAGAACTACATTTGACAGCCAGGTCGAGTAGTCTAGTTCTCGGATAAAGCATGCTTCTAGGAGGCTGGCCGTCTGCCTGGCCACCTCCTCCGCTCTTTCTTGTGACATATTCCTTTTCCTTTGAGCCGCTGGTCGGGCTTCCGGCTTGACGGCTAAGTGGTGTGACATGAGCTGAGGGTCTATACCTGGTATATCGGCTGGTGTCCAGACAAACAAATCGCCATTGGCCCTGATCATTTCTACCAAAGGCTCTTTCAATTCATGTGGGAGGTCTCTGTTTACGAACGTATACTTCTCCTCCATGTCCCCGACCCTAAACTTTTCCAAGTCCCCCTTTGATTCGGGTATGGGTTTGTCACCGACTCTAGCGTCCAGGTCGGCGAGGAACACCCCTGATGCTACTTTAGATTTTTTCCTCAAGGAGAGGCTGGCGTTGTCGCAAGCGACCGCCGTTTCCAAATCTCCTTTTATGGATCCTACATTTTCGTCATCAGCGACAAACTTCATCACTAGCAGCTTCGTACTGATCACTGCCCCAACATCGTTAATGGTTTTCCTTCATAGGATGATGTTGTAGGCTGTGGAGTCTCGTAGAACTACGAACTCAGCCATTATCGATCTTCGCCCCTGTCCTTGTCCTACAGAGACCGGCAAGGATATTATCCCGTCCGGCTTGATGAAGTGATCGCCTAGCCCTACGACACCGTGATGGTGAGTCGTTAGGTCGGCATCCCGTAATCCCAATGCATTGAACACGTTACGGAACATAATATTTGAGTCTGCCCCTGTATCCATAAGGATCTGTTTGACGAGACTGGTTCCGACCCTGGCCGTGATGACCATGGTGGGGCTTTCCAGGACCTCGTCGAACCATTGGTCTTCCGGGCCAAAAGAGATGGATGGAAGCCCTTTGGAGCTTCGCGCAGATGAGGAGGAGACCGCCAGGACTTTGGCGTCTTTCTTGTGCGTCGATCTCGACCTTGGAGCCGTGTTTCTCATGGTTACTACATTCACTATGGTAAGGCTGTGGTCGTTGTCCCCTGGCTCTTGTCGTCGCTTCACCGTTCGGGTCTTGTCTTCCCCATCGTGGTCGCGATTTCGTCTCCTCGGCTCCCTGATAAGGTGGGAGAATTTGGCTAGTTTTCCGTCCCTGATTGCTTGTTCCAGTGCGTCCTTCAGGTCGAAGCAGTCCTGTGTATTGTGTCTATAGCCTTTATGGTAATCACAGTAGAGGCCCTTGTTCCCCCCGGTTCGGTCCTTTAGAGGTCGGGGCTTTGACAAGATTCCCTTCTTGGATATCTGCTAGTAAATTTCTATGATGGTGAGGGTGAGGGGAGTGTAATTGGTGAATTTTCTGACATGAGGAAATGTTCTGGGTGTCTTGCTCGGACCGCCGTCTCTGGCGTGCTCCTTCTGCCTTTCTTCGTTACCGTGCTGCCTGGGTTGATTGTAAGAGGGCTGCCACTTGTTGGCAGCCACAACTTGACTGACTTCCTCATCGTTAATGTATTCCCGGGCTACAGTTTGGATCTCTTGCATCGTCCAGACTGGATTTGTGGTGAGGTGCTTTCTGAAGTCCTCGTTAAGGAGCCCGTTCGTCAGACAGAGACTAGCCACCGAATCGGTTAACCTTTCGATCTCCAAGCACTCATCATTGAAATGGTCTAGATATTTTTTGGTCGGATTGCCGGTCTTCTGAGTGACGCCGAGCAGATTGATCGGGTGTTTTGCCTTCGCGATTCTGGTGGTGAATTGTGCTAGGAAGGCACGGCTAATATCCGAGAAGCAGGCCACCGAGCCTTGCGGGAGGCTATTGAACCACCGTATCGCAGGCCCTGCCAGGGTGACCGGGAAGACGCGACACCTTACTTCGTCTCCTACTCCCTCCAGGTTCATTCTGGCCTCAAAGGCCCTGAGGTGCTCCTGCGGGTCTTGGGTTTCGTCATACCTCATGTCTGTTGGCTTGTCAAAGTGCTTTGGCAACCAGACCTCGATGATGGAATGATGGAATGGGGGTGGCGCCCATTATCACGGGTTGCCGTGTTCCCCTAGATCTCTCTTCGCCGCTTTTGCGATCTCGCCTCGTGGCGCGCCCCCTTACCTCGGGCGTAGATGATTGTGTCATGTCGTCTTCTCGGGTGTTCCTGATCTTCCCGGCTACTTTCTGATTCTGATCTCGAGGCGGGAGCACGCCGAGAGCGACTGCTTCGGTGGGAGGTTCTTCCTCGACTTTCGGGAGACTGGAAGTAGTCGGGGTCGGAAGTTTGCTGATGATGCTCCTGATCCGCGAGTTGGCGCTCCAGGTTCTGCACCCTATGGCGCAGTTCCTGCATTATCTTAGCACTGTCGCTACCAGTTCCCCCGAAGGGGCGTCTTTCTTGGGCTCTCGACTGTGGCTTGGTACGTCGCGGAGGGGACCTCAACCGTTCCCGAAGGGAGGCGACGGAGGCTGCACCCTCAAGGCCCGCCGCGCGGCCATGGTCTCCTAGACCTTGCACGATGTCCATTTAGGCGATCCCCACAGACGGCGCCAATGTTTGGTAGGTCGGTTACCGGACGGTTTAGGAGAATTCTTGATTCGATAGGTGGGGTGCGGACTATGACCAGGTCGCGATGGTGAAACTGGAGTAGCCGACATTCTGAGCTCAGGATGTGAAAGGGGGGCGGGTGTCACCTGCAATGACACTCCGACGCTCAAGTCAGTAAGTGTGCAGGCGAAAAAGGGGTAAGGTGTTTTGGGTGACGTACCTTGGGGGAGGGGTAGGACCCTCCCCTTATATACTGTGTCAGAAGTGGGTCCCACCAGAGAAGACCCACCTTCCTCGAAACTTCCTCATACATCTGTAGTGATGAGCTGTCAAGGACGCGTGTCCGGGTCGGTGGCTAAGCAGCTCGCACCCGACTGTTCGGGTCGGGTGGTCTACGTGTCGGGTTGGCCCGCAATCTGTTTGGGTCAGGCCGCAACATGACTCAAATTACATATTGTATAAATAAAGTTGGTTATTAATCAAGTTGGGTTAGTCTAGTGGTTAGTTCACTATTCTACTTAAATAAGTCTTGGGGGTTCGAATCTGGCCTTATGTTTGCAGCAATCCAATGGCCAACAGCAAACCCTTAGATGGAGTTCAGTACTGCGATAGATTAGTCCTTGACTTGACGAGTTGGCAGATACCGTGAGAAATCAAATATAGTTTGTTATTTTATTTTGTATAACTATCTATTATTTCTGACTGATTGAAAAAATTTAAGTTTTAATTTCTATGCCACTTTGGAGGGTTATACTTTACAATAATTTTTTCAATATTAAAAATTTTGATAATGATTCTTTATATGCTAATGAGTAGAGGATAATTTTTAATGAATTTTTAGAAATAATTTATTATTCTGTTTTAAATTTATAAGTTTGTAAAAATATAAATTTTCTAAAATTTGAATTAAAAAAACAAAAATTGAATTTCTATTCTTATTCGTGTTGATTTTTTTATATTTTATTTGAATCCAAATGGAGATATGTTTTTATTAATATTTAGTTTTAAAGTTAACGAAGAATAAATAAATAATTAACTTAATAATATGTAAAAATCGTAAATCAAATTAACTTGATTCGATTTACTACTAGTATAGTATATACATAATAAATCGAGTCAATTTGATTCGATTTATAAAAAAATGTTTAAAATAAAATGTGTAATCAATTCTAGTTTAAGACATTCTGTATAATTTTAAGCTCTATTTATTTTATCAACATAAGTTACTCAACATTTTCTTTATACAATATTTTATGAACAATAAATGCCCACTTGCAAATATTTTTAATTTCAATAAGGATTTAAATACGAATATTTAAAGTATATAAAATTTAATTGTAACTTTGGTAAAAAATTATAAGAACAATCAAAATTAAACCTTCTTATTTTGATTTCTTTAAATCCTTTACTTTGATTTTATCCATATTATTGTATACCTCTTTTTTACCTTTACTAGTCGTGGTTCTAAATTCGTGCACTAAACATTTAAACAAATTTTAGAGCATGCATAAAATTCCTATACTATTTAAGATTTTGTATTTGATTTAACACATAAAAAAGATTTTAACAGCAGAAAAATAAATAATAAAAAAAGAAATGATAGAGGTAAGAAACTAAAAGAAAAAATATTTAAAAAAACTAAAACCAAATATAAGCACTAAAAACTAATTTAAGGCAAATTACCAATTAAAAATTATTGGGAAATCAATTGTAGAAAAATAAATATAAAAATTTTCTGGTAGTGTTCTATATCATAAATGAATGTAATTTAAAAAAATTAAACAAATTAGACTGAGCCTGACTGGACCACAAAATAAAATCAAACTAGCCAGCTAGGTCGTGTCACCAATTTTTTTTAATACTAAATGACCAATTTAATTTTGCAACCAAATTCAATCAACCTATTGAACCTATATATAATAGTGCTCTTTCCTCTTTACCCACGTGCTTTCTGCGTCCCCCCCCCCCCCCCCCCCCAACCAATTGTTCTTCTTCTCTACTTTCATCTTCTATGATCTCTTCCTCTTCTGATCTTTATATCATTCTTTTTCGTTGTGGATCTATTTCTCTTATTTTCTTTGTTCCTATAATTAAACAAAAAAAGAATAAGAGTATAAATAAAAAAAATCACGAAACCGAAAAATAGAGTAGTAAAAGAAAAATTAATGTAGCAGAATTGATAAATCATAAAATTATTTTAGTTATTGTCTTATCCTTAAATTGTAGCAATAGAAATAAAGAAGATGATAAAACGATATATTTTTATTTGGCCTCCAAGTATAATGAAATTTATATCCAATTTTTACCAAAAATTATGATAAAGTTTTACTATAATTAACTTAATTACAATGTAAGCTCAACCTAATTTTCTAAACATTATAAGAAATGATTTTAATACTGTCAAATTTAGTGACAAATATTATTGGCGAATTTAGTAGTGGATTTTTCGACGATTATGAATGAAAATTTGTCCTTGGAATAACTTACCGTTAGATTTATAATTCCGTAACTAAATCCAACAGTAACACAAATTAGTGAAACATGACGTTTAGGCAACGATCAATACCTTATTTTCGAATTTATCTAGTAGTAAATCTGATGATGCAATTCTCCTAAATTCAAAATATAAAACCCTCCCCCTCACTTCTACAACCTCTCCCCTTCTCTTCTCTCTTTCTCTCTCACCATTTTTTACCTCTCCTCTCTTTTTCTCTCTCTCCGTTTTTACCGCTGGCCACTATTCCTTTCCTTGTAGCAATGTGTCTTTTCTGTATCAAACGAGTCCCTTTTCTGCATTGTTCTAGCCAAGCCACCAAAAGTCCTGACGTTGCTACAGGGTCTGTCGCTATTATCACTACTTCATGGGTCGTCGTCATTGCTGTTCACCATCGTTCCTCCTCCAGGTTAGTGTAAATTCTTCCTATTCTTCAATTTGTCACTTTTTTTTGTTAAAAAATCCTGACACTACTCATTAATGGTATAGGTGGGAGAAGTTTAACATTACCACTGCACTGTGAACTGCACCTCCCCACAACTCAACAACCATGTTTAAGTTTTTTTATATATATTTTTATTTTTTGAATTTTATATGTATTTTATTAATTTTGCATTTATTTTTTATTTTAAAATGTAAGTTTGTTCGAAATTTTAATTTTTTATGAAAATTTTTATTTTAAATTTTGTGTTTAAATTATGTTTTATTTTTTTAATTGTGTTTACATTTTTATTACTGGTTATTTTTTTAAATTAACCTAAGAACAACAACAATTTCTTTTTTTACATACAATCAACCACCACCACCAATAATAATACTAAGAACAACAACAATCACTCATAGAGGAGAACGTGTGACACAGAGGCGATGGAGGTACTGAAAAGCAAGTCCGAAAGAGACGCAAAAGTGGCAGTAAAGATGGGGCGCAAAAGTAGTAGTGGAGATAGCGACGCAAAAGCAAAGGGGTGGCATGGCAATGCCATCAAGTTGGAAGACGACGAACGATGGAGAAGTAGAGACAGAAGAAGGAAAAGGAGGCAGAGGTAGAGGCATAAGGAGGAGGAAGCAAAGGCAGAAGTAGTGGCTGTGGCGTGTGAAGAGGACAACGGCGATGGTGGCTGACAGATGAGGAGATGATGATGGTGGTCATGTTGCCATTATTTCTGGATTTGGTTTTGAGAGAGACTGAGACCGTAAGAGGTGAGTTTGGGGAGAAAGAAGAGGGTAGGTTTAGAAATAAAATTGGAAAATAAAATGTTGACTAACCATTGAACGTTAACAAATTAACAATAAGGATAAAATTAAAATTTATTTTAAACATTAAATATAAAATTAAAATGAATTAAATGTTAAGGATATTTTTAAATAATTTCGAAAACATTAGTAACAAAAACATACTTTATTTTTTTAATTTGAGTCTGTTTCAATTGATAAAGTTCAATTAAGTTTTGAAAAGAAAATTCAATTGAAACGAGGAAGAAAAATAGATTTGAAGATGAGTTCTGATGCGTATCATCTCCCTCTCTTCTTTAGGATATCAATAATATAAAATTTAAAGTTGTGTATGATCAATTTTTCAATTTGATCTATTCTTTATTCTGCTATTGTTAAAATAATTCTAGATGAATCAATTTGTTAATTACTTTTCTAAGTAATTTTAATTTTCTTTTTTTTTTCTGCTTTGTGATTTTAAAGAGGATAATAGATGTTAATGGCGAGGAAGTAAGAGAAGAAAAGCAAGTGATGGTGAGTGGTGGTTTGTTGGTGGCTTTGTCACGGTGGATAGAGGTGCTGGTGATGAGTGACTGAGTTAGAGAATAGGTGAGTGAGAGGAAGTATGAGAAAAGAGAAGAGGATGGTTTTTCTTTGTCATACTGTTAGTCACATCAAACTAAAACGTACTATGAATGTGCAGTTTGGATACATTTTTAAGTTATTTAATAGTATTTTTTGTCAATAATAAAATTTAAAAGTATTTTTGTTAGATATTTGGTGGTTAATCCTAAAAACATTAACATAGCACCAATAGTATTAGTAGTGAAAATATGTGATTTCTGCACAAATTTCGTATAAGTGATTTTTATTAGGTTTATAAATTGTTCAGCTAACTTAATTAATCTTAATTATTAAAAAGATTTGTTCACTTACTGCTACTGAAAAATTAACCAAACTAATTAAGTCTAATAATAGTTAATGTAAACTAAACCAAAGTAGCACACAAGGCTATTATATCTGCCACGCAAAAGGTGCACTTTGGTTCGAATTCCTGGGAGTAGTGGTTAATTATTATAGCAAAAATCTCCTTCAAAATAAAAAAAAGTATAATAATAATAATAATAATAATAATAATAATAATAAAAGATAAATATTTTATTGGTTTTAGTAAAAGGTCTTGAGTTTAGATTTTAAAATTGTAAAATATTTTATTGGTTTTAGTTAAAGGTCTCGATTTTAGTAAAAAAAAAAAAAGTTCTTGAAATTTTAGTAGAAGGTTCTAGAACAGGTGGAATGTAGTACTCGTACGCATTTTTTTCTTCCAATAATCTCTCCAAATATTCAACCTTTCAATTCAATAGGTAAAAATGATGACGTACACATAATTAATATTTAAAATGATTCATAAAATTGACTATCAATTTAATTTGGTGTTTCAATTTAATTGACTTAAATTATAGTGTAAAATTTTAAAGTGTAGCTCAAGTTAGTTTTTTTATCTAATTTCGTCACCAAAAAAATGAAGTAACTTTTTTTTGTTGATGTATAGTTTTAGCTCCTTCTTATAAATTCTCATATGTTCTTTTATAATGTTTTTTTGAATCTCATGCAAGTTGATCATTCACCGCAGTTTTTCAATCAATTTCTATTTGTATTCTGTCTCTCATCTGCCATTCTCTAGAACTGGATGGTGGATTCGATCTTTGCAGAGCTATTCCGTTCTAGAAGTAGAGGATTATGGCCATAGAGGAGGCAACTGCAATTCACTCCTTCTCAAGTTCGAATCAGGCAACATTGGCCTTCCGGTGCTCCATCTTGACTAATCTCCTGAGAGAGATTACGCCGAACACGTCGCCCTCATCAACAATCAAGCTCTCGATCTCCGATGCCTCTTCAGAATAGGCGTTGCCTCTACTGCCTCTCTTAGAGGAAAAAGAGTGGTGATGGAAGAGAATTTGGCTGGGTGATAAACCCATATTTTATGATGATTTTTTGGTTGAAATGAGTAGATTTTATCAACTTATCTTGTAATTATTCATAGAAAATACATAGTTTTGTGAATTTTTTCTAATTGTATCTGCTTAACTGTAAAAAATATGCTTTCTATGCTTTAAAATTTCTAAATTTAATTCATTGTTGTCCAATTCTATGCTTTGATGTGTTTGTTTGAGTGATTTAAGGTTTAGAAAGTAAGGATGACATGATGAAGAAGTGGAGAGAAAGCATGCAAAAGTGGAGAATTCATGAAAAAATGAAGTTTGGAAGATTTTCATAATTGTACGTATGCATAGATCATGCATATGCATCATTCACAATTCGCGTCTACGGATGGTAGATGCATACGCATGACCCCAATCTCGTGCCTCATTTAAAATGGGACGTGACATGCGATTTTTGGCCCAATTTTGGCTCAATCCAACTAATTTTTGAAGAATTTGAAGGCAAGACTCAAGGAGGATCAACCAAGTAGGAAGTAGTGGATAAAATAGTGGAGAATCATGTTTTAGGTCAATTCTATAGAGAGAAGCTCCAACTTCTCTTTAGAATTTAGGGTTTTTAGTTTAACTTTTTCTTAGATTTCGGTTTTAATTCTTATTTTAGTGTAGTTTCCTTTATATTTTCATGTTCTAGCATCTTAGTTTGTTTAGTTTCACATATTAATTTTTTTATTTTGTTAATTTTAGTTTATGAACAATTGTTGATTTCAATTTTTCTTTGATGCAATTTGATATTTTTATGTTTATTAATTTTCTTTTTAGTTGTTATTATTGCTCTCTGATGAGCGGATAATTTATACGCTTTTTGTCATTGTTTTTAGTATGTTTTAGTTAGTTTTTATTATATTTTTATTAGTTTTTGGTTAAAATTCACTTTTCTAGACTTTACTATGAGTTTGTGTATTTTTCTGTGATTTCAGGTATTTTCTGGCTGAAATTGAGGGACCTGAGCAAAAATCTGATTCAGAGGCTGAAAAGGACTGCAGATGTTATTGGATTCTGACCTCTCTGCACTCGAAGTAGATTTTCTGGAGCTACAGAAGCCCAATTGGCGCGCTCTAAACTGCGTTGGAAAGTAGACATCCTGGGCTTTCCAGAAATGTATAATAGTTCATACTTTGCCCGAGATTTGATGGCCCAAACCGGCGTTCCAAATCAGCTCAAAACTGCCCGGCGTTAAACACCGGAACTGGCACAAGAATGGGAGTTAAACACCCAAACTGGCACAAAAGCTGACGTTTAACTCCAAGAAAAGTCTCTACACATGAAAGCTTCAATGCTTAGCCCAAGCACACACCAAGTGGGCCCGGAAGTGGATTTTTATGTCATTTACTCATCTTTGTAAACCTTAGGCTACTAGTTCTTTATAAATAAGACCTTTTACTATTGTATTTTCATCTTGGTTCTTCTGGTTCCCTCTCTGGGGCCGAAGCCAATGATCACCATTATCACTTATGTATTTTCAACGGTGGAGTTTCTACACACCATAGATTAAGGTGTGGAGCTCTGATATACCTCGAGTATTAATGCAATTACTATTGTTCTTCTATTCAATTCAGCGTGTTCTTGTTCTAAGATATCACTTGTTCTTCAACTTGATGAATGTGATGATCCGTGACACTCATCATCATTCTCACCTATGAACATGTGCCTGACAACCACCTCCGTTCTACCTTAGATTGAGTGGATATCTCTTGGATCCCTTAATCGGAATCTTCGTGGTATAAGCTAGAATTGATGGCGGCATTCAAGAGAATCCGGAAGGTCTAAACCTTGTCTGTGGTATTCTGAGTAGGATTCAAAGATTGAATGACTGTGACGAGCTTCAAACTCCTGAAGGCTGGGCGTTAGTGACAGATGCAAAAGAATCACTGGATTCTATTCCAACCTGATTGAGAACCGACAGATGATTAGCCGTGCTGTGACAGAGCGCGTTGAACATTTTCACTGAGAGGACGGGACTGTAGCCACTGACAACGGTGATGCCTAACATACAGCTTGCCATGGAAAGGAGTAAGAAGGATTGGATGAAGACCGTAGGAAAGCAGAGAGACGGAAGGGACAAAGCATCTCCATACGCTTATCTAAAATTCTCACCAATGAATTACATAAGTATCTCTATCTTTATGCTTCATTCATATATCATCCATAACCATTTGAATCTGCTTGACTGAGATTTACAAGGTGACCATAGCTTGCTTCATACCAATAATCTCCGTGGGATCGACCCTTACTCGCGTAAGGTTTATTACTTGGACGACCCAGTGCACTTGCTGGTTAGTTGTGCGAAGTTGTGATAAAGAGTTGAGATTGCAATTGAGCGTACCATGTTGATGGCACCATTGATGATCACAATTTTATGCACCACTCTCTTATTTTGGTAGTTATAGATTTTATAATTCTTTCAATTTATCATGCTTTTCCTTTTATGCATTCCAAGTGTTTAATAAAAATATCTTCTTTAATTTTAGAGTAGATTTTTGCATTCTTGACTTGGAATTGAGGACTTAGGTGACCTTGAGTCATTGATGTCCAATATTGAGTTGGCTAAGACTGGTGGATTAAAATCAATTATGCTTATTTGACTTTTTCTTGATGTTTGGGGATGAGAAGTGGGATTAACTCTTCTTAATTACCATGTTTGTGGTTAATGACTTGGATAGGAATCCTTAACTCTCAATCCTTGTCAAGATGTCTTTTAGCACTTAAATTTCTTTGTTTGCTCTTTACTTTTTGTCATTTAATTTCTTGTCTTTTGCTTTTTAAACTTCTTATTCTCATAACCAATGATGCGCGCAACTCACTGCAATTTCTTTGAGAGACGACTCGAGAATTAAAACTCTCAGTTTTTATTGATTTATTTTGTGACAATCTTTTAAACTCGGGTAATTTATTAGTTTGGAACTATACTATCGACGAAGCAATTCTTTTTGAAAAATTATGAACCGACGTTTGACCTACATCAAGTTTTTGGCACTGTTGCCGGAGAATTGCAATGTGTGCTTGTTATTGGATATCGTTAATATGTTAATATTGTGAATAATTTTCTTTTTGGTTGTTTGCTTATTTTTGTTAGTAGTTAGGAGTGTGTTTTTTTTTGTATCTTGATACTCTTTTCTCTATGAATTCTCACCTTGTTGGCTTTGAGTTTGGTTATAACTATGTTGTAAGAAATGGAAACTTCAATGATGGTTCGTGTTATGGATAGGAAAATCAATCAAGGGAGGAGCCACGTTCTTATGGACGACCTTCATGACAACAACCTCCTCCGAACTACTATGGTCACAATGCACCCCATAATGCATACCAATCCAATGGGTATGGTAGGCCTTCTTATGGTTTTAGATCTCAACCACCATATGCCTACCAACCACCTCCTCAATATTGTCCTCAACCACCATACTCACAAGTCCCATCATACCACCAAATGCTTCTATATGATCCTAATCCATATCCACACCACATCATCAATCTTATGTGCTTCAAGAATAATTATATGAGCCATATAAACAATACTTAGAACCACTACCATTCCAACATCAATACTCTCAAACATCCTTGGCCAATTACCTCCATATACACAACTTCAACACTCTCACTCTTATGAACAACCTCCCATATATGATTGCTACCTTCAACAGAATCAACGATCTTTTCCACCACAACCCTCCATGGAAGAAGCTTTCCAACCCTCATCAAGTTTTCTCCAAGAGCAAGAAGAATTCCAAAGGAGGCATGATGCTATCTTGGCTTCCTTAGCAGAAACCATAGCTCGTTTAACCTCATAGAGCTCACACGACAATCAAAACACTCCTGTTAATGGATGTGAAGATTTAGTTTCAAGTGAAGAGCGTCGTATGGAAGAGAGCTTGAAACCCCAAATGGAGGAAGAAGCTCTTCAACTATTAATCCAAGAACAAAGAGAGTTTCTTCTAGAGCAAGAGGAATCCCACAAGAGGCATGAACACTACGTGACAATCATAGTTGAATCCGTAGACTGCTTAGTCTCAAGGCATTCATGTAATCAAGGTACTCCTATTGACGAATGTGGAGGATCAACCGAAGAACGTAGTGTGGGAGAGAGCTTGGAGTTTCAAGAGGAGGAAAAGGGGCCAAGGTGTGAATTACAACAAGTGGAGAAGGTTAAATGTATCGAATTTAAAGAAATGGTTGAAGAGTTACGAGGAGTTGAGCAAGAGGTAGAGTCCAAGATTGAAGGTACTTTCACACCAACTAGTGACATTAATAATCTTATTGAGTCTTCTTCCATTGGATGTGAAATTAATGTTGAGAAAGACCGTGCACAACCTTCGAAACATGACGTGAGTGATGAGGAAGAATTGCAAGAAGTTAGTGACAATAAGTGAAAAAGGAAGCTTGTCAAGAGGTGGAAGTTATCAAGAAAGAGCCAAACGGAATAGACACTACTTTAGCAAATTCTTTGGAGATATCCCTCACTAAGTGGATAAAAATCTTCTTTTTGAGTTTTATTAATCCACTTGAATACGATTTGCTAGAAATGGATGAGCAACTTAGATCTCTTTGTAGATTGATGAGCAAAAGAGAGATGGTTAGTGGTTGGCATCATAAATCAAGGCTCACTAGAGTTGAAACCTCATGGTTGGATTTCCAAAGATGGTGCAATGCTCAACTAGAAGAAGGGTACAAAAATAAGGTTTGGGATCCTAAATCAATTCTTTTTCAACTAATCTCTTTTCTTTTCCTAAGTACATAGCAACCGTGTTTCCAAATGTTTTGGTTAAATAGGCAATACGATTAACTTTGATTGATATTATTGATTGGAGTATGATTTCTAGTCGATTTTGTTCCATAATTTCACTTGCACATTCAATCAATTCTCTTTTCTCTTTCCATTTCACAATTGCTTGGTTATTCACCTAAGTTTTTATGCTTCTTGTTGGTTGCTTGTTCCTTTAACTTTCATATTTATCTTTAAATCATCTTAAGTACATTAAAATAAGTGAGTATATGCGTACTTTATGTAGTTGTGACATAGCTTTCAAGTGCTAGTGCATGAGTTTTAAACTGCGCGCAAACTTAAAATTCACATGCTTGCTTTCATCAATGTCACAAACTGATTAACTCACTTTATTTTAGTGATTATTACCTTATTTCGGCAATCTATGCTTCCTTATCTTAGAATTTACTTATCTTAATATATTTTGTTCTATATTTTTCAAGATGAGTGATTATAAGCAATAAGGGAAATAGAAGAAGGAATATGCCACAATAGATATTTCTAAACATTTCTGTTCAACATACTCATACATTGAATGTTGAACCATATACATTAATCCTTTTTGTATATATTATGTATTGAAAAAAAAAAAGAAAAAAAGAAAAGAAAAAAAGAGAAAACAATAAAAAGGGGATAAATACCCCAAAGAAAATTTTAATGATAATAATGCATATGTGATATGAATTAAAAAGAATGCATGAGTGTGTGAAAAAATGAATAATGGTAGTTAGGTTTTTCATTAGAGTTGAATAGGTTGTCATAGGTTAGATGGGAGTTTAAGTTAATCAAAGATTCAAATTTTAGTCCACTTGACCAAATACAATCCTACCTTTACCCTAACCCCATGACAATCTTTAAAATGTCCTCATGATACTTGTATGCATATATTGAATAATTGTTTATTGTTAGAATAAAAACAAGTATTGGAAAGCAAGATTAGAAGAGAATTGAGTGAATCAACCTATACATTTGAGTGATTAGACAATATAAACATCCGGTGAGGGATTCGATTGCTCTATTCTACATTTTCACCTTTTCTTATCTATTATCTTGCAAGTTATTATATGTTTTGGAACTCAAATTGATTCATGGGATTGCTTTCATTGCGATATTGCTTTAGCAATCTTTGTTTATATGGTTTCTTGAAAATTAATTTGTTTTGACCAAGTAGATACATATATAGATACAAGAAAATAGATAGAATAGATTTGGATAGTTTTCTTTCAATAAATGTTGAATATCCCTTGATCTTGTCTTTCTTGATGTTTAGCATGAGGACATGCTATTGTTTAAGTGTGGAGGGGTTGATAAATCCATATTTTATGATAATTTTTGGGTTGAAATGAATGAATTTTATCAACTTATCATGTACTTATGCATAGAAAATACATAGTTTTGTGAATTTCTCCAAATTGTAATTAATTGTGAAAAACATGACTTTTATGCTTTAAAATTACTAAATTTAATTTATTGTTGTCCTATTCGATGCCTTGATGTGTTTGTTTGATCAGCGATTTAAGGTTTATAAGGCAAGGATGACTTGAAGAAGTGGAGAGGAAACATGCAAAAGTGGAGAATTCATGAAGAAATAAAGTTTGAAAGATTTTCATAGTTGTGCGTACATATGGGTCATGCGTACATATCATTCGCAATTCGCGTATATGCATGGTAGATGCGTACGCATGACCCCAATCTCATGCTTTATTTAAAATGGCACGTGACTCACGATTTCTGCCTCAATTTGGCCCAATCTAACTCATTTCTGAAACATTTGAAGGCAAGACTCAAGGGAGATCAATCAAGTAGGAAGTAGTGTATAGAATAGTGGAGAATCATGTTTTTGGTCAATTCTAGAGAGAGAAGCTGCAACTTCGCTCTAGAATTTAGGATTTTTAGTTTAGCTTTCTCTTAGATTTAAGTTTTAATTTTTGTTTTAGTGTAGTTTTCTTTATATTTTCATGTTCTAGCATCTTAGTTTGTTTAGTTTCACTTGTTAATTTCTTTATTTTGTTAATTTTAGTTTATGAAAAATTGTTAATTTCAATTTTTCTTTAATCCAATTTGATGTTTTTATGTTTATTGATGTTCCTTTTAGTTATTATTATTGCTTTCTTGTTTTGGTAGTTATAGATTTAATAGTTCTTGCAATTTATCATTTTTTTCTTTTATGCATTTCAAGTGTTTGATAAAATGCCTTCTTTAATTTTTGAGTAGATTTTTGTATTCTTGACTTGGAATTGAGAACTTAGGTGACTTTGAGTCATTGATGTCCAATATTGATTATTAATTTAGGATTGTTAGTTGGTTTTATTTTCACTGACGCTAGTCTTTTACTAAGTCTAATTAGTGAGTTGGCTAAGACTTGTAGATTAAGATCAATTATGCCTATTTGACTTTTCTCTGATGTTTGGGGATGACAAAGTGGGATTAACTCTTCTTAATTACCATGTTTATGGTTAATGACTTAGATAGGAATCCTTGACTCTCAATCCTTACCAAGATGCCTTTTAGCACTTAAATTTCTTTGTTTGCTATTTACTTTCTTGTCTTTTGCTTTTCAAACTCCTTATTCTCATAACCAATGATGCGCACACCTCACTACAATTCCTTAGCTTTGAGAGACGACTCAGAATTTAAAACTTACCATTTTTATTGATTTGTATTGTGACAATGTTTTAAACTCTATCATGAGTCATTTGTTAGTTTAAAACTATACTATCGACGAAGCAATTTTTTTTGAGAAATTATGACTGACGTTTGGCCCACGTCACTAGGCCAATTTTGACGACCTTGGACTTGGGAGGTTTTGGAAGAGTGTCGTTATCAAGGATGATACGGTATCAGGAGATGCCATCGGAATTATAGAAGAAGCGAAAGTAGTTCTTGGCGTGCCAAGCCAATCGAATAAACTTGATGCAGACGAATATGAGAAAAATGCCGAGGAGGTTAAGGAGGCGCGAGAAGCAGGAGAGGAGGATGTAGTCACATCCGAGTTCGATGAGAAAGCTGAAGGCGGGAGCAAAACTCATGAGGGTGGAATCAGCCAAGAATCAGCATCTAAGGCTGAATTGGGTGAATCGTGACGCAGTCATGGTGTTGAGGAAGAATGGTGGTGGTGGTATGTGGGGAAGAGTAGGGAACATGATGAAATATTTGGTTGAAGACATTGACAGAAAGGAAAAACTAAATATGCCACATCATTTCTCTGGTGATAGAATTGGACAAAAAGGCCAATTTGAGTCACACTTTAAAGTTTCAGAAAATAATTTGGGTCAATTAGAATCTGGAGGCCAAATGGAGTTAAAAGTCAAATTTCGGAGATTATTTTAAGTATTTACTTCTTGTACATACATAAAGAAACGAAAAGTAATAGTATGTATAAGACAAAATTAATGAGTTTTGTAAAACCATAAAGAGAAGGAAGAATAATATGAACTAAATTTTGGTTTAGTCAATATTAGTTAATTTTTTAATTTAAAAAATTAAAATTTATGATTTATAATTTATGATTTAAAATTAAAAATTTATAATTTAAAATTTAAAATTTAAGATAAATAAAATAATTAAAAAAATATATATGTTGATCGTTGGCTTCCCAGTATTGCTTAAACAAAATTGCTAGACGATTAATATTTTTTTATTTAATTTTATTTTATTTAAACTAACACTACTTAATTCTCTAATTTTGTTTTTCGTTTTTCACAATTTTTTTCAATCCAATAGATCATTGACTAATTTAAAAAGTCAATGAATTATTTACTGTATATACAAGTTAAGACATAATTTAAACCTTCTGACATTTTTTTAAACAAATAAATGAGTTACCTACTTAACAATCCAAGTTAATTAGTTTCTAATTATTCACTTTTTTACACCTCTAAAACTTTACTATTTATTAAGTTACTAAAATCACCTAAGTTGAATTTATAATTTTTTAGGCAAATTATATTTTCCATTTATCTTCCATTCTAACTTACCTCAAAATTTATAACCGTAATTCTAAAATTGTTATCAATCAATGCAAGTTGTTATTACTAATTATTTTTGTAGGAAAACTGAGATGAATGATCTAAGAGTGAAATACCGGAAGTAGGAAGTGTTTTGATCAGTGAATGAGTATTGCATGATTCTCTAAATGTGTTTTCATTTAACTTTTATATAACAAATTGTTTTGCTAGTTTTGGCTTCTGATTCTGTTTTGTTATCACTCCTATCAATTTTAATTTGTACATTGGTGTGGATACGGAAATACACTGAAAAATTGGATTGATTGTAATAAAAAATACGTAAATATGGTGCGCGGCCCATATTTTGCACATGGTGCAGTTTCTGTTTTTTGAGAAGCAACGGATAGAATTTCATTCTGCCATGCCACGAAAGGATGGCGATTTCTCAATTATTAAAGATTTATTCTTCCAGAAATCACTAAGAGAATAAATTTGTATCCCACCAAAATCGTTGTATTTTTCAATCAAACCAATCGCCTCATCAAGCTAAGTCATGAATCTTCTTTATTTTAAATTTCTTCTTAGGAAATGTGTTGCTGCTACCATTCTAAAATCGATGGCTGCTGCTGGGCGTCGTCAAAACACAACATAAGACAATTATATATTATGCCACATTTTCATGAAATGAATTAGCATTTGGGTTGTGGTCAAAGATCCGCTTAGTTAAAAATTGATATTTTTTGCTTGCCGTCAATCCACGTTCATAATTACACTGAAAAATGTTACATTTTGTTAAGAAGGGACAAAATAGAATCGATTATGTTAAGTATACGTTAAGATCAGTTATTAAGATTAGATATTAATATAAAATATATATTTAATTATAAATATATATTAAAAATAAATTAAATTATACGTATATTTATATATAGATATATTAATAATTTATTTTAATAATTAATTTTAGTATAAAAATAATATTTTTAAAATAAAAATATCAAGAGTTCTAATCGGTCACGATTCTAGGCTTTTGTCAAATCAAAGTTAGACAATATCAATAATTAATTTTAGTATAAGAATTGATTCTCTTCCTTCAACGTTCAACTAATTAATTCTTTCCACTTTTAAAAGAAATCAAACAAAATCGACCATCGATAAAAACAAACAATGAAATAAAATTCGAGATTAAATACATAAATTGATTAGTCAAAAAAATAAAAAAATACATACATTGATTTTTTAAAAAATTGAATCAAACATTTCATTTGCTAACAATTTTTTATTTACTAAAAATTTTCAATAATTATATTATTCTTTTAAGATAGATTAGTTCTTATGTCACTTTAATTTATTCAAATTTTTAATATATATATATATATATATATATGATAAATAAATTTCTAATAAATTTTGTTATAAGATATATAATATGTTTTTTAAAATATTATTATATGATAAATTAATCTTTTTTAAAAAGACAAAATTAAAGGATTAATTTATTAAAAAAAATCTCAGAGACTTATAGATAATAAATTTTATTATACACCAAAATGTTAGATTTAACAATTTTTAAGGATCAATTTGGGATTATATCTTCAAAGTGATTTTTGAGATTTGCGTTTTGTGTTGATTTAGTTTCTGAGATTTCAGTTACACTATTATTGTTTTTAAGATTGATTTTTGGATATCATAGTAGTCTCTTGATCCCTTTTCAATAATGACTTAACAAATGGAGTGATGAGATGGCACTCCAATGTCACACTGGATATAGTGAAATGACATCATTTACTTTTGGTACCCCTAATAAAAGTAGAAAAGACTTCGTTTTGATATCTGTTGTTGTCTAAAATGGTTTGCACAAAGCTTTGATCATACAAACACTTCATTCTTTGTTTTTGTTTTAATTGGATGTCAATAAAAATAAATCGTGTCGTTTCTTCCGTATCCGGCATGGCATTGGGGTGTCATCTCATCACTTTATTTGTTGAATCATTATCAAAAAAGAGTCGATATGATACTCGGAGATCAATTTTAGAAATGATAATAGTATAATTGGAACTCCAAAGACTAAATCGGTATAAAATGTGAATTTCAAGAACTATTATAAAACATAGGATGGTGGAATGTCTTATTGATGTATCTTTTTATTTTTATTATTGACTATTATTAACTTCACATCTTTAACAAATTAAATTCTTACATTTTTTTTTACTTTTTGGAGGAATAAAATAAATAATTAATAACATTCGGTTGCTTATGAAAGTACATCTTTAACGTTCTAGTTTATAGACTATATGATACGCTTAATTTCCTATCTCATAGAGGCGTAAACCAAGAACTTGAGATTAAGGAAGGTATTAAGCCAAACAATTGAAATGAGATCTAAAATAAAAGAGTGAGAAGACCTCCAATATGGATGATGGACTACCATGCACGAGAAGAATGCGTAACAGAAGAATAATTATCATAGTTAGTTATGTAACAGAATGAGGGGTATGAATAGAGAGGAGCAGAGTGAGTGAGAAGTAATGATTGATTTGATAATTGAGTGGAGTTTTTTTCCTGACTCGAATAAGGAGAATTGATGTTGCTTATTTCCTTTTTCTGTTATATACATTCTCTTACTTTCAACTCTTTTATTGATTCTTCATATACTTGATTGTGTTGTTAATTCTAGTGTGAAATGTTGTTGTTACTGTTATATTGTAATAATCCATCAATTGGTGCTTTCATTAAGAGTCTCTAAAGATGATAGATGGAACTCTCCATAACCTATTAGAGGAGCTGACACTTTCCAATAAGCAAGAAATCTTGACATAGATCATTGTCAATCTGCTTAACCAGTACCTCAAATCCTTTTACTCCATATTATGAACACCCGATCGGATCTGTCAAGAATGAGCTAATAGTGGATGGAATCGGAGTTTCCTTAGGTAGCCACCGACTCACAAACATCATCATCACCTTTCTCTGACTTATCACCGGCAGTCTGCTCAAAATTTCAAACTTCATGTTGGCAACTAAATATAAGGGTTGTGCTCATTGTGGGACTTAACCCAACATCTTATGGCATGAAATGGAGACAACCATGCACTAGTCATGGCTCACCGAAGCCACCAAGAGGACAGCTGAAATTCAGCATCAACTCATGTCCTTGGACTTGTCGTTGCAATCAATTGAGAAGTTATTGCGAGATAATGTGAAGTTAAAATAGATTCCAAAAGACCAGGGAATGACTCAATAAGGGGTGGCTCTAGCCACAGGTCCAAGGGAGGTCGGTTCAAAGTGAATTTGGCTTACAACGTGAAGGTGAAGATGTCTGAGTTGCCAATGTTTGAAGGAGATGGTATGGATAACTGGGTGTTTTGAACTTGGCAATATCTTGAGATATTTGATGTAAAACCCGGTTAATTAACGGCTAATTAACCCATAAATGAGAATTTATTCTGGAAAGCCTAAAATGTGATTTTTATGGCTAAATGTGATAGAGGAGATTGAGACGAGAATTTTGGTACCAATTTTATAGAATTCGGACCAAGATTGGACCGAACGGGCCAAACCGGGCCAATTGGACCCAAAGTGGGCCCTTGGCCCAACATAACTTAACCAAAACCCTAGTTTTCAGCACTCTCTCTCCTCATTTGTTACACACACAAGCTGAAATTAGAGAGAAAGGGAGGAAGAACACTCTCTCAAGTTCTCTCCCTTGGTTGATCTTCAAACCGCCATAACTTTTGATCTAGAGCTCCGATTGCCGCCCCGTTTGCGGCCACGCGTTCGACGTGGAGAGCTCTACAAAACCCATACAACCAATCTTGAGGTAAGCCACGTGTTGCTATTCGAAATCTCAGCCCTTATTTTCGAGTTTCTTGGGTGAAATGTTGAGATTTTGGGTTCTTTGATGTTATAGGACCCAATTCTCTTGAAGGAGAAGGTTAATCTTGTCTCCTTGGACCTTGGGTGTGGTAAGGTTCTTAACCCTAGTGTAATTTTGTTGTTTTATGATGTTTGGGTTTTGAGATGTTGTGTATGGGTATGATGATTGTGGCTTAGGTTGTGTATGTGTGGATATTGGAGCTTGATTGGTGATTTTGAAAAGCTTGGAAAGGGTTTGGTGGTAAAAAATTTGTTCTTGGAGGAGTTGAGGCCTTGAGAGCTTGTGGATAAGTGATTTGGAAGTGCTCCGGTGGAGCTTGGGAAAATTGGCTAAGGTATGGTTTCGGTTTCCCGTATCCAATATGTAATGTGGTAGGAAATACTTAGGCTAGAGGCCCTAAGATAGGCATTGAATTGTTGATGTTGTTGAATTATTGATATATATGATGTGGTCATATATGTGATGATGATTAATGATGCCTTGGTGGTATGATGTATGAGAAATATGCATGTTGTGATATATGCTTGATGATTGGTTATGGTTGAATTGTGGGTTGGACCATGTTGATGGTGAGTATGAAATTGATTGTGTACAATGATGATTTAGTGGAATTGGTGTTGTTGATAATTGGCATGAGAAAGAGTATATGATATGTCAATATGTTTGGGTTTGAGCCATTTGGGTGAAGTGGGTTAAAATGATGAGATAGTGATTTTGATAAATTGTGGTGAAGTGTCAATGTGTGAGTTGAGGAGGCTTGATGTTGAAATTGATGTATTTTGATTGATTTCAAAGGAAAGGGATGAAAATGGCATGTTTTGATTGATTTTGAAAAAGAGTTGGAAATTGCTTGTTTTGGAAATGGCACTTTGTGGTTTTTATGAAAAATATGGTTTTTGGGCATACTTTAGCGGGACATAACTTGGACTACGGATCTCTGTTTTGTGCCAAATCTATTTAGAAATGAAATTGGATCCGGGATGTCCATGCCGTTCGAAGAACGGGTGAAAAACGATTTAAAATGAGAGAGTTATGTTCGTTGGAAGATTGGGGTTTAAATTGGTGAATTCTGCAGCTTTTAACTTAGAAAATTTTTAGCAGAATGACCCCTTGCGCGTGGGCGCACTTGGCGCGTGCGCGCCGTTCTTCCCGAAAATGCCATCCACGCGTGAGCGTGATGTGCGCGGGCGCACCGATGGTGCTGCACCCAATGCCCAGCCATTTTCCAGAGAGTCATGCCAGAACTGTGCCAGTGTTGTGCCTGGGGCACAAGAACACCCGCGCGTACACGTGGTTGACGCGTGCGCGTCGATTGGCAAATTTTTAATCCACGCGTTAGCGTGCATGACGCTTGCGCGTCGATGAAGTTTTGAGGCCATTCACGCGTGCGCGTGGAGTGCGCGTACGCGTGGACCTGTTTTCATCCCAAAGTTGATTTTTGAGTTTTAAAAGCCAAATTTCATACTTCTAAGCCTCCGATCTCACCACTCATATCTTAAATCAATATGAGATGCCTAGCTATTAAAAAGGGGCTAGGGAATGAGGTAACTTGCGAGTGAAGCAAGGGAAAAATGAATGATCATTGAGGATCATTGATGATTATGTGAGATGTGGAGGATGGTGGTGGAAGTGCTTGTTATGCCATTGGCCGAAGGGCCGTAATTGTTTATGAATTGGCTGGTTCTGGATTGAACCGTGAGCCGGAATAACTGTGTATGCTATGGATATTGGCTGGTTCTAGATTGAACCGTGAGCCGGAATAGCTGTGTATGCTATGGATATTGGCTGGTTATGGATTTAACCGTGAGCCGAAATGGCTGATATGGATGTTGATCCATGGATGAGAATTCATGCATGTTTATGCTGAATTATTGATAATTGTGATTTGCACTTCCACTATCGGAGTTACGAGTTTCCCTGGGTAGTAGCAGTGGCTAGCCACCACGTGCTCCAGGTTGAGACTTGATACTCTTTTGACCCTATGTCATAAGTGTGGCCGGGCACTGTGAAAGACCCGGATGAGCTCGCCCCCGTATATATTCACCAGTGAGGGTGATGGATATAGATCATGATTATGATCAAGTTTATGACGAGTATAACTCGAGTTGGGGATGCATGACAGAGGGACAGTCCAATGGTTAGCTACCAGGACTTGTCGGGTTGGCTCTATAACCGACAGATGATATCATCGGCCACTAGGGACAGGCATTCATCATATGCATACTATGTGAATTGTTTGAGATTGCCTATTTGACTGCATATTACTTGCTAATTGTCTAAATGCCTTAACTGCTCCTATTTGTATATTCCTTGCTTGATATAACTGTGTTTGCTATATTATACTCCTGCTGGTGGTTGGGAGGTCTGAAGGAATTGGAAAGGGAAGTATTAGTTAGACTGAAGAATCTTTAGTCAGATGCCCTTTATGGTTTAGTTTGTTTATAAGCTTTGATATTATTTGGAGGAAGTTCTAGGATTGCCTTCGGCTTTCCTCCATTATTAAGTATTATATATGTGGAAGCTGTTACCATGCTGGGGACCTCTGGTTCTCACCCATGCGGATTTTGTGGTTTTCAGATGCAGGACGTGTGGTTTCCCGTTGAGGCATGCTGGAGACTTCTAGATTTGCGAAGATCCTTTGTTCTCGGGGCTATGTTTTGGTTTATATGTTTTGTTTAGATACTTTTATCTCCATTAAATAATACAAACTGTGATGACTCCTCTTATGGGAGAGTTTGGAGAATAGGTTTTATGTTTTTGGTGTCCCTTTGGGTTTCCTTGGGGTTTTCCTTATTTCTATCATATGTATATATATTGTTATGCTCGGACCGGTTATCTTCGCAGCCGGATCTTGAGTCTTGATATTCCTATTTTGACACTCCTTTGTATATATATAATCACGCGTTGGTTATCCTTGTTCGTTACGTTGTCGATCGGAGTGTTGCGCTTTCGAGATGCGGTTTTTGTTTACCCCTTTTTCTACAAAGGCTCCTAGTTATAATCAATCATTCATACTACTATATGTACTAAACTTTTATTTTAGAGGTCGTAATACCTTGCCATCTTTGAATTATGACTTAAGCATAAGACTCTGTATGGTAGGGTGTTACATTATGGTATCAGAGCAGTTCGTTCCTGTAGAGCCTGAGGGATGGACTGATTGTGCTTCTGTGCATTCTCTGTGTGTGTGTTATGTGCTATTAGTATATCTGCTTGATATAGTTGGCATAAACGTTCATGAGCATGCATTTGGGACTTTGAAGTACTAGACTTCCGATATTGAGACTGATCAACTTAATATCGATTGTTTGGTATGTATAGGAACCAGATGGCGCCTCGTGGACGCGGTAGAGGTAGTGCGAGAGGTCGTACGAATGCTCGTGCGCCGGAGAATAACCCTAATGACCCGGTGAACTTTATGACTGCGTTGGAGAACATGGCTGCTGCTATGCAAGCCACTGCTGAGGCTCTTGGTCAACAGATGAACAACCATGGTAATGATGGAGGTGGAGTTCATGGCCCGATGACGCTGGCAAACTTTTTGAAGGTTAATCCACCTAAGTTCAAGGGAACTACTAGTCCGACTGAGGCTGATACATGGTTCCAGGCTATAGAGCGAGCACTGCAAGCACAAGTGGTACCTGAAGGACAGCGTGTCGAGTTTGCTACCTATATGCTCATAGGTGAAGCGTCGCATTGGTGGCAAGGTATCCGACGTCTTCTGCAGCAGGGTGATGACTATATCACTTGGAATGTCTTTCAAGAAGAGTTCTATAAGAAGTACTTTTCGACTTCTGCTAGGACGGCAAAGGAACTTGAATTGTTACAGCTGAAGCAGGGTACTATGTCCATATCGGTGTATACTGACAAGTTTGAGGAGCTGTTCAGGTTCTCTCGTATGTGCCAAGGGACTCCGGTGGAATATGAGGAATGGAAGTGTGTTAAGTATGAAGGA